>NC_140950.1:30504977-30822477 GCF_014529385.1 Adiantum capillus-veneris
TCTATCCTTGTATGTGTTGTTCAAGAAATTTACTAGGCCTTTGATTGTTATTTTTGTATGGAATGGTTGAACTTGAATGATGTTTTGAAAAGTCTAAGCACTTTTCTGTCGGTCTTGGCAAGCCACTTGTCCTCTGGACCTATTGGTACATGTTGTGAAGCCAAAATAGGACGCACCTATGTTCCCCCACTTGTCAATAAGAGAGATCTGAGTGAAGCAATTACTATTTGTTGCCAAACTCATACAATAAAATAATCTCAATTGCTCACAAAGAATGCAACAAGTAAGACACACATTAGTAAGGTTGTAGGTGCAATGATGCTAGTTGAGCAGGAGGAGGATGATTATGATCCTATTCTATCGATATTGACGCTAGTCATTTTGTTACCATGGGAATGTCCCTTGTGGAACTCATATGCAACCCATCTCATCAAGAGCATTGTATTGTGTATCTTCCTTGTTCTCCTACAGAATTGCTTTAAGTGACAGTAAGCACGACATTTTGTGAGAACAAATTTTGTTAAAGAATATGGGTGTTTGTCTCAAAGGTTTGATTGTACTAAGTGTCTATATATTTGATAACAATGGAGGCAGCCCTATTGATGGGAGAAGTTGTAGACAAGGGACCATAGCCTGCCTCCATATATCAAACTCAATGTCAAAATGAAGAAATAGCTAGAAAACACAACGAGCTTCTTCCATCTCAGTCAAGCCCAACACAACATCCGATTGGTCTATGCCAAGCAACCAAAGTTATTGAGACACCAAGTCTTTAAAACCATGTGAGTATAGGTAGTGGAAGATGCAATGCAAACACCGACTGGACTGTGATTCGTAAACGTCTTGCTAGTACACAAAGTCCTTTTCCAAACCAATCGACAGGTAAAATCCATAAAAATCTTGCTACCATACATGCATTCTCAAAAGCCTAGCGACAAGATAACCACCAAGCTACAAAGAAAACTCATAAATGACATTGACATGCACCATCAGATCATAATTTTTTTACAAACATATATAACCGACGAGTATGCCAAAACTACCCATAGAAAGCCATAATCATTAGAATTTCAAATAGCCAACCTCCCATTGCAATTTAAAACATAAGTATAATGTCAAAAGTAACATGTATTGAAATGTAACAATAATGTACGACAATAGCATCTTCTTGTATCCACAGTGACAAAAATATACCATATCACCACCAATAAAAAAATCACTTTGGCATGCACGCATGGCATATCACCAATGTTCTCCCAATGTTAAACCTCAGAATACATAATAACTACCATACACGTGTACATGAAAGATAACAGTATCTCAATCTGATATTACAATAACGTAACATGTCACAAAAGCAATTGGATATCACATTCTTCTTCAAATGGATGCTGGAAAGTAAGCCAACTACTATGGCAAACGAAGAAAATTTTGCAAAAATTATGTGGAGCCAAAATGCATGCATCCTATAAAAGACATAGGAGAAATTATATGAAAGACATTATAAAGCCACATAAAGAACATGTCACATGGCCCAAGGGATCTACCTTCCGAAAACACCTATAGCAAGTGCATTAAAGAGGTATTTATAAAATCCTTCAACGCACACACACACACACACACACACTTCACCATGAATAAAATGACCCCTTCTTCTTCATAAACCTGTAACTTTTTTTCAAATTTCCATTTCATAACCCTCTTATACATGTAATTCTATAAGTTTTTAAAATTTGAAAACCCCTCCGGATGAACTCACATGCTACACTTACATATTTTAAGGTGGACCCCTCAAGTCCTATGATCTCACCTCAAGAAGGAAACAACATTTAATTAGGACCGATTGACCTGCATCCCTTGCTTCGTTTCCATGCATTGCAAAAGACCGACCATTACATACAAGTATCAAAAATCTTCTAATCACAAAGCCTCACAAATAACTCCTATACAAAAAGTATCAAGTAGATTTAGTGTATATAGCAAATGAAAATTCCAAATTGTAAACAATGTAGAGATAATAGCATATACAAACTCATGGGGAAAACTATTGTATCCACCAGCCCTAAGATACAAAACACTAGCAGAATATAGTCACCACTATGGCCTCTCTCTATTGTCTACACATGTGTAGGATCGCCTCGAGATCCAATCAAATTTCCATCCACTTCTTTGCTTCCAGCTAGATAGAATATGGAAGCCCCTTTCTTCATGCGTCACGAGCCGCCAAGCAAGGATATGCCATGAAATTCCAAGAAGACTACTGAATGCAAAGAATGGTCACAATTGGATGTCCCTTGGCTAGCTTAAACTACACATTTACTAACTGAATGATGTAATTTTTTGCATCCATCTTTTGATCTACCCAAAGTTTCATGATGATGTGAACAAACTATGGGCTAAAAATTTGTCTCTTCAAAGACTTTTCAAGCACATTCTCGACGGGTACCCCATATACAACTTTGTATACCTTGGTGGTGTGATGCTCACACACCACCCAAGGTGTACAAAGTGTGTTGTTAGATGTGGATCTAACAAATGATGCAGATGGTCATGTGTGATCTCATGTATGGATGTCGATGAAGTCACCCCCATAATAGCCCCCCCCCCCGGATGTCGTTAGTACGAGAGGATTTCCTCTTGCATCTTGACCTTCTCGAAGTAAAGGACCATGAAGGTGATGACTCTAGTGGAGCCAAAATACGGGTGTGCCATTGAGGTAGAGTGTGTAAGGAGGTAAAAGAAATCAAAGTACTAAGGGGGTCACAGAAGTAAATGGACCAAAGGGGGTCGTGGATGTAGACAGACTAGTAGGGGTCGTGTTTTGACTCCACTAATATCTGATGGCCATCCGATAATGCTCACGGTGGCTTGGCCTACAAATCTACCAAATCAATCAAGCTTTGTGGTGAATTTTCTTTAGGGGAAGTTTGAGGTCCCTTTTTTGTCTTTTAGTGTTTAGAGAGAGAGAGAGTCATCTAAGCCAATGAGGGGAGGGCTTTCATTATAGAATATTCTTTTTGGAAATTCGCATTTGATTTTTAAAATGAATTTTCTTTGAGCCACAATCTGAGGTAACTTTCAAGTACATGTACCTTTTACCTCAAAAAGGTTTCTTTCACCAACCTAAAATATTTTTTGAATCTTCTCACGGTCTTGTTTTCCTCCTTTTCCCACTTCTATTCATCTCACCTCCCCTTCCCTCCTCTTCCTGTTGTCCTCTCTTCACTCTCATATATATGCTGTGCATCCTATTCTCCTTGAGCAATGGAGTTCACCCGACCCCCCAAACACCCTAACACATCAATTGAATCCATCACCACTTATGCCACATTAGATGAGCACAACCAGTGGATCCCAATATCTATAACCAAGGATAGTTGTATTATAATGAAACAGAGCAGGGGAAGAAAAGCCTCATCCAAGAACCCATTCTTGTCACGCTAGAAATGGATAGTGAAAGGCTTCCAAGCTACTAGAGCCAAGAAGATAGTTAAATAGGTTTTTGTGCAGCATGTTTACATGCACAAGGAGCTTCACCTACAACCCAAAAAGCTCAAATCTTCCTTTGTATAGAGCTAACTATAAGTGTTTTGCACTTATTTATTGTTTTTTTCTCAGATGTACACAGTAGATTACCTTATGTACTTGGTTGTTATGACTTATAAATTCGGTTTATTGATCTCTACATGGTTATAATTTTGGTTTGTAGTTCTCTAATATGCTCACTACAGACTTGTATCCCTTAAGCATAGAGGAATGGAAACCAGTGGAGTGTGTCATAGATATTTTAGATGTCTGGCATGGATCCATTGGCGAAGAGCTCTACAAAGGGAGAACACATAGTTCTCTTGCTAAAAGAAAAATTTTCTTTTATGCTCATTTTTACGTCCCACCAAAATCTATGAAGGATTGAGGCATTGTCACCAAGGTTGCACTGCCTAGTTTTAGAAGTAGAGAGTGACCATTGTCAACTCAAGAACAAGTGAAAGCTATAGGTGCAAGATATTTTATGAGATCCGAAAATTTATAAAGGCCAACATTTCAAGCAAGCTGAATAAAGTTTCAATGTTTATGCCCATCATTGTTTTTGGGGATTTCTTTGCACATCTTGATGTGAAAGTGTCTAGAACAATGATGTCGGTTAAGTTCTTAGATAGTGAAGATGCATGTGTTAGAATTTGTGGATGAGGGTTGGAGTCAAAAAATAGTGAATGAGGTCCTTTGCAAAGTGCAATTTAGCTCCATTACCTTTAAATACATAATCCATACCCAAAACTTCATTATTTTATTTTTTATAGTCGATGGCATCATGTGGGTGGGTGGGTGGGGGGGGGACTTGGTTCCTTTAGAACAAAACATGGATGATTTTAATGAGAATCCCATTCAAGAAATTGTTGTATTGAAGATAAGAACCAAGTGCTCATTTTACCAAGTGAGACAGGACTTACACAATGAGGGATAGATTTACCTTCAGCATTTGCTGTTTAGATAGCTGGAAAGAAGGTATGTAGATAATAGTTCCCTTTTTGATGGAGAAATTTTTGTATGACCTATTCTTACTTTTTCTATTTTTTAATATGGATTGCAGGTAGCAAGGAGGATTGAAAGAAATTTCCATGCCAAGAAGTGCCAGAAGGAATAGTACATCTTCTTCCAAGGTAAATCATGCAAAAGCCTGTGAGTGCACGAATGCGGTGTGTGTGAGAAGATTGAGAAGGAGAGAGAAAGAACACAGGATGTGGGTGAAGCATCTCAACACTATGTGTGTGTGTGTGTGTGTGTGTGTGTGTGTGTGTGTGTGTGTGTGTGTGTGTGTGTGGGTCCCTTATTCTTCTAGCTAGTAAAGAATAAGGTGTGTACAAGTAATGGAGGATCGGACGTCTCTGGCGTGTCCGACCAGAGTAAGAGGCACACAGCCTTTACCTCAATAATCTCACACTTGAAGACGAATGTGTCGATAAGTGGTACTACTATAGGACCTTGTAGTATGTACAATAGATAAGGGAGGAAACTTGTCTCAACATATGCCCACTAGCTCTCTCAAAGCCAATGCATGCCGCCATTGTAGGCTGTAGCGATGCGTGGAAGCATATATCCCTGTTAGAATCAACATGCATATCCTGTAGGTATCCTGTAATGACCTACACCGCTTCATGATGCATCATGCTAGTGGCTGGCAATCATTGCACGACTAACAACCCCAACTGCAAACGCTCCCTATGTAGCTACTATGTTGGGTCTCAACACTAAGAGGTTGTACGTGAGAGTCCCAAAGGCTGATGAGAAATGCGTAATCTCTGCCAATATATCCATGTCAATCACATCACCCATTAGGAAGAGAATGGGGTCTAGGAGGGCCTCTTTATTTGGCAATTTAAGGGAGTCAAACCTCCAATATAAAGAAATAAATCAAAGAACAATTTTTAAATTCAAATAGGTGAAATGACTAGTTTATTTGAATTCAATTTCCAACCAAAATGAAACTTAAAATCTAGCAGACAAAACCATATCATATAGCATATCTACGGGACATCCACTGGGAAATATTAAGATAGCACGTGCTAACAAAATAAGGGATTTATAATTAGGTACATTTACATAAAATTGTACTTACATAAAGGGGATTTAATTGAGAAAGTGATTTTTAAAATACATAAGGGCTAGTTTTTTTTACAAAAATGCATACATAAGGGGTACATATAATACTTGAAAATATATAGGTAAGGGATTATTTAGATACCTCTTGTTCGCACATGCTATATGCAATTTTTACTTAGTGGAATCCCGGGGATCTACGAAAAGAGCTCGGTGTGAAGATTAGAGATCTATAATCTCCGCTCAAATCGGAGATCATATGTAGGAGTTATGGAAGGTCAAAAATCATAAAGTTTTTCACCCTCTTCTTTGGGAGGAAATTGCATCCTTTGACAACTCTTACACCTCTCTTTACACACCCACCATTCTTATACACATGGAGTGCATCTATTTTTCATAATGTTAATAACCTCCATAAGGTCATGGAAAATAAAGAGGCCCTCCTAGACCCCATCCTCTTCCCTAATGTGCCATGTGCAGTGAACTCTGCCAATCTATCCACAATAGGTATCTCAACCCTCATCGTATCACCACTAGAACTAGTTGCATATGGACAGCGCTTTAATCCTGACTCTAGGGTAGTCGTGACTCCCTCATCATCCATAGAGACTATATCGTCATGTTCTGGCATCATCATATTAGTCTCTAGCATGAGCATGTCAAAGAGCTCCCATCGCTCATCTCCATGGTAGGAGGCATGTTTGTCCTAAGAGGATCAATTTGTTGTGTCTTGCTAGAGCATGACCACTCTAAATCTACATTTACGTACATGTCATGCACACCACTCTTGAGCTCATCCAAAAAAGTACATGTCTGCAAAGTTACTGAGATAGCGTTGTCTCGCAAATGTGACTCATTGCTCTACTCCCTGCTGACTGGCAAAGCATTGACATCCATCACCACCATTGGTGACTACTCTAGTCGTGCACTCTAGAGTTGTCTTGTCTTCAAACCCCGCTGACTGGCAAAGCATTGAAATCCATCACCACCACTGGTGACTACTCCAGTCGTGCACTCAAAGAGTTGTCTTGTCTTCAGACCCTGCATGCACAATAAGCTAAGTGTCACGCTACTCATCATCAAAGTGTACTTGCCTAGACTGCAAACGTCTGCATGGCAACGAGCTCATAGAGACTATGGAATCTTTGACACCAAGAACGTAGAGAAGATTTGAATGAACACCATGATGGCATCACGCTACCATAAGCAAACCTCTCCTCATCAAGTAAGACTCATCAATCAATTGAACATGATACCCATGACCTCTAAGCTGCGAGATGGAACTCCTATGAGTATCATGCACATATTCAACATCATAGAGAACAAGAATATTCCAATTGAAAAAACTCAAATGAATGTTATCCACATCATGAACATCATTTGTCTCAGAGTAGAAAACTTGCTAAACCACTCCCTGCGAGCAATAACACGGCATTAAACACTGATGTCCAACTACCAATCGTCAGAAAAAGTCCATGTATGCCTATGTGAACCTATAGAAGTAGGAGTGTCTACCATACATGTACTCTTAGCAACATCAAATGGAATCCTCCATCGTCTCCAGCGCTTGAAACGTTTTCTCATGTGCCTTGGTTTGCCACAATGCCAACAAACTAGTTGTTTGCACCTCTAAGATCTGTGATACACCAATATGAGTCTCCAATGACAAACTTACATTGCAAGATTCCATAATTGAGCAGTAGAACAGCCCACACAAAGTGTAAATGTATTGTCCACAGGAGCATAACCACTCAACACAATGCACAAGAAAACTAGCTGATCAAACATCTGCCACCAAACTATGGCAAACATCGCATAAAACGCATAACCCTTTGCTAAAACCAAGAACCAAACATCCATAAATTGTGACCATATGTAATGAGAGCGCAAGCGAGATGACCATCCGCATAGGCACAAGCCAAAACTTGGCTAGAACAACTCTCTAACACCTGTCACAACATGCAAAAAACCTGGTAAAAATTTGACAGAGTCTCCTCTGTAATTAGAGTAAAATCTCAACCA
This sequence comes from Adiantum capillus-veneris, assembly GCF_014529385.1. Taxonomy (NCBI): domain Eukaryota; kingdom Viridiplantae; phylum Streptophyta; class Polypodiopsida; order Polypodiales; family Pteridaceae; genus Adiantum; species Adiantum capillus-veneris. The sequence goes on from NC_140950.1 coordinate 30,512,595, forward strand.
TAAAATCACATCGAAGATGCCAAAGTGGGAGTAGCTCTTGACCACTACAAACTGACCAAAATCTTTCAACAAAAGTTACGAAAAAGTGGGAGTAAACCTCGACCACTATAGCCTCCAAAAGAGGACTCTAAACCATAAACCAAAACCACTATTCAATTCTAGTGAGTGGAAATGCCAAAATGGATCCACAATCTCACATACAATGGCAATCCGCACTCAACATACATCCACAAAGTGGCCAAGCATAAACAAGCACCAAAAGAGTTGCAATCCAAAAACTTGATCAATGAAAAAAATAATGCTCTCAAGAAAGCTCATTGGCACTCAAAAGTGCTCACCAAAATGCATGTATAATGGACATCAGCCATGCGCCATAACCATATGCAAATCCATTTGCAAAGAACATAAATCAAAGTACAAATCACTGCCAAAATATCTTCTGAAAACCTATGAAAGAAGCGCCACCTGCGTGCTCCAAAAAACCCACATCTCTCAAGAGACCATTTCAATGGTGTGTAAATGCCTCCGTGATTCTTTGCTCAAATCCACCAAAAACCCTTAAACCACAAGCTTTGAACAACCTGCAATTACATCATCAGCTCAAAATTTATGCACCCAACTTCAAGCACCTTTTGTGCTTCCAAAAGTGCATCAAGCTCACACATTATGCAAAAACAAAAAACTTGAAATTTTTGTATACAGTTAGTCTAAGCTGAATATTAGTAAAACACTGAGGAATTTGCAAAAAAATTCTTTTGCAAAGTTTAAGATCGAGCGCATCAAAATAGAGGGGTGTTTTGGGCAAAATATTCAGATGTGCATTCTATAAGTAGAAAAATAAATTTGAAAATAGTGTTGCTGCACATATAGTGTTTAGGGCAGCACCTTCACTTACACACAATCTTCCACACTCATTTCTGAGCTTCCACAAGAGTATACATCACTCTTAGCTAGCTCACAAGCTCCCATTGCATTCTCACAAAGATTCCAAGCTTTCTTGATCTCTCCGCCACCGAGAGGGAGCGAGAAATTGTCAAGATCTTGGAAAACACACTCAATTTTTATCTACTTGAAGCTACACTCAATTGCACGTCAAGCAACAAATATTGATGTAGATATACGTCATGTAATTGATATAGAAATGATGGAGAATGAAGAGGATAGAAGTATGCCAAGGTGGTTGGTGCGTACTTTGTGTGACAATAAATTGAATGGACCTATGTCTACTCGTACTTGTTCAGGTTCTTGCCATGTATCTTATGCATCAATTATTTTGCTTTGATTGTTTCTAGTTTATATGATGAGGAGGAACCTCTTACTTTTGGTGAAGCATAGAATTCAAAAAATTAGATGGCTGCCATGCAATCTAAATATGATTCACTTATAGAAAATAATACATGGACTTTATGCGATTTGCCTCCATGCAAAAAGGTCATTGGTACAAAGTTAGTTTACAAGTGGAACTGTCGTGAGTGCATCAAGAGTTCCCAAGGATGAGATGGCCACACAGGTAAAACTAAATAGTTGAAACACTTTGTTCATTATGAACTCAATGTTTGATTGATAGATTGGAATTCTTAGAGATGATTACTCACACATGATTGTGCTTGACTGCAGATGGAATGATTGATGAAATGACTCTGTAGCATTTTAGTCTCGAGAAATCTATAGACATAATTGCAATATGGGATCTAGATGCAATTGCTAAATACATTTCCATGAATCATGGTCCTAGATCTGAATGGATTCTATGTGATATGATCCAAATGTGATGTGAATATGATGTGATTGTCGTCTTTGTACAAGTGCTAGATTTGTGCAAGTATCTGCAGGGTTACAAGAAGCAAGAGAACTTGAAGTGGAGGAGGAAAAATGAAAATCGTGATGTTGGCTCGAGTAGCCAAAAGTGATCCTTGTATGGGGATGGTAATGGAGGGATATTTTGAGGAAATCTATAGACATGATTGCAATATGGGATCTAGATGCAATTGCTAAATACATTTCCAGATATCATGGTCCTAGATCTAAATGGATCTATGTGATATGATCAAAACGTGACGTGAATATGATGTGACTATTGTCTTTGTACAAGTGCTGGATTTTTGCAAGCAATTGCAGGGTTACAAGAAGCATGAGTACTTGAAGTGGACGAGGAATGATCCTTGTATGGGGATGGGAATGGAGGAAGCTTTTTGTAGATTTTTTATCAACGTCACAAAAATAAGAAAAAAGCTACCACAAAAGCTCCCTCCTGGAGCGAGATTTTAGGAGGGGGCTTCTCTCTCTCTCTCTCTCTCTCTCTCTCTCTCTCTCTCTCACACACACACACACACACACACACACACACACACACACACACTCTCACTCACACACACACATACACTCACACACACACACACACACACACACATTGACCTCAGGAGAGCTAGACACACGACATTGATGGAGGCTCCATCAAAGGATCATTGAGCCATTGACCTCAGGAGAGCTAGACACACGACATTGATAGAGCCATTGACCTCAGGAGAGCTAGACACACGACATTGATGGAGGCTCCATCAAAGGATCAAGACTATTCTAGCACGACATCGGAGATGTCCAGTACAACTATTTGCAGAGACAGACATTGAAGAATCTCTTTAGCGACCAATGCATTACTTGCTTGGACAATGCCCGATGGCAGACATCCTCGAGTACACATGATGATGACGAGGATGATGATTTTAGTCGTTCAGCTTACTTCACTTTCACTCCATTTTTAATTCATTTTATTTTTGTACCCGGACATTGGATTAGATCCACTAAGATTGTATTTGTTTGGTCTCATAGGTCATTTTGGCCTTTTGAAGACGTTTAATAGAAAATTTCATCTCTCTCTCTCTCTCTCTCTCTCTCTCTCTCTCTCTCTCTCTCTCTCTCTCTCTCTCTCTCTCTCTCTCTAAGAACTGGGGATGCTAGACCATAGGATCCTCCTCCCAACCCCTCATTATATAGTCGGGCTCCTAGCCCCTTGCCCTAGACGGATCCCTTGCCCACATTGTCTAGCCTAGCCCCTGGACGTAGTCCATGACCACCCTAGTCCTTAGGTTTGGGCCTTGCCCCTATGGAACCCTTGTCCTGACTCTCTCTCTCTCTCTCTCTCTCTCTCTCTCTCTCTCTCTCTCTCTCTAAATTTTTTAAAAGAGAAACTTGAACCAGTTTATTGCAAAAGGTGGACAATTTACAATGCAGACGGAGTTCCTTTTGGAAACAAGCTAGGAAGGCTATTTGTTACCATAAGCCTTTTACCAAATAGCTACAGTAGCTATGGGAAAATTTGGGTTTTTTTGTGGTGGTGTTCCCCCGTTTGGTAACCTTGTTGGCATGTCCTTCACTGAATCTCTAGCTAGTCTGTTGAAAGACGTTAGTGGTGCGCTCGTTGGTCTACACTGCCTTTTCAAGCATCTCATAGGCTACATCTCTCACCTTCTCCTTTGTAGCTCCTGCCATTCCCTACACATTGTGGTGAGCCTCCCCGGCCTTCTACTAGCTGTACTCCTCCTTGGTCATGAAGACTTTGAAGCTTGTTTGCCAACCAAGAGGGTTTTCTTGAGAATCAGTAGACTTGCATGAGCAATCTTGTTCCATGCTTAGCACTCTTAACTTCAACATCTTATGTTTAGCATTCTACCCATGGTGTGCATGTCTTTCATTAAAGAGAGACACCGCTTGATCTCAAAACACATGAATGAATCATGAACAAGCAAAAAGTGACCCGAGATGGACAAAAGGATTATATTGAATGGGATTTAGGCTAAGGAATTGACAAGATTTGTGCAAAATTTTGACAGAAAGGTTACATTGGGTCAATCTAAAAGTGAGGGAACAGCTTATCAAACCCAACTTCAGCAAGCTTGGAGTCTTTTGTCATGATTTTTCCATAGTTAAACATTTGGAGGGATTCTCTCATCCACATTATCCAAACAAGAGACAAGGCCTTCATTTCCTTCTGAAAGCTTTTTTAGATCTCTCTCTCTCTCTCTCTCTCTCTCTCTCTCTCTCTCTCTCTCTCTCTCTCTCTCTCTCTCTCTCTCTCTCTCTCTCTCATATATATGTAGAGAGAGAGTTGCCTTTGTTATTTACTTTTATGTTGGATGGGTTCTATATTGCCTATAGTGTGTAATTGCAAAGAAAGGAATGAGTTTTTTGGCATCTCCATGCTTAGAGAGAGAGAGACAAAGAGAGAGAGAGAGAGAGAGAGAGAGAGAGAGAGAGAGAGAGAGAGAGAGAGAGAGAGAGAGAGAGAGATAGGGAAGGAAAAAAGGTCCCTCCTAAAAGCTCGTTAAAGGAGGGAGATTTTAAGAGAGATTTTTTTATTTTTTCTTAGTTGAGAGAAAATCTAGAAAAAGCTCTCTCCATACCTCAACTCTCCTTGTATTATCCCTACTTGCTTCCTTGCCTCTCTCTAGTGAAAAGCCATTGTAAAAACCTTTCACTTGCAGATGATCTACTGCATGAATCCTTCCTTTTTTGTATAGTTGTAACAATATCAAAACTGTTTAATATTTTTTAGTCTTTTGTGGTCTTGTGCTATGCCACATTTCTCTATATAACCACTGGAATACCTCCAAGCAAGCTATTAGCTTTTTGAGCTCCTCCACCATGTCTAGTGTTTTTAATTAACTTGGTTCTTGCCTGATAGTGAGACTTTTCCATCCTTGAGTAGGCCAAATTACCAAGCTTCCATATTTCTTAACAAACCAAGGAGTGTGATTGTAGATAACGTGTTGCAAAAAAAACAAAAAAAAATCATTAGCAACTTATGCAAGTACTGAAGAAAATTAGTAGAATCAAAATTCATAAGTATTATCATGTAGTGTGTGAAGTGATCTGAGCTCCAAGCACTTGTCATAGCTTTCTTGAATCTTTTCAACTCTTTCTTAAAGTTGTTGAGGTCATTCTTTCCCCAATGACTTACTTTTATCACAATAAGAAAAGACTACATCCAAGACTTCCCACACTTTTGCATTCCTATTTCTTGCTCTACCATCAACCCATGGTCCTTCAGAGCATTGTGTAGAGCCTTCCGTTGGTTGTATTGGACTTTAGATGATCCCCTACCCAACTTTCCATGTAATCCTAAGGATGTTCAAGCTGTCCTTCCACCAATAGAATCTTTCCTAAGGACATTGTCTCCACCACATGACGTCTTGGGGTCTAACTCAATCAAAATATTCTCCCCATGAAGTCCAATATCAGACAATATCCTCTCAATACTTTTCATGGAAGTTTTCATTGTCGATAAAGGTTGTTGCTGATAAAGGTTGTTGCTTCCATGCAAACCCTATGTAGAGGTGCACAATCTTTTCAATGATTCTACATGGTGCATGCAATGTGTAGAGGTGGACATTTGGAAGGGGAATATCCAAAAAAACTTGAAATTTTGGATCTTTAGAGTGTCTATCTGGGCTTTGTTCCAACTAGCAAGATTCAACTTCTTTGATGCACCCATTTAGTAGATGCAGGGGCTTTTGGCATTGGCACCCCTTGACAACATTGTACATACACTTTAGTGTCTTTAGGTACCTCCCATCTGCCATTCCACCTTGTACCTACCAATGCCCTCAACATCTAGGTCCTCCTAACCTGTTGAGCTTTGATTATAAAATGCATTATAGTTTGGTGGAATACCCAATTCAACAAATTAAAATCTTCACTATCAACCTCAAAAGCACCCAACCACCAAATTTTATCCTCTGAGATTGTACATTAAAAGTTCTAGGGTATGGTATAAAGAGCTCTATTCGTGAGGGTTATTGACAATCTCTCAATCTTTCTATCCTTCACAATTTCACTCACATCTAATTTAATGACAAAAATGGCTTTTCCATTCACCTTAGCATATTGAAGATCATAGAATTTTATCACTGCCTTTGCAAAGTTCTCAAGTGAAAGAATAGATTGTTGAAAGAGTTAAACTTGAGGTCTGTCTTCTTACCAGGATATATGTCATTGATGTGGAAAGAATCTTCAAGTATCTCCATGACCTTGAATTTAATTTTGAGCCTGGCTTGTTGAACAACTGATGGCTTTGGAAGCAAGGACCCCCTCTAGACTACTTCAAGTTTCTATTGATGAGCTTGATTAACTTTCAATAACCTACCTATTGATTCCAATTTTGTCCAAAGTTCCTTGAACTTTATCTTTGTCCAAAGTAAAACTTTGCAAAAATCTATTTATGCATTTTTGCATAGCAACCCTAAATCTTCATTCATTCAATAGGTTGTCAGCAACAACATGTGGAATCACTTCACAAAATGATTGTGATGCACCTCTCATGTTTCCTTGTGAATAATCTGGTAATACTAAGGACTTGAGGTAAACACAAAGAAAGTCTATAGCACCCAAAGATACCAACTTCCAAAAGAGATATCAATCTGGAAAAAAAAAATTACCTCACTACTTTGATTCTTCTATTGTAGCCTCCACCTCCTTGCTTGAGACTCTCAATATTCTTCAACTTCCTTTGTTTTTATCAAAGTGCAAGATTTTTTCTTTTTCTTTGGACTTTTTAAGCAATGATTGGAGGTTCTTTACCTTATCCTTTCTTTCTTGAAGCTGATGATTAATAGAATCTTTCAACTATAGTAGCAAATGGTTTGCTAGCTAAAGAATGTCCCTCACTGCTGCAAAGTTAGCCTAATAGCCCTTTCATACCATCTCCTACAAATCTCATCAATGTAGAACATTTGAAGAATAGTGGAATGCATTTGGTGATGGGGTATATGGGATACAATCTACCAGATGTCCATAGATCAATGTTCTTCTTTTGTTCTACTATCAATGCTTCTTTGGAAGGAGGAGGAGTTCCACAAAGTCTATTTCCTTTTTGGAGAATATTCATCTTCCAACTCAACATGGAGATGATATATCCCTGTTTTAGCAAGATTGATGGAGATGATGTGGGGAAGATGATGATTTGGATACGGTGCAGAGAAAGGACAGAATGAGCGTATGGTAATTTGAAGTTTGGACCAAAAGAGAAAAATGGCGCATTGGGAGGGAGAACGTTTGGGAAAGGGAAACATTCGCAAGAGATTTGAAAATGACATTACATGTGGGTCCCCAAAAAGCAACATTCCTTGCACCTAGTAAAAATATAAGTTTCCCCTCCAATTTTGGGTTTTAAAATAACTTGTTCATTTTTTCACAAATGAGAAGTATTTTCTCTCTCTACCATTTCTTATAGGGAAAATTTGAGACCTCGAACTTCTTATAATGGTAGGTCTCAATGCAGGTGGATGTGCATTAGTTGCATTCATAATTAAGGCATTAAGTTAATGTGCTAATCTAATAAGCAATGTAGGCAAGCACATGTACAAAAAACAATGAAATAGATAGATTAATAAGATGAGTATTTGCACAATGGGGTGTGAGCTTATGTAGAACCCTGAGAGGTAGGATACCACGTCTAGCATCAAGCCACATGTCAGGTCACGTGTCCTAGTACATGGCATAGGAGGTCGCATTCCTAGGTGAGAGGTAGTGGCATATAGGTGGAAAATAGGTAGTCATGCAAAGTGTAAGGATACTTCCCACTAGAATATGTCAAAGTACTATCATTAGAAGTAATTCAAACAGGATGGAAGTAAGTCTAACCCTAACAATTGCCCCTTAAACCTAATTTCATCCTATGATTTCCTAAGATACATCATGCTTACATCTCAATGGATTCATTAGGTCATGGTTCATATAAGGCTTCCTTAGGTAGATGCATGGGTTCACATTTGGTGCATAAGCATGGTTCTCAAACTGGATATATCATTCTTTTCTCACATTTGGATACATCATGCAAGTGGAGAGGGTAGTTTCAGTGTGTAGGGGTTCATTGTTCATCCTTAGTGTAATGTGATCCTCTTTGTCATTTCTCGTGTCATAGTCGTCGTGTTGGTGATGTTGTTCTTCTTTGATGATGATAGTTATTGGCTTTTCTTGTATCATCCTCCCCTTCACAATGACCTTCTTCTCATCCTTTGATCTTTTTCATTGAATTGTTGCAGCTCATCCATGCTAGTTGTCTTTGGTAACTCCACCTTTGATCCTTTTTGATGTGGTTGCCAATCTTCTTTATGAACAGGTTTGGCATACATATTTTGTGTGTAAAGACCACCTCAAAAATACACATTACAAAATTTTGATGCTCAACATGTGAGTATGTGTACTTAGTGTGATTCAAAGTCCACAACATTGTATGTTGGTTGATGTGCAAGACTGTTACTAAATGGAGGAGCCATAGGAGCTCCTATGGGAGCTTTCTCCAAAATAGATGAATCTCAATGCTTGTTCTAAAAAAATATGTAGAAGAAGTATGTGTTGACTTGAGACGGGTTGCATGTGGCAATACAAGGGCAATTTGGTGGCATGGCAAAGAAGCATGCAGGGTAGCGTAGGCTCCACAATGCTAATACAAGTTGACCGGTGCAGCATGGTGGTAGTTGGGCAGTGATGATTGGTAGCTTCAGCAAAGGAACCAAGGGTAATGGCAAGTGTCAAAAGCTGTATGCTTTAGTGGCATGGCAACCGTTTATTGTGGTAGCTTTGAATGCAAGTTTGTGTGACTAGTTGCATTTGGTAGAGTTTAATAGCTCTCGATCTATGATGATGCCACTAAGCAAGGTATATGGGCAATAAGGGGGTGTTTGTGAGTCTTGTGTACTCCAAATTAGAGCATTCCAATCAAGTATCATTGATGGAAAATATGCAAGGCAATGCTTTTAGTGCTTGATGGGAAGCGAGCAAGCTACCAAGTGTTAAATGATGGCATTGGCGAGTAGAGTGATCACGGAGTGCTTTGGCAAGCCATGGGATTCAAGATACTTCAAATTTGATGGCAGTCAAGGAGAATCATGAGTTGGAGATGAGCTTTGGGGGAGAGAGAGAGAGAGAGAGAGAGAGAGAGAGAGAGAGAGAGAGAGAGAGAGAGAGAGAGAGATGATGAACAAGAAAGCAAAAAGAAATGAATACCAATAAGGTCAAGTGACCTTTAAATTTATTAAATGCTTATTGTTACATGTCAAGCTCATGAGGCTTGGCTTTCATACCTAATATGCATGAAAAAAACTCACCTACTTATCTCTAAAATAGACACCTCAAATGAAGGATTTTTGAAATGAATGATAATGCTAATAATAACTATAATGAGCCTTACAATAGCTTCGATACTACTGATAAGGCTCAACTAAGGTGAATAAGTATTAGTTGCATTTATAACTAGGGCATTAAGTTAACATGCTAATCTAATAAGCAACATAGGCAAAACCAGTACAAAACAACACTAAAATAGATTAATAAGATGATTATTTGTACAATGGGATGTTTTCTTATATAGCACCATTCTCAGAATCATGAGAGGTACGATATCATGTGTAGCATCAAGTCACATGTCAGGCCGCATGTCTTAGTACATGGGATAGGAGGTGGCACTCTTAGGTGAGAGGTAGTGGCATGTAGGTGGAAAACCGGTAGTCATGCAAAGTGTAGGGTTTCTTCCCACTAGAATGTGTGAGAATAGTATGATTAGAGGTAGTTCACATAGGATGGAAATACGTTTAACCCTAACAAACTTTAGGAAAGCACTTGATGAGAACATGAAATCATTTCTCATAGGCATGTCTATGGTGTGAGAGTAGTATCATTAGAGGTAGTTCACATAGGATGGAAGTAATTTTAATCCTAACAAAGTTTAGCAAAGCATTTCATGCGAATGTGAAATTGTCTCTCAGAGGCATATCCATGGTGGAGAAACGCTACAACCCAACAACAAATAATAAAGAAAAATATGTAGTTGTTTTTCTATCACAAAATCAAAATATAGTAGACATACACAATATGAATGGACTAAGCTTCACAATAGGCGAGACATACAACCCAAAAAAAGCATAGTGGATGTGGATTAAACACATTGTATATTGAGAAAAAAATAATGTTATTTTACTTAATGATTATATTAGGCAACCCAAAAAATGTGGTGCACTTTAACAAAAACACTTAGTACACTCGGAGAAAATATTGTTGGGTCACTTGATGAGTTGCATCGACGTTTTGTTGGGACAAACAAAAATCAAAACCTCTCGCAAGTTCATCTTGAGATATTGGTGGTAAGAAACCATTTTCATCTTTCCAAATCGTGATGTATGTAACCTCTCCCACCTCTGTGTGTGTGTGTGTGTGTGCGCGTGCGCGCTCTGCTCTAAATGGTGTACGCAACACATACATGGATGCACACACACACAAACATATATGCTTGCATACACATAAACACAAATATTAAAAAATTGATTTTTCTTGGATTTATTTTAGTTTTAAGTGAAATTTGTGAAATGTATGGGCTTTTTTATTCTTTACAAAAGTCTTTATATATGTTAATTGTTTAAGTAATATTTGTGTGAAATTGTTGTTTAGGTTAAATTAGTGGTAAATATTTATCAAATTGTTATTTAAATTAGAGTTTTGGTTTTAAAAGATGTGACATACCAGAGGGCCCATAAGGGAAGGTGCTTATCCCTTCCAAATATTATTCATGTTACACGGTCGGGCAAGGGCCACGTACCATCGGGCAAGAGCCGTCCGTAAGCATCACCATGGCCACCTAATTGATGCACCACATGTAGGGAATTATGGAGAGAACTCATAGCAACCAGCTAGGAACCTACTTCTTGGGTAGCCCACCCTATGAGGAGGATGCACTTGTTTGTACCCAACATTTTTCAATCAAAGCATTTCATTTACTTTACATATATTTAAGGTTTGCATTTTATTACGTCAAATAGCATTCTAACAAAACTATCAACTATGACCCGTATTCACTTAAAAACAATAGGTTGATATGGGAAACCTAAGCCTCAAGATTGTATCTAGAGATAAGAGTTGACCCTTAAGAAAGAAAGAGCAATTATTGGAAAGGAGAAGTAGTTTTAAAAGAGAAGGAGTAGGAGGAATACTTATAGAAAAGAAGGAGTATTTTTAGAAAGGAGAGAGGAGGAGTCAAGATTAGAGCTTCTTTTCTTGGACACACATCAAATTGCGTGTCCAAAAAAAAATAGAGCCGTAAATGTGCGTGAACTTATCTCTCTTTGTTTTCCTTTATTCTTAGCTGGTGATTTTGGCCTTGAGAGCCTATATAAAGACCCCTCTCTCTTCACTTTGAAAGACACACACAAAGAAGTTCTGAGAAGCGGAAGCTCTCTTGCGATAACGCTGGAGTTACCACTCTCCCTTAAGATCTTACCCTCAACCCATCTCCATATCCAACTCCCTCTCTATCATCGTCATGTTGCCCTTCGGATTCCCGAGTTCTCTTTCTCTCTTCTCTTTTCTCTACCTTGATACGATGGCCCCAAAGCGAGTGACTCAAAGCTCTATGGACGCTCTTGTCGATCCACCTTCAAGAAAGGTGCAAAGAAAGGTATCATCTACTCCAATCATAACTCAAGCGAAGGTATCAACTCCAAAAGAAGGTGAATCCATCCAACTTCCAACACAAGAAGTAATCAAACATATCGCTTATCCAGTAAGATAAATTTATAATTTTGCATTGCTATTCATGTTGACATGGAAAGCTAAGCATATGGAATCCCTTAAATCATCCAAGAAACGTGATTTTATCACAAGAAACAAGCATATGTTTTCATAATTTAGTGAAAGGACTGTTTGATAAATTGTCATTGTTTGTTAAATTGTTATTGCTTGATAACTTGTTATTGTTTGATAAGTTGATACTGGTCGATATGAAGAGTCGGTTGATCATGTTGAAGAATCATTTTAAGAGAAGAATTTTTGAAAGAATATCTTTTGTTCCTCGAGAGTAGCGAGATGATTCCACGGTTAGTGGAGATTAAGCTGAGGTTATCGGCTCTCTTTTGTTCCTCACGGTTAGTAGGATGCCTCTCAGGTAGCGGGATGCCTGACGGCTAGCAAGATGCCTGGCGGTTCGCAAGATGTCTCGTGATTAGCAAGGTGGGAAGGTTGTAAAATTCACGATTAGCAAATAAATCCTTTGCAAGGGCTCTGTTAGTTAGACAGAGAAAGTCCGCGGGTAGCGGCAAGTTCATAAGAAATTGAAAAAGTTCTTTTTGTTGAAATATAGGACTGTCTTCATTAGACCTTGTTTGAATTGTTTTGGTATTGTTTGAAGGGCTGTATAAAAGAACTTGTGTCTGGAATTAATTAAAGAACATTGTTTGTATATGTAAAACAGTGGAATAGTAATTAGAAAACATGCTAAAAAGTGTGAGTGTAGGGTAGAAAGTGGGGGCTAGCTCAGGTTTCCAGTCAAGGATGGGTGGTCTTGATTAGTTCAGAAACTCTCCACTTCCTCTTATTAAGAGAAGTGAAATTAGAGACTCATTGTGCCAAGAGTCGAGAAGTCCCTAATATACACGTCCCTTGAAAGTTATGGATTTGATTAGTCAGGTACTTTTCATAAGATTACTAGTTAGTTTATACTATATCTCATATCATATTTAGGGTTTATGAATGGAGGCCATGCCTCTTAAACGTGGGAAAAAAGGAGTTGTTTATGGATTCTAAATATTTCAATGGGATTTCATCTCTATGTTATAGAAAATAGCTTTCCTTAGAATCCTTGATTTATCGACCTGGCATGTGGCTGTTGACCCTTACAACCACCATCATTATGGATAGAGGACTTCCTCTCTTCTGTTTCCATCATTACGGAACTTGAGAATAAAGGAAGGCCATTTATCAAGTCGCCCCAATCTTCTCGTGGTTGGAGACCTCACAATTGGTATCAGAGCCTAGGTTAAAAATATTTTATTTACTTCAAGGTTTCTCGTGTGTATGGTTTTCTATACCCATTAACCGACCCATGAAGATATTACGATATGTTAGTTGATGTGTACCATAGTTATGTTTTAAATCTCTATTATGTTTTCTTGTCATGATAACTAATATCTAATTCTTCTAAATGATTTTCTCATGTCAAACTGATCATTTAATATGGGAAAGTACCAGGGGAGAAAAAGCTAGAATATTGGTTAAGCTGTCAAACTGGCCTTAGTAGGGATCCAAAGCAGGGAAAATAGGGATCCAAAGGGGGGGCCATCTGCAAAAGAGAAATGTGCAACAATGCACTCCAAAGACATTAGGGTTCAGCCCATTAAGACTTCCAAAATGCTAAGATTCCAAAATTCAAAGGTAAGTCCAAATGGTCAAGCTAAATGAAATTGGATACTTATGTGATGACCAAAAATTCTTCAAGTGGTTCTAGATAGGAGGGGGAAAGCCCTAAAGGTAGGGGAGGAGAGAGAAAAGGTGAGAGAACACACACACACACACACTACAAAGCTTCCCTTTACACAAAGGGCATAATGGACATATGTCATCTCCCTAGCCCAATTGCCCACAAGGTGCACTCAAATCCTATTGGATGGCCATAGAGGTGGACCAACGAGAATTAGGCTAGAGTAAATCTAGTTTAATCACTACAACACATCACGCAAAAACCGGCGTAGATATCGACGAGACAAAGTTAGTTTTAAAACTAAAAAGCGTTGAAATAGGCATCGGAAAAGATGCCGGTCTCGTGTCCTCGGTATAAGCATCGATATATGTGGCATCGGAATATCCTATGGAATAAGCGTCTAAACAAGCGTTTGTATATGTGCCGGTAATTTTATAGCATATTCCACCGCTTCTTCTGAAGTGTATATCAACGCCTATACCGTACTCTGTACCGACGACCAAACGTGCAATTTTTTTTTGGACAGAGTGGGCTGGGAATTGCATGCTTCATGTATCATAGCAAAAGAAAACACCTTTGTCTGCCCAAAGGAAGAGTGCACAAGCAACCACACTCCACCTACAAGTTGACGCTAAAGAGAGAGTGTATGGAAATTAGCAAAATTGTAAGAATGATATAACCACAAAATCAAAAGCTTGATCATGGCATAACGGCATAAAGATTTTATAACTATAATTAGAACATGAGTTGAAAACTGCAAAACCATAAACATAACCCGTTCGTCATAGCATAGCCATTACCATAACTTGCTTTTCATACTATAACCATACCAGCCATACCATCATTGCACAACCATAACTATAACCATCACATGATTGCCATACCATCATAGCAAAACCATAACCTTAACTTGACTGCCAAACCTTAACCATAACATATGTGCCATACCATAAACATAACCATAAACCATACACATAAGCACTACAAAACTATACATATGCAAACAATCACTGAGAGAGACTGTATCAAGAAGACCACAACTACAAAAGAGATTGTACGAAGAAGACTGTATAAAGATGACTGGGTAAAACTGTATCAAGGAGACCCTCATGGTAATGCCTCCCAGTCAAGGTCCTCTCCCTCCTCCTGCAGTGGGTCAAAAGGGCCACCTCTTGGCATGTCGGAGGACACTTCAAGGAAACTTCCTGCAAAATTATGGTTTAATCATAGATAATCTTCAAGTAACATATATATTTTTAATAATTTAAAGCATACATGTATAATACTTACAAACTCATATCAAAGCGTGTCGTGGCATCCACTCCCAAGATGTGATGCTCCAACAGACTCCAAACATGCTCTGGCTACACCTCTTTGCTGTTGAAATCTCTCAGGATTGTGTTGCGTCTCTCGTCCAATCCCGGCCCACTCCTCTGCGTCCAACCATGTCGACTTTGGACTACCGGCATTGTACCTGTCTCTCACCTTTGATTGATGGTGTGACATTGTGGCCTTTGCCACGCTCAAAATCGAGGGATTCGATACTGGATCATACCCCTCTACCAGCCTATACTCTTTGTGAATGGCCTCGATGATGTAATTCTTTCATTCAAGATCGAGATTATCCCAAAATTCCATCATAGTGTGACCAAATTGAATTGTACAGAGCTGTCGAATCCTTTGTTGCATAGCCTTTTCAACCCTATTTGCCACAACATCCCCATCCCTGCTCTTGTACACCTTGCTAGGATCATGCTCATGTGATCCCCAAGGTGTACATAGTATGCCAATCGGTGAACTATCTACTGAAGAGAGTGGTGGACGCTCTCTTGGTGGTGTGGACGCATTGGTAGAACCGCTACCACAACAACCACCACCTCTAGAATGAAGTCTACCTCATCTCGAGGATGAACCACCCATCAGTGTAGGGGGCACACAAGTTCTAGGTGTAGGGGGCACACTCGACTGAGATGTGGGGCCGCTCGGTGTAGAGACCACACTAGTCCCGGGAGTAGGGTGGGCCGTAGTAGGTCTAGAGGAACATGCTTCCCAAAGGTGTTGTGCCATCGCGGTCTTCTTTGGTGTGAACTGAGACAAAAACAAGCCCATCTACTCGTGTGACATGTCGGTCGGAGTGACAGGAAAACTAAAACTACGAGGGTATGGCTCATCGTCATCGGCCATGGCTAATCATACACAAAGAACACCCACAAAATACGTTAGTTTACAGAAGAAAAGCTTAATCAATACAAATAACAAATAAACAAAGAACACCCACAAAATACGTTAGTTTACATTAGTTTACAGAAGAAAAGCTTAATCAATACAAATAACAAATAAACAAAGTTGCAACATAAATTAATGAATTTAAAGTGTATTATAGACTAATAAAAAGAGTTCTATAAAAGAGTTCCTAGCAAAAATCATTAGTTAATCTCTCATCTTCTATTAGATCTGATGCACCAAAGATGTCTATCTCAATCTGTACTTCTGCATCTTCTTCATTGAACTCTACTTCTTCGTTGCTCTCCGCATCAGCTTCAGTATTTGACACCTCATCTCTTGGTTCAGACAATTGCTCACTGCTGACATCCACCTCAAATCTAAACTTAAAGTTTCCGTTGGTCCTGCGCTCTGTTCATGAATCACCTCTTCGACCTCAACCTCCAATCCTTCACACACTTGCTTGCGCCGTGGAGCAACTTGAACGATGTAGAGCTAGTAGGGTTTAGGCATATCATTCTCATCATTATTTGTCCATAGTGGAGTGTGTGAACACAACTTGTTCACAATGCTACGGAAGTACAAATGTATCCCATGCATCTGTCCACACATGCCTAGAGTTCACTTGAATCAATCCTCTCTTGTCTTTATGCACAATTGCATTAGGACCATTGGTAATAACTTTGAACCACTTGACATAAAAGATAAACATATTAAACTTTCTAAAGCTAATCTTCAAGATGTCTTTGATGTAGCCAAAGTATTCAAGTTGGCTAGTCTCCGTGTTCTTATCCCTAGGACTACTCCTACTTTCTTGGACGAATCTTGCCCTAACACCATTGTTGAAAGTGACCCTTTGTTTTTCGATTTGTTGCACTCTGAAGTGTTTCCCATGCAACCAAAAAGCTCCATATTTGTGATACTGTAGCCACAAAATTGAAACAGACTAAAAGTTACTAAAGCAATGTGACCATGTGGAGCTCAAAAAGGAAGTTGTGAAAATATACATGCGAATCGCAACCCCTTGACATCTCCTCTTCCTCTTTAGTAATCAACACTTCATTCCTCTACCTCTGAGATTTTCGCATCTAACCACCGTCCAGTCGGAAAGTCATGCAATTATTGAAGATGATTTGGAAAGGAAGGTTTCTAGTGGCAGTAGCCCAATACATGAATTGCCAAACATACCAAGCTTTGAAAACATTTTGAGATTTTATCTTGGCAGTTTTCTGGAGTACATTGTGCGAGAGAATTTGACAAAGGTTTATAGGAACCTGTGGATCCAATATCTTGGCCAACAGCATAGCAAAAAGTTTTTCGGATACATACGTTGGGTTGTTTTTAAGGCTTACTGCTTCGGCTACAAACCTGTAAGCAGTGGAATCTTCTAGTCCTGCTACTGGAACTCCTTGACCACTTGCCTTGCGCTTATGTTCATCCGCTTCATCCTCCTTTAGAGCTATACTTATCTGCTTTGCAGTTGCCACAGATGGTTTGGGCTCGTTGGAAATTCTGAATGCAAAAGCTATGGTCTCCGATGTCACTGACACCTTCCTACCATTTACCATGGCACTGCCATCTTCAGCATCGAAAGAATCAAGAACTTGCTTGATGATGTCTGCGTCAAAAGCAATTCTTGTAGCTTGCAACACAACTCGAAGATCCCAGAGTTGTAGCAAAGTCATTGCTTGGTCAATGAATACATAACGCTGGATTTTACTGTGCGGTATAATGGGAAGGCTTGCCTTTGCAGCAGCAACTATGGCCTGGGTTTCCTCAAGACACTCCTGCATCTTCTCTGAGCGTTTTCTTCTACCCATACATTGTGAAGACGATGAAGATGAAACAGGTGAAGGAGAAGAAGACTTACTTGTCGTGTCAAAGCCGTTTCCTGGTGTCGCTGGCAAGGCTAGCTGACAGTCAACTGTATCTTCAAAGGTCGGGGTTTACGGCTGTAGCGAAGAAACCTCGGAGCTTGGCGATGGCGAATGGTTAACAGGAGGAAAGGGTCGCGCAGGGGATTTAAGAGAAAAAATGCTAACTCTCCTAAATGTTATACATGTTCGCGCCATAAAAGCTCCACCACTCGTCGTTCCTAGACTTTTGTGTGTCGCTGCTGTCATGGCAGACATGCATTGGACAAGACTGCGAACCATCCTTGAAATAATTACTATTGGCGTGCCATTTGACCGTTGGGTGCTTAAAACTTGGAAAGTGTGTCCCCACTGATACTGGACTGATTTTCAGTTTGGCTCGACCATTCTGGTACTGATTCTAAGGTCAGCCTGATCTGGTTCTTCTGGTACTGGTTCTGAAATTGGAAGTGGTTGCACATGAAAAAGTACAAAAATGTATGATTCTGGTATCTCTTAATCAGCAAGTTCGAGTTCCTTAGTACCTTATTCTTGCCCAGTTTCTCTGGCCTCTGAATAATAAAGCTTGATCTTTGCCCCATTATATACTCCTGGCAACAATAATCCAGATAAATCCTTCAGTTTGACTGTGCCATTGGAGAAGACCCAGTCTACCTCAAATGGTCCTGCCCAGGCAATCTTCAGGTTTGGCTTCTTTGGACCCAGTCTAGACTGATATAGAAACACCAAATCTCCTTTCCGAAATTCCCAAACTTTAATTCGGTGATCATTCCAGTGCTTCCTTCGTTGTTGAACAATTTCTTGTTCCAACATAGCCCGTTGCCTGAGTTCATCTAATTGCATCAATTTATCTAGCCGTTTTTTAAGATTATGGTTGAAGTCTAAACCATACTTCACATCCATTCTCAAACTTGGAATCACAAACTCCATAGGAACCACAGCTTCAGTGACATACACCATTCTGAATGGTGTCATTCTAGTAGTTACCTTATAAGCTGTCCTATAAGCCCATAGAGCAATTTGAAGTTTCAAATCCCACTGGTCTGGTTTCTTTTGTACCACCTTAGTGAGAATAGTCTTTATTGTCTTGTTGCTACTTTCAGCCTGTCCATTGCATCTGGGATAGTAAGGCGTAGATTTCCGATGCTTGACTGAAAGCATATCCAATAGGATTTCCATAATGTCGTTGATAAAATGTGTTCCTTGATCGGTCACAATCTCTACTGGACATCCATATCGGCAAACAATATTCTCAAATAGAAACCTTGCACTTGACTTGGCTGTGTTGTCAGGAAGAGCCTTAGCTTCAACCCACATGGTTACATAACAAGTAGCCACTACTATGTACTTGTTCTTCCTGGGAGTAACCTTCTTAAAAGGTCCCATAAAATCTAGTCCCCATTTCATGAATACTCCCAGTGGTTGTACTGGCATTAAGGGAGTCATATCTGCAGCTGTTGGTTGACCAATTCTTTGGCATATGTCACAAGTTTTACAAAAACTTCTGACATCAGCAATCAGTGTTTGCCACCATAGAACAGCTTGCAGAATCTTCTTATAGGTTACTTCGTTGGAAAAGTGTCCACCAGATTCACCATTATGCGCTTCTGAAATTACTTGCATTCTTCCTTCCATAGGGACACATCGTCGAAGTATACCATCAACACCCAGTCGATAAAGTAATCCTCCTATGATAGTAAATTTTAGGCTTTTTATGAGCACAGCTTTCTTCTGATTCTACTTCCAATCCTCTAGAAAGGCACCTTGGGAAAGAAATTGATAAATATCATACCTTTCAGGATCCACTGAGTCTTCATCCTCTAACTGAAATAAATCAGCATCCACTGGTTCATCTCTCAAGGTTGATTCTGAATATCCTTCCGTACTTCTTGAAAGAAAATCAGCTTCACAATGTTTTCGGTCAGGCTTATGGAAAATTTTGAATTCAAATTCCATTAGGAACATCATCCATCTTATCAGCGTGCCTTGAATAATGACTTTATTAATCAGAAATAGAAGACTTGATGGTCCACATAAAAATGAAATAATTTTCCCAACAGGTAATGCCTAAACTTTGTAGCATTGAAAACCATTCCAAGGGCTTCTCTCTCAGTAGTTGTATAGCCTTGTTCAGCCTGATTGAATCTGCGACTGGCAAAATAAACCGAATAATCAGTTCTTCCGTCTAGTTGAGCTAATAGTGCCCCCATTGCCAATCCCGAAGCATCTACATGTACGTGGAAACTAATATCCCAATTTGGCTTCTAAGGATTGGTTTACTGGTAATGGCTTTTTTCAGATTCTGGAAGCTCTCCTCGCATTCAGCAGTCCAGTTGAACTTATTGGTCTTCTTTGTAAGCTCATATAGTGGTACTGCTTGAGAAGCAAACTTATGTACAAATCTTCTATAGAAATTCACATAACCCAAGAAAGAACCCAACTCTGAAGCAGTTCTGGGTGCTTTAGCTTGCTGAACACATTGATTTTTTTCATTGGCCATCTCTATTCCATTTCGGGAAACCATATGTCCCAGTAGCTGTCCCTTTCAGACTAGAAAAATAGATTTGAATGGATTCAAACAAATCTGATTCTCCTGACAGCGTTTGAAAACCATTTCTAGGAATAGGAGGTGATGTTCCTCATTTGAATAGACAGTGAAATCATCCATGAAAATGGCGTGGAACCGATGAAGGAATTCATTAAACATCTCCATCATACACCGCTCAAAGGTAGCTGGTGCATTGCACAGGCCAAAAGGCATCACCACATACATGAAAGCTCCCCACTATGTGATGAAAGTGGTCTTGGCTCTATCTTCAGGGGCGATCTGTAACTGGTTATAGCCGTTATAACCATCCATGAAGCTATACATTTCATATCCTACGATCTCATCAAGAAACATATCAGTAAAAGGCAAGGGAAATGGATCCTTAATAGTTTGGGCATTTAGTTTCCTATAGTCGACACAAACTCTCAATTTTTCATTCTTCTTGGGGACGACAACTATGGAAAATAGCCAATCACTGCTTGCCACTTTTGTGATGAACCCAGCCTTGAGAAGATTATCAATCTCCTCCTTAACCTTCTTTGCATAGTTGGGGTTCATCCGGTATCTTTGCAGTCATACTGACCTAGCATTCGGTTTCAGTGGTATTCGTTGCTGACATACTTCAGGATCTACTCCCTTCACATCTGTATGTTCCCAAGCAAACACATCTTTATAGTTCTGGAACATTTTTTGTGCCTTTTCCTTCATTGCTGGATTGAGGTGCTTGTTGACCTTGATCATTCTCGGATTATCCTCTGATCCTAAGTTCCACTCTTCCATTTCCTGGTCGTCTGGAAGCAACCAGTTTGGTCCGCCTCCTTTTCGTTTGGTCGATTCTTCAGCGTAATCCCAGGATGGTCCATTCATTTCTGAATCAATATTCTAATCCACTGGGTACTCTTCAGAACATACTGGTTCCTCTATTATACCAGTATCAGTTGGTTCCACCATCCTTCCAGTAGCTGAACTATTCTTTCCCTTGTATTGACTTCAGCAAATTGATCAGGGAATTGTCTCTTCTGCTTGTCAGCCTGCTCTTTGTTCAGCAAGACTGCATTCAAGTCAATTTCTGCCAAAGGAAATATTTCATGGCCGCCAGCATTCGCTCGATCTTCTTGGCTTTGTACTTCTGACATAACTCCTTCGGCCTCAGTTCCTTTTTCTAGCTCCTAGCATTGTTGGTCTGGATTTGGATTCTGTCCCACTGGCCCCTTCTATGGTCAATGTCTGGTTTGCATAGTCATGAACAACATGTGTTGTTCTCAACCATGGGCGCCCTAGTAGCATCCCATATGCTCCTTGCACATCCAAGACTAGGAAACTGGTTTTGAATTTCTCCCTTCCAACTCTTATCTGCATGTTTTTAATCATACCCATCGCATGTACGACTCTATGATCTGCCATTCGTACTTTGAATGGTGCTGGTTTCATATTAGTGATACCCATTCTTTGTTGAAGATGGGCTCCCATTATGTTGAATCCTGCCCCTCCATCCAGGATAACACTTGAGAGAGGTTCCCATTGCTTCCTGACCTTGTAGTCCACATGAATAAGTGGAACTTCATCATCTCGGACGACCATCAGGTCCACTGTTCTGGCCTCTACCTCAGCTTTCCTGCGCTGTCTGATAAAGTTGGCCACCTCAAGCAAGGTTTTTCTTATATCCTCGAGCTCTACAGTCAGCTTTTGAATTCTATCACAAATTTTCACATGAATTTCTTCTCTCTCTTGGTCAGACTGATTGTCAGATCTTGAAGAACTGGTATCTTCACACTGCCATTCTTCTTTTGCAGTGCTTCCACTCTTTCCATCTACTCCCATTTCATTAGCTAGTCCATGTACCACAACCTGCATGGTCTCAGTTATGGCCGGTACTGACTGATCTTTATCAGTCGATTGGGCTAGTATCCTCTAAATGACTTTAGCTTCGAAACTTTCTGGCTGCTCTGGCAGCTTCTTGGCTAAATCCTCCGTGATTTTAGCCGCTAGTTCCCTCTGATCTTTCCACTCATCTACAACCTTTTCTTTACCTTTGGCCTTCCAAACTTCTCTTTGTTGAGCCCACTTGCTCCTGTTAGGATTGACTGGTGCTTCTGAAGTGTCTTCAATGGCTACCCCCTTGCTCCTAGTAACTACCCTTACTGGGACTGGCTCTAGTGCCTTAGCCTCAGTAGTAGTAGTTGTAGGTGCATCTGGGCATTGGGCTGCAAAATGGCCATACTTCCCACAAGTATAGCAGTTCATGCTCCTGTTCTGGAAGTTGCCTCATCCTCTGCCTCTGCCCATACCTGGTTGGAATCTGCCACGTCCCTGACCAGTACCACTGGTACCCGGTCTCTCCTCTTGAGCTACTTTGACTGGTTCTACCTTCATTGGTTCAGTGTAGGTAACCACTGACAGAGCTTTTCCTTTCTTAAAGTGGTGAATTCTGATGCCAAAATTATTCCATAGGTGACCAAAAGCCTTGCAGTAGGCACATTGTGGACATTCAGTGAAGATATGGTCCTTGGATTTGCATCTTGAACACCAAGTCTCCATCTTTCGAACTAGTTGTCTTGTGTGGCTAATTTTGGCAATCTGCCTAGCCATTTCTTCAATTTTCTTGGTCCAGGATCCCTTCTTTGATTTCTCCTTTGCTCGTCCATTAGAGCTACTCTCGGAGCTACTGGACATCTCACTGGAATCCGAACTTTCAGTAGTAGAGCTACTGCTACCGGTCCTTTGCTTCTTGTGGCTCTTTTCCTTCTTAGCCTGCTGTTCCAGCTTTAATGCCCTTTGGACCAAATCATTGAATTTCTTGGTAGGGGCTGGTACCTCTTGTTCCCTAAGATTTTTTCTTTTGAATCCATTCAGGAACCATGCCCTCGACCTCTTCTCAGATGGTGGTTCCTGTAACTGCCTGGTTAGCTCCTTGATCTTTTCCACATAACTGCGGACTGAAAAATTTCTCTGTTGATCTTATCTAATTCACAGAGAATATCTTCGTTCCCTCTATTGTCAGAATATTCCAACCTGAAGGCTTTGAGCAATTTGTTATATGATCTGAGCTAGCAGGCAGGGTAATGGTAATACCATTTCCTCGCTGCCTCCTTCAAGGTTTGTGGAAAATATTCCCCCCAATCATCTTCATCAATATTTTTCAGTTCAGCATACTTCTTGAAAGCTTGTATGTGAACGTCTGGATCATCCTTCTTCCCTCCCTTGAATATTGGAAAAGAAATCTTCAGGGAAGATGTGTACTCATTCCGATTACTACTGATCCTGCCACTTCTCTTCTTGGATTCAGAATGACGCTTGGGAGTCTTCTTGCAATTGTCAGTGTCAGCATCCCAATCAATCTCTGTCTATGTCTCAGTGTTAGTGTCTTCTCTGGTTTGTCTGCTAGAAGTACGGTGACTTCCTTTACCTCCCTTGGTATCCTCATCTCTCTGCTGGGACCGAGAACTCTTGGAACTCTTCGCCTTCCGTGCTTCCCGTTCTGCCCGTCGGCGTCGAGAATGACTGGAGTGTTGTGAGTCCTGCGCCTCATCAGCCTGACTATGCTCCTCCTGAGCCTCAGTGTCAGTCATCTTCTCTTGCTTGGGGTCAGACTCTCTTCCTGACTCCTCAGGAATGGGGTCAACATGAATGGTGGATTTCCGGCCACAACTGGATTTTGGTGCCATTCGAACTGGGAGAAGAGTCTTTCAGTCAACGAGCTTCAGCTCGAGCCACCGTGATCACCAAATTGGAATTGGAGCTGATCTCTTGAGACAGCTAATTCCAGTGTTGGAAGATTTCAACTACTAGTGTAGGAAGATTTTAGACAATTGACTGGACAGGAATCAGAAACTAGACTGGAATTTGGATACTGAAATAAGAAGGAAATAAGGTTCACATTCAGGTTCAAATAACTGGACGAGAAGTAAGTATAACTAGAATATATGCCATAATTGGAATTACAGATCAAGATTACAGCGAATATGATTTACAAAGAGAAAGTACAGCCGACAATACTGCCAATGATTCTCAAGTACAAGTACAGCCAAGACGCTAACCCGAATGATAACAATTGCCAACCCGATTACAATGTAATGGGCCCTATTTATACACTTTGGGTTTACTATAGTAATTACCATAGTAACTGTTAAGTAAGTCGCTGCCCATCTCTACGCAGTGAACTATCCACCCGTCTACAACTTAACATATAACCTAACCTAAATTTTTACGTACAACCTATAACCTAACCTAACTTAACCTATAGCCTAACTTGTTTCCTAAACCTGACCTATAATCTAGCTAACCTATCCTATAACCTATAACCTAACTTATAACTTAATTTAACCTTTGATTTAAACGTAACCTAGAACCTAAGTCATAAGATAACCTAACATAATTAACATCCTATAAGCTAACCTAATCTAACCTAATCTAACCTAACCTAACGAAACTTTATGTATAACCTAACTTATAACTTAACATATAGCCTATATATACCCTAACTTAACCTATAAGCTAAACTAAACCTAACCGAAACCTAAAACCTAAACCTTATTAATCGCATAATTTAAAAAACAACATAATTCAAAACAAGATTTTTTCATAAACCAAAACAAAAAAAAATCATAATTCAAAGCAAAATTTCACAACACAAACCATAATTTCTTTTAAAGCATTGAAAGTTTAAAGCATGAAATTTTCTTTTATCAATATACAATTGTGGATAGAATTGTAATCCATCCCCAAGTTTCGCAAAATCTTTCTTGCTTCATCTCGGGAATCTGGCATCACATTGTCAGCTGGTAGTATGTGCTCTTTAAGCAATCTACACAACATAAAAATACGATACAGTCGTGTAAAAATCTATCAGATCATTATACATTTAGATTTTTATTAAAGTAAACTAATTGTAATAGATCACATGAAAAGCGTTGTGACACTAGTGTCACTCAATCCAAACTTTGCCTGCATGTTGAGAAGAACCAGGAGTGCTTTCAATCTAGACATACGTGCTCCATTATACAGTGGCGTATCGGCTTCACTTTTCATATCATCATAGATAAGCCTTTCTGAATCCATGATCGTCTCGATCATTTCATCAATCTCGGGCTCAAACATTGCCTCATTGGGAATGTGCTCTGCATGATCATCCCCCGAGCTGTCAGAGGCTACATCTTGTGGCCTCACATATGCTGCTTGACCAAAGCGTCTGCGAACACATCTATTGGGTTGCAAGATTGATTCTTGTTGGCCAGCGTCAGAGTCCGACGAGTTATAATTGGCAACAACTCGATCTATAATAGATGGATCGAACTCGCCAAATTCGTGAACGTGCTGTAAAGAAACACGTCTTGTCCGTCGCACAGCATGCTTGCATTGATTACAAGGACATAAGACCCTCGTTGAGAGATAGGTGTTTCGGTTGGACGGTCCCACATCCTCGTCACTACTCATAATGAGGATAAAAATCTTATAACCCGGACAACAAATTTAATATTCTATTGGCATTCTTCCTCTTATCTCTCTCTCTCTCTCTCTCTCTCTCTCTCTCTACCTCACATTCTCTAGTCATGTCCAATCCCCGCACACCTCGGTCTAGAGGTGCACGGAGATCAGAACGGACAAAACCCCTTTGCCTCTTCTCTAGCTGTAGCACTTCACAGCAGCTTAACATCTTTTCACAGTAGATCTTTCCACTGTTCGTCTAACTCTAAACCCTAAACCGTAAGTAATTCTTGCGTGGACTCGATCTAACGTAAATAAGCGTAAATCTAAATAAACGTAAATCTAACTAAAAATAAACCTAAATCTAATTTAACGTAAGGCTACATCTAACCTAATCTTTAACGTCTTTTGGGATAGTTTCCTACGACGTTAAAACTCTCTTCTTCTTGTGTGTGTGTGTGTGTGTGTGTGTGTGTGTGTGTGTGTGTGTGTGTGTGTGTGTGTGTGTGTGTAAACCTAAATAAACCTAAGTCTAATCTAATATAACATAAATCTAAATCTAACGTAAATTATGTTATATTAAAAACAAGAACTAAACTAACAGGGATTATAAGAACCTTAAAACTGATTTAACACATAATTTTTCACATAACTCGGCAAGAGTTGGCATTCTCATCACTAAAGATGTGAGAGTTAACTTCCGGCGGTGACGCTGCCTCATCTCCATCCACATCTGACGACATCAATTGGCCCTTTGGACCGTTCTTGCTCTTGTTACTAACTTTGAAGTTGTTGTTGAATGACTAGAGGTTGTCTAGATGGTCATTGTCGGGGATGTAGTGACTCTTGCCGCCCAGAAGATCCACCTTCTTCCCTATCTTCTGAAGACATTTCACCAGTACTTTTGGATCGACGGAGCCCACCATGAGTGAAGGTAGCAATACCCTATCTAACTAAAAATAAACCTAAATCTAATCTAATTTAACTTAAATAAACCTAAATCTAATTTAACGTAAGTCTACATCTAACCTAATCTTTAACGTCTTTTAGGATAGTTTCCTACGACGTTATAACTCTCTTCTTCTTGTGTGTGTGCGCGTGTGTGGATGTGTGTGCCAATAAAAAGAGATAAATGGTATAACCTTTCTATCACCCATGCCAAGTATGATAGATTGGTTATGCCATTTCCCTCTTGAATAATAGGTCTTGAGTTCAACTCCTCGTCGGCTAGATCTTTAGGTCTTTTAATTTTAATTAGTTTCCTACGACGTTAAATTAGTTTCTCTCTCTTTCTCTCTCAATGTGTGTGCATTTTTTTGTTTATGCATGTTTTCTCTCTCTTTTCCTCTCTCAATGTGTGCGTTTTTTGTTTATGCATGTTCTCTCTCTCTTTTCCTCTCTCAATGTGTGCGTTTTTTGTTTATGCATGCTCTCTCTCTCTTTTCCTCTCTCAATGTGTGTGTGCATTCTTTTTTTATGTATGTGTGTGTGCGTTTTTGTTTATGTTTGTACTCTCTCTCTCTCTCTCTCTCTCTCTCAAAAACACTATGTGTGTGTGTGTGAGAGAGAGAGAGAGGGAGAGAGAAAGAGGGGAAGGGAACATGAGAGTGAGGAGAGGGAAGGAGCATACCTGGATCTCCTTCCTCTCCTCGTGTGTGTGTGTGTGTGTGTGTGTGTGTGTGTGTGTGTGTGTGTGTGTGGAGAAGAAAGAGAGAGAGAGAGAGAGAGAGAGGGAGAGCGTTACCTGCTCCTTGCTTGAGGGCGCCGAAAAACTCAGATCTGAGATCTGAGTTTTTGGGCGCTCTCTATTTTTTTTTTAGCCCAGCTGGCGTCGCTATGAGCGTCGCAAATTTACTTGTAAATTTGCGACGCTCATAGCGACGCCGGGAAAAAAAAATTTGAGCGTCGCTGTGTGAGCGTCGCTAATATGAATAGCCTCTTGTAGTGTTAGAAGCTTGGCAGGAGCCAGTACTGTTTTGGTGTTGAAAGACCCTCTCTTCTATTCCTTGCAATACATGATATTCGAGCCATGGGTACAGTAGCTTGAGTGCTTTCCTAAAGGGGTAAAGAGGAGTAGCAACTAGGGCTTGAAGTGCCAAAGTACACCTAAAATTATTACACCTAAAAAATTGTTAAAATGGTTGACCATAGTAAAGAGAGTGAAATTAATGTTGATAGATTTAATTTAATGAGCAAGCTACTAATGATGTCCCTATGCTTGTTAACTACCTTGTTTCTAAGATTTGACAAGCCATGGGCAATCCATCCCTCCAAAGTAAAGTGCAACGGTAGCTACGTGCTCATAAGATTCTCCTAACTCCCTACCATGATGAGAGAATACTTAGGAAGCGTCCTTGTGAGACTTCCAAAAGAGGCCTCTCTTCAATTCGGAAAGAAGAAAAGGATCCATACGAAGGGCTCAAAAATTTACTTCTTGATGACGCATCTCTTTCTCAAAGGAGAACTTAAGAGCCCCCACCAAAGGAACGAGAAATAAGTGAGTCTCCTGCCACCTCGGCAGAGATGGCTCCACAAACATGGCGGGTAGAACGCTCTCCATCACCTCCTAAATGGAGAAGACCATCACACACCTCTCCACACCATAATTCAAAGAGGGATGATAAAAAACAAGAGAAGAAAAAGGCAAGAAAGAGGTCACCCTCTTCTCCATCTTCTTCATCTGTTCCTCTTATGAATAAATTGATGGTGCAGACAAAGAGGAACAAGGCAAGAAAAAGGCGAGAAAGATGTCACCCTCTTCTCCATCTTCCTCAAATTCTTCATCTTCTGAAGGAAAAGATGGTGCAACTTTTGAACCATCAAAAAGAAGAGGCCATAGGAAATCCTATGCCACATGGAAGAGGTCGTCCAAGCTCAAGAAGTTCAAAGAGTGAGGAAAGAACATCTCTTTCCTTACCTTTGATGGCACCTTTGGTGCTATGGACAAAGTCTTGGCCTTCATCCAACAAATCAATGCGGCGTTTGGAGACGGAGGGCTTCACAGAGTCCTCTAAGCTACACCATGTAGCTATGCATTTTCAAAAGTCTGCCAGGCAATGGTGGTCTAGCCTACTGCGGAAAATGGTGAAGCTCCATGAACATGGAAAGCTTTAAGAGCTTCCATCATGAAGTAGTTCTTGGCTACCGATGCCAAAGACAAAGTACTCAACAAATGGCAAAGCTTGAAGCTCTCTCCCTACAAATCCATTCACAAATATGTAGACAAGTTTTGGGACTTACAACTCAAAGCCACTACTGTAAAAAATATGGATTTTGGAGAGAAAAAACAACAATTTTGTGCAGACTTAATTGAAGATATGGTGGAGTATGTTAACTCCCAAAGGCCACGCACATATCTGCGGCCATCCACCATACCATGGTGTCTTCACGAATTAATTTCCAAATAGGGGCTAAGAGAAATCTTAAGCCCACAAAAACAAGGGTTCCAATGAGCCTAAGGGAAAGGACAATGTCCAAAAGTATCCTAATAAGGACAATTCCAATAATAGCAAAGCTAAGGAGAAGGGATTTTACAAAGTCAAAAACAAACTCTCTCCTGAAGAGCTTGAGAGTTATCGCAAGGATAACCGTTGTTTCAAATGCGCGAGCAAGGGCATGCGCATCGTGCTTGCCCCCAAAAGAAAACCCTCCATGAGCCTCCTAGAGGTGCCTTGGTTGAAATCAAAGAAGAGGAAGCTCACCACAAAGGATCTTCTCTATACCATGCTTGGGGAAAGGTAAGATAACATGATGCTTTTGTTCTCTTTGACCCTGGTTCTACTCACAATTTCATATCCACAGAGTTGGCCACCAAGCTAGGCATCTAAGCCTATGAGATGGGAGATGTCCTACCCACTGATGGTGCTTTCAAGGGGCAAGAAGCTTCAGCCGTTCCCTTAATCGGGAAATTGAGGCTCCATGTCCAAATCTATGTGGGCAAAGAGGACTTCTTTATCTCTCCTCTCGAGCACGAGGATGTAGTCCTAGGGGCACCATGGTTTGATTGCATGGCTGCCAATGTTAAATTCCCTGAAAGGAAAATCTACTTTAGGTTTAGGGAAAAAGATATGTACATAGATGCTAAGGAGATGGGTAGCAATATACCCATTGTACATGCACAAGCTTTTAGTAAGTCAATAAAGAGCTCTATTTCCATGTACATTATTTTTTTAAAAGATTCTTAAAATGAAACTAATGCTGTAGCAAAAGAAAATATAAACAATCACAAAGAATTAGAGCTATCCAATTTTCTCAAGGGATTTCAAGATGTTTGTATTGAGGACATCCCTTGTGAACTACCTCCTAAACAAGGCAATGATGACCATGCAATTGAACTTCTTCCTGGAATTTCATCGCCTAATAAACCTACTTATAGAGTTTCTCAAGCTCAACAAGAGTAGATTATGCGGCAAGTGCATGAGTTAGTTGAGAAGGGCATGGTTAGTCCTAGCTCATCTCTATTTTGCTCACCCGTGTTATTAGTTCAAAAGAAAGACGGCACATACTGTATGTGGCGACTATAGAGCACTAAATAGGATCACTATCAAAAATAGATTTCCCATTCCACGGGTAGAAGACCTATTTGATAAGCTGCATGGGTCCACCTACTTCAGTAGGATTGACCCATGCAGCTTATCAAATAGGTCTTCTACCCGTAAAATGAGAAACCTATTTTTGTCAGTGAGTGTAACTTCTCCATTGTACTAATTAAATGGATATCATACACTCGTGGGCTCTTTTGAAGTTAGTGCCCCACGAGTGTATGAGATCCATGCAGTCTTTACAATTTCTTGATCAATTATCCTTATTTGGCTACCATCATGCCTTTTGGCTTGAACCAGTCACATTCAACCGCTTGATGGAGAAGCTATTCAAGCCTCACCAAACCTTTATTGGAGTGTTCTTCGATGATATTATTATCTACTCTCATTCACTAGACGAACACAAGAAACACCTCCAAGTAATATTTCAAGTTTTATGAGAGAATAAACTTTATGTTAATCAAAAGAAAAGTGAGTTTTTCTTACAAGAGATTCAGTACTTAGGTCACATTATTTCTGAAGATGGCATCCAAATGGATCCATCAAGGCTAGAGGTAATAAAAGGATGGCCTAATCCAAGGAATCTTCATCAACTAAGAAGCTTTATAGGTATGTGTGCATACTATAGATGCTTCCTAGAAAAGTTCTCGCTAATAGGAGGACCATTACATGACCTAACAAAGAAGAATATTAGGTATACATGATCTGCCAAGGAGAAAAATGCTTTCAAAAAGCTTAAAGAAAAGCTTATTTCTCAACCTGTTCTTACACTGCCGGACCTCTCAAAGCCATTTGAGATCCAATGTGACGCTTGTGGTGATTGCCTTGAAGCTATTTTCCTCCAAGAAGGGCACGCCATAGCCTATGAAAGTTGAAGGCTCAACCCTGTTGAACAAGCTCTAGGCATAAATGAAATGGAACTCCTCGCAGTTCTACATGCCCTAGACTCGTGGAAGCACTATTTACTGGGAACTCCTTTCATTTTGCGGATGGATCACCAAAGCCTTAAGTACTTCATGACATAGTCCAAGCTCTCCGACAAACAAATGAGGTGGGAAAATTTTCTCTCGCAATTTCATTTTCATATTGCTCACATTGCTGGCAAGCATAATCAAGTAGCCGATGCACTCTCAAGATGGCCGAGAGTGAATGCGATTTTCATAGCAACTCACACAATCTATCTTCCTTTACAAATGAGTACGCTATTGATCCAATTTTAGAGATGTGATTTCAGCCCTGTCATTAGGGAAGAAAGAGGAACCATTTACTTTACAACATGGTTATCTTCTCTATGGCAATAGACTATGTGTTACCAACTCACTATGTGACAAAGTAATGTATGCATCTCATGCTCCTCCTTATGCGGGGCATAGAGAGATTCAGTCTACCCTAAAAGGGATTGAAACATATTTTTATTGGCCTACTATGAAAGCAAACATACAAGAGTATGTTTCTAGATGTGTGGTATGCCAAAAGACAAAGTTTGATAGAGGGAAGCAACTTGGATTGCTTCAACCTTTGTCAATTCTTAATTCACCATGGGAGATCATATCCATGGATTTTATCTTTGGATTGCCCAAGTCTATCCATGGGAATACGGGAATATGGACGATAGTAGACAGGTTAAAGCAAACAAGCTCATTTTATACATGTCAAAAAGACTATCAAAGCCCATCAAATGGCAACCCTCTTCATATCACAAATCTTCAAGTACCATGGCTTGCCAATGTCCATAGTGTCGGATAGAGATTCTAGCTAGAATGACCAATAATTTTTGGAATTAGGGTCTCTTTGAGAATTTTGGGACAAGGCTAAACTTCTCTTTGGCCTATCACCCCCAAACGGATGGCCAAAGTGAAATAGCTAACCTAGCAATTCTTGATCTACTAAAAGCCTATGTAACGGAAGTAGATCAAAGGTCTGAATGGGAGAAGTACTTACCCTTAGTGGAGTATGCCTAGAATAACACTCTACATACTTCCACAAGAAAAGCACCTTTCGAGGTAATTGAGGGAAGATCCAAAAGTCCCCTACTACTTAAAGTACACGGGAAGATCTTCGCTGCAAATGAGTATAGCAGAGACCTATAAGAATATTTTGTTGCTGATAAGCACAAAAGAGCCCAAGACTTTAAAGAAAATGAGTGGGTCTTGCTTAAATTTCCCAAGACTCGATTAAGGCACACGACCGGCAAGAATCCTACGGGACACCAAAAGTACTATGCTAAGTTATCAAAAAGGTACTATGGTCCCTTCGAGATTCTTAGACCAACCAATGAGATGCCCTATCAACTCAAGTTTCCTAGTCGTTGGCTCATACACAATGCTTTTCATGTGAGCCTACTAAAGCCTTACAAAGGAGAGCCACCTCAAGAACCAACTATTGAAGACCCACCGGGGATCGAGGACCAAGACGAGGTGTTGTAGCACCCGAGTCCATTCTATGACATGAAGACAAGGTATTAAGAGGTGGTAAGACTATCTGACGGTATCTCATTAAGCTTAAGAATTTTCCTTTTGAAGATGCTAGATGGATGCAGGGGATACAATTAAAGGATAACCTAAACCTTGTCAATGCTTACATTGCTTCCCTAGAGTAAGCACATGTACAAATGTTTAAATGAACAAAGTTTTTGTCTTATAAGACTCTCTTTTTCTTTATTGTGCACAAATGTTAAGTAGTATGCATACTTAGAATCAAGTTTGTGGAGACGACGTCTTCCAAACACCAAGTAGAGCTTGTCACTCTACTACGAAATATTGATAGGACTAATGCGTAGACATGATTACAGCAGCTTAGACTCTCAAGCACCAAATGGATTAGTCATCCATTCTGGAACGATGTCGTAGGGTAAGATAGGGATCCTCTACCCGCTAGAAAAAGAACTAATGAATAGGCTTTATCTTCTCTACCCCACATTCGAGGACAACTATGATTTCAAGAGAGAGGTAATGTCATAATAACTAATATATAATTCTCCTAAATGATTTTCTCTTATTAAACTGATCATTTAATATGGCCATCTCCAAAAGATCAATGTGCGACAATGGTCTCCAAAGACCTTAGTTAAGACTTCCAAAATGCTAAGGTTCCAAAATGCAAACATAAGTCCAAATGGTCAAGCTTAGTGGAATTGGATACTTATGAGATGACCAAAAAGTCTTCAAGTGGTCCTAGATAGGAGGGGGCGAGCTTTAAAGGTAGGGGAAGAGAGGAAAAAGGGAAGAGAACACAGACACACACTCCAAAGCTTCCCTTTACACAAAGGGCATAATGGACACATGTCAGCTCCCTAGCCCAATTGCCCACAAGGTGCACTCAATTCCTATTTTATAGCCATAGAGGTGGACTAATGAGAATTAGGCTAGAGTAAATCTAGTTTAATTCATTTAAAAACACTTAATAAAATAATTAAAAAGAATTAATCTCTCTAGAAGACTATTGGACAATCTCTCAAGGGGTCCAATGAGCATTCGGCAGGCCAATGGCTTGCCTGATTCCTATTGGCCAGAATACAAAGGTGTCCAATGAGAGTTTAATTGCATAAATTAATTACCTAAAGCTCTCACAAAAGGGGAAAGGGGGACACATGTCACAAGGCTATCACTTATGCCTCTCAATTTTCATTGGCTAAGCTTTGCAAGGTCCAATGGGGTGCCAGCATGAGTATTTTGCAAGAGGGGTCGACCAAGAGAGAGAAGGGGCTGATTTTGGCAAGGCACTCTCACACACACACTCGCACAATCTCATGTGTGAAGCAAATAGACTCTCTCTCTCCTTCTCAAACTTTAATGGAAAGCTCATCATTTACTCCAAGCTTGTGAGAAGGGAGTCCTACACCAACAACTCTTGGCTTTGTGATGCAAATCCAACCAAGAGCCAAGCTTCAGTGCAAGCTCATCTCCTCTACCAATCTAGTTACAAAGCTATGCTAAGCTATTATGAGTGATTATTAGAGGAGATATACTTCTTTATCGTAAGACTACTCCTTCTTCCTCTCAATCTACTCTCATACCCCACTAGCTCTCACCATCTTCAAAGGTGTGTGAAGTCTTGGATCTAAGATCGTGAGGAAATTGATGTTGTGTTTTATAAGTGTGTGCATGATGCTTCAATCTTCCGTCTTCATTGCACCAGCAAGATATTGAAGGAACACAAAGTATTGTATTGTAAAATGTCTCCCTTGATGGGAGAAACCTATAATACAAAGGCTTTTGGAGGGGGGACGGCCGGCTCCATGAAAATCCGGTCCTCAAATCTTGCCAATAGCTTAACTTCTCTCTTGTTTGAAGTATTGTCCATGCCTATCTAACTAGTTGTTATGCTTTTTGTTGCCCTCTCTATCCAAGCATTCTTGCTATGCTCATTAGGAATCTATTCTAATGAAATGCTCACTATGTTTATGTTATTTTTCGCTAAACACAAGTTACTAGGCCATTAAATGTTACATTTCTCATGGAGAGATCTTTTTTAGAGCCCTATATGACATTTTGATGACTTTATGAATAGAAGATTGAGTTTTTTTTCTACAAAGAAATTGTTTGACTGGTTAAGTCATATAAGTGAGTTTTTTTGGATTGGATGACCCATGACTGGTGAAGTCATGTGATTGAGATAATCATGATTGGTTAAATCATATGATTGAGTTTTCATGGAGTGGATAAGTCGTGACTGGTTAAGTCATGTGACTAAGTTTTGATGGACTTGTTAAGTCAAGATTGGTTAAGTCATGTGATTGAGTTTTAACGCATTGGATAAGTAATGATTGGTTAAGTCATATGATTGAGTTGTTAGTGGACTAGATAAGTCCAAGTTTGAAAAATACCTTATTGATTTGAGTTATTATCAACATTGTTGTACACTCAGGGGAATCCTCAAATCACTTCTATGTTGGAAAACCCTCAAAATGATGCTATATACGGAGATTCAAGAGAAGAAGTTATTACTCAAACAAATGCAACCACCTTATTTTAAAGGAGAGGGTACTGATATTGAGAAAGATGGAGAAGTATGGATTGAAGCTATGGATGATTACTTCTCTTT
The DNA here is from genome assembly GCF_014529385.1 of Adiantum capillus-veneris. Lineage (NCBI taxonomy): Eukaryota > Viridiplantae > Streptophyta > Polypodiopsida > Polypodiales > Pteridaceae > Adiantum > Adiantum capillus-veneris. The sequence continues at coordinate 30,547,488 of NC_140950.1, forward strand.
TGCTACAAGGACCACACCTATAAATCAAGCGATACTAGGGATGTTTTGCCTCTCAGGGGAAGAAAAATTATGGTGGAAATAACATTGTCGTGACATGGGAGTATTACAAAACTCTCAGAGTTGGTGGAAAATCAAACAAGCAATGAAGGAAAGATACTTACCCCCTGCCCATGAAGCAATAAAGATGCATGAGTTCTTTAGCTTGAAACAATACAACATATCCTTGGAAGGATACTACTCAAAATTTGTAAGGCTTAGGCGTTACGCACAGTCAATGACCATAGAGCAACAGGTAGCTTGCGTTTTTCAAGGTTTAAGAGAACCAATTAGCTCGCGATTGGAAGCCCTAAAACCTACCACCATACAAGATGCTTTACTACAAGCTAAATCCTTAATGAAAGAACAAGGGATTACAAGAAGAATTGAAGAGAATCAAAGCTTCAGAGATACACAACCACAAAGAGATTATGCTGCTAATGTGCAAGATCCTCCTCGCCTAAATGTTCGATGCTTTGAATGTAGAGAGTTGTGAAATTATAGGAATACTTGTCCAAGACTGAGTAATGGAGTAGCAGTAGAAAGTGAAGCAGACTAAGGACACCACCCTTTTGGATATCATGATGGTCAAGATAGTAATCAGAATAGGAGTATCCTCTCTTTTTCTCGAGATAAGGACATCTTGAATTTCTAAGTTGGGGAGAGTGTAATGTATCCAATATTTTTCAATAAAAGTATTTCATTTAATTTGTCAATACTTAAAGTTTGCATTTTATTAAGTCAAAGAGCATTCTAATGGAACGACAAGATCGAAAATCGGACTTTTGAACTATTAATTATGACCCTTATTCACTTGAAACAATAGGTTGATATGGAAAACCTAAGCCTCAAGACTGTATCTAGAGATAATAGTGGACCCTTAAAAAAGAAAGAGCAATTTTAGGAAAGGAGGAGTAATTTTAGAAGAGAAAGAGTAGGAGGAATACTTTTAGGAAAGTATTTTTAGAAAGGAGAGAGGAGGAGTCAAGTTTAGAGCTTCTTTTCTTGGATGCCAAGCTTCTCTAAACTTAGAGACTCGAAATCATGCATCAAAATCCGTGTCTGCAAAAACAATAAAAAAAAATAGAACCGTGAACGTGTGCAAACTTATCTCTCTTTGCTTTCCTTTATTCTTAGCTTGTGATTTTGGCTTTGAGAGCCTATATAAAGACCCTCTCCCTTCACTTTGAAAGACACACACACAGAAGTTCTCAAAAGCGGTAGCTCTCTTGCCATAACGTCAGAGTTACCTCTATTACTCAATCTCTCACCCTCAACCCATCTACATCTCCAAGTCCCTCTCTACCATCGTCGTCACGTCGTGTTGCCCTTCAAATTCCTGAGTTCTCTTTCTCTCTTTCCTTTTCTCTACTTCGATACGATGGCCCCGAAGCGAGTGACTCGAAGCTCTAAGGACGCACTTGTTGATCCACCTCCAAGAAAGGTACAAAAGAAGGTATCATCTACTGCAATCATAATGCAAGCAGAGATATAGTCTCCGAAAGAAGGTGAAGCCATGCAACTTCCAACACAAGAGGTAATCGAACATATCGCTAATCCGGTAAGACAAATTTATAATTCTGCATTGCTATTCATGTTGACCTAGGAAGCTAAGCATATGGGCTCCCTTAAACCGTCTAAGAAACGTGATTCTATCACAAGAAACAAGCATATGTTTTCATAGATTAGTGAAAGAACTGTTTGATAAATTATCATTGTTTGTTAAATTGTAATTTCTTGCTAAACTATTATTGTTTGATAAGTTGATACTAGTTGATATGAAGAGTTGGCTGATCATGTTGAAGAATCATTTCAAGAGAAGAATTGTTGAAAGAATATCTTTTGCTCCTCGCAGGTAGCGAGATGATTCTACGATAAGCGGAGATTAAGCTAAGGTTTTCGGCTCTCTTTTATTCCTCATGGTGAGCGGGATGCCTGGCGGTTAGCAAGATGCTTCGTGGTTAGCAGGATGCCTCGCCGATAGTAGCGGGATGCCTGGCAGTTAGCAAGATGCCTCTCAATTAGCGAGATGGAAAGGCTGCACAATTCGCGGTTAGCAAATAAATCCCTTGCAAAGGCTCTGTTGGTTAGATAGAGAAAGTCCGTGGATAGCGACAAACTCATAAGAAATTGGAAAAGTTCTTTTTGTTGAAATATAGGACTATCTTCATTAGGCTTTGTTTGAATTGTTTTGGTATTGTTTGAAGGGCTGTATAAAAGAACCTATGTCTGGAATTAATTAAAGAGCATTGTTTGTATATGTAAGACAGTGGGATAGTAATTAGAAAACAAGTTAAAAAGTGTGAGTATGGGGTGGAAAGTGGGGGCTAGCTCAGGTTGCCAATCAAGGATGGGTTGTCGTGATTAGTCGAGAAACTCTCCACTCCCTCTTTTTAAGAGAAGTGAAATTAGATACTCATTGTGCCAAGAGTCGAGAAGTCCCTAATATACGTGTCCCTTGAAAATTATGGACTCGATTAGTCGGGTACTTTTCACAAGATTACTAGTTAGTTTATACTATGTCTCATATCATATTCAGGATTTATGAATGGAGGTCGTGCCTCTTAAATGTGGTAAAAAAAGGCGTTGTTTATGGATTCTAAATATGTCAATGGGATTTCATCTCTATGTTATAGGAAATAGCTTTCCTTAGAATCCTTGATTTGTTGACTTGGCAGCCTGTGGTGCATGACCCTTACAACCATGATCACTATGGATAGAGGACTTCCTCTCTTTTGTTGCTCGTATCTCTACTTCATGGAAACGGAGTGGGGTGTCGTCCAAAGAAACATGAGAATAAAGGAAGGCCATCTATCAAGTCGCCCTAATCTTTTTGGGGTAATTGGGGACCTCATAGCACTCGAGTGTCCAAGGGAAAGATCCCTAGCAACGTGAACACGAGGTGTGCACAATGTGTCCCTCTAGAGTGTGACCCAATTGAGGATTTGAAGCCACAACATGCAGGTTGAGAGGCCAAAGCCTTACCATTAGACCAAATCTTTGGGGACAAGTTTTGGTAATTTTAATTGTTTAAGTTTTACAAAATTATGTGTCATTAGTTAATTAATATTTTATGCTCAACTTTGATTAGTTTTTGTTTCTTGATTATTCGGTTTTTGTTTCAATTAAAGTTTTGGTACATTTTTGTTATTTAAATATATGATTTTATGTAGTAGTAGTACATTATGATTCTATGTTCAATTTTGCTTAGTTTCAGTTTATTAATTGGTTGTAGATTATGTTTTAAAAATAGTCTATGGAGGTTAAGGGTTTACTAGTTTGTATGTCGAGTGCTTTCAATTATAGATCAGAGCTCCTTTTCTTTATTCTAGAAAGATGTAAACCTTATGAGTAGATTGAACCGCACCTGTTATGCATATTTCCAAAAACAACCTTGGTCAAAAAATGTCAAACACTTAATAATATAAAGCATTCTACATCCAACCTTCAAGAAATTACTCATGATGTGAGTGTTTTTCCCTATTGTACAACTACCATAGGGTATTTTTCTTCCCATTTTCACCCTTCTTGTTGTTACCCTATACATATGATAGTGATGTGTGTAAACACACTTAGGACCGACGGGGCATTTTTTCCCTCACTAGGAGGTTTTTTCCCCCTTTATTGTGTATACATCCATTACTCTAGGGCTACCCATCTTTCCATGGCACACTAAGTAATACACTCTCAATTGTGTGCCTTGAGCTTCCTTTGTCTTCTCCAAACTATGTGTGTTTTCCCACAACCCTAATTTCAACAATTGGTATCAGAGCAGGTTGCATCCTCTCGGGCTTAGTTGCCAACACCTCCAACACACATCTGCTTAGTTTCTTCAATTTTTGTGAGCTTTGGTGAGCGTTCATGTTTGCAGGTCTACAACCACTACATGCAATACTCTGCATGCTATTTTGTCATTTTGTGAAATTTTTTTGTCAGTGTCGTTTTCTGCATAACAGGTCCCTTACAGTCTTCTACGGTTTGTGCTATATAATATGTGATGTTCCCGATTTGTTTCTCCTCTTTTTGGGAAGTTTTCACATCAAGTTCAAGCATTCACCATGGATGACAACAACACATATGTGTTCAAGATGTTCGTTGATGAGGACAGATTGGATGGGGACAATTACCCTGTGTGGGATTACATGATGCAACATGTTCTTGTGTCAAAGGGTGTATAGAATATAATGTAGGGCATTGATGTACATTCTAATTCTAAGGATGTAGGCGATATTGAGGATGTTGCAAGTCTTCCTGCAAGGATTGATGCAATTAGAGTTGTTTTGCCTACAACACAACAAGCTCGTTGGGGATGTAAAAGATGCGCAGGCTCATACATTGATTGTGTTGTCTGTGAAGCACACTATTACTCCTCACAATTGTTGAGTAAAAACTGCAAAATAAGCATGGGATATTCTGGTTGGTCTTTATGCAAGTTGCAATGAGGCAAAAATTGCATTGTTGCTTAAAGAGCTGGAGTCAAAGATTATGCATGAGGAAGATGATATGGATATTTTCCTTGTTGGTGTCAAGGATATCACAATGAGCAACTTATTTTGTAGGTGAAGTCATTTTAGACAGTTTCATTGTGTAGACTATGCTTGATTCCTTGAGAGATTCTTACCAGACTTTTGCTAGTACTTAGAGACTTATGACCCAAGGAAATCCTGAAGTCGTCAAGTTTGATGCATTATGCACATTGTTGTTGCAAGAGTCCCTTTCCAAAAAAACGGGACTAGACAGTGTGCAATTGAACAGGCATTTATTGCTACTCAAAGAAAAATTGGTAACAGCAATGGAGCAACTTCTTATAGTTCTTCTGCGAGTGAAAAATCACATGTTTCTAATGCTTCGGCGGCCAGCAATTTGTCTAGAAATTTTGGTGATAAGGTAAAAATGAATATCCATTGCCATTATTATAAATCTAATGATCACTTGATCAAGCAGTGTCCAAGGTTGAAGGCCAAAGAGGCTAAGAAGAAAGTGGCTGGTTCCACTGAAAATGTTGGTTCCACTACAAATACATCTATTGTTGAGTCTTCTGTGAAAGGAGACTGTGATGTTGATATTGATGCAAAATGGGATTTTAATGCAGAGTGTACCTATAATCCTGTTGTCCATGATGCATGCATGTCAGTTGCTGTAGATTCACATGTGTGGTATTTGACAGTGGTGCTACAAATCACATTACATCACATCATGATTTATTGTCTGTCTCTTATGAGAATTTAGCTACTTTTGCCAATAATTCCTCTTATCCCGTTCAGGGAGTTGGAAAGATTGTGCTTACTACTACAAATGGAAGTTCTATCACACTTATTGATGCACTTTATGCTTGCTGACTAAGCTGCTTGAGTTGCTTGTCATGCTTACTAACTAAGGTGCTTGTCGTGCTTGCTGAGTAAGGTGTTTGAGGTGCTTAATGACTGAGGTGCTAAGGTGCTCCATGACTAAGGTGCTTGAGGGGGTGAGATACTCAAAAAGTCAATGCATAGCCCTACACAAGGGGGGACGAACCCTCATTGTAGGGGCTATAGAGAGAACACTTACACCCTCATACAAGGCATCCTTGGTACAAAGAACTCAGTAGGGACACTTGTCAACCTCCTCTTTATGTTGCCCTCATAGTGTTTCTCAAGCCTATTGGTTAGCCTCCCAAGGGGTCCAATGACAATTTAGTTGAATTTTTTTATTTTTTTGCATTTATCAAGTCCTCTCTCTCAAAGGGGGAAGGGGGAAACTTGTCCTAGGGTTACCCTTGTTGCTTGATATGCACTAAGCCTGTGATTGCCCAAGCTTGAGGAGGTCCAATCAAATGCCAGAGAGTGCTAGAAGAGGGGGTCGACCAAAGCAATAAGGGGGATATCTTGGGGGGTATACTCTCCCACACACACACACACACACTCTCTCTCTCTCTCATTGTGTAAAGTGCAAAATGCAAGAGATCCATCACCTTCTCCAAGCTAGTAGAAAATTGGAGAGCCTACACCAACACTCTTGGCTATGGAATGCAAATTCAACCAAGAGCCATGCTTCAATGCTTAAGCTTGCCATCTTCTCCATATTCATTACTATGCTATTATGTATGCTAGCAAGAAGAGTGATGATAAGTGAGGAACTATTTCTTTTTCCTATGAATGTTTGTTCTTGATCTTCCCTACCCTTGTTCCCCGCTAGCTCTCTCCACCTTTGAAGGTGTTTGAGGCCTTGGGACTGAGGCTGGGAATAGTTAATGCTTTTTACAAAGTCTGTGCTATGCTTGTGATGCATGAAGCTTTCCATCGTCATTGCATCACCTAGTTGACAAGGAACACAAAGATTGTATTGTACCAAGTCCCTCTTTATGGGAGAATCTATAATACAAAAGCCTATTGGAGAGGGGATTGGCTACACATAAATCGGATCATCAATTGTTTTCAAGTTCTCTAAACTCTCTTGCAAAACTATTGTTCATGCCAAGTTAATCAAGTACTATGATTATGGTGCTACCATCAATTAAGTTCACCCTCTATGTTCTCAAAGTAGTCTCACAAAAATGCTCTCTTTAATTCTCCTAATTTCACTATTCTCAAAGTTCATAGGCCATTTTCATTACATTGGTTTCTCTTTTCTTGCTTGAGAAGAGAGGTCCTTAAGATGTCCATGAAAGAATGGGCATGTTTATTGCAAAAGGGTAGCTAGGTAGGTATCTATTATCTTGGTTGATAAGGACTTAGTTTGAGGTACACCGTTGGGAACTATAGTCTTAATAATGGAGCCTCTCGGGGCTTACCTTTGGATTTACCATTATTGAGCTACAAATAGGAACCATAATCAACCGAGCAATGTTAGACCCTCTCCACTAGTCTTTGCAATCAACAGTGTCTAAACCACGAGTGTGGCTTCTTGAAAATTGATTTTCAAAGGTAAAGAAGAGTAGCAACTAAGGTTTTTGAGGGTACGAAAGCACAAAGTAATCTATACATAAGTTTAATTAGCATGGATGACAATAATCAAGAGAATAGAATGATCATTGATAACTTTGACTTTGCACATGAAGGTGCTAATGATGATGCTCCCATTTTTGTCAATTCTCTTGTAAGTAGGTTGCAACAAGCTATGGGCAACCCTGCTTTCCAAGTTGAAGTTACTAAACAACTTTGTGCTTATGGGATTTCCCTTCCTCTCCAAGAAGAGAGAGAGCTTAGGAGGCCTCTTGATGAGACCCCAAAAGAAGACTCTCTCCCATACGAGAGGAGGAATCCAAAGAATGAGAAATTAATGAATCCCTAAGTTCCTCTAAAGATGTGGCTCCACGAAGATGGAGGTCTAGACGGTCGCCAACTCCTCCCAAGAGGAAACTGTCAATCCATAGTCCTCCTCCTCGTCACTCCAAAAAGTAAGAGAGGAAACAAAGGAAGAAAAGGGCAAGAAAGAGGTGACCGTCTTCTCCTTCTTCTCCACCTTCCTCGTCTTCCAATGAAAGCTATGGTTATTCTCCTAGACAATACAAGAGAGGAGGACATCGCAAATCTTACCCTGCATGCCAAAGGTCACAAAAGCTCAAGAAGTTCAAAGAGGGAGAAATGAGTATCTCTTTTCTCGCCTATGATGGCACCTTTGGTGCTACCGATCCTCGAAGCTACTCCACCTCATGGAGGTTCTAAGGCTCAAAGAGAGTGTGAGGATAAGCTTAAATAGAAAAGTCATTGGGGAGAGAACTCGCAAGGAGGTAGATACATGGCACAAGGTCCTAGGATGGATCCAATGCTTGCAACTGGTAGCATGTTGTATCCCTCAAGTGGCTACATGGCATCGACTAAATTGTTTTATGGGCCATTATCGGTGGGAGGTTTTAGGTATTACTTTCCTAAGTATGGTGGGATGTATAGAGATGCTGGCATACGGTCTTTAAGCTCTAGCTTGTCTGAGGAGGGACCTACAATTAGTGCCTCAGGCGGTTATGCCCTTGCATATGGAGCTCGATTGCTTAATGCTGCCGCAGCAGCCATGGCGGATCTCGCAAGGGCACATCCTCCTCTATTTTGAGGCCACTTGTGATGGTGGAATTCAACATTGACCCCTTGGCTTGGAAGAAAATTGATGATCTTCAGGTGGATGTCCAGTTTCACGCTATCCTGCTCAACTCACAGTTTACAGTAGCACTGGAGTTTGAGAAGGCTTTGGCAATAGCTCACGGGATCTACATTGTTCTCAGGTTCACTATGTAAACACACACATACACACATACATAGGTTCAATTGCACACATTTGGATGCAACCACTTGTTGTGCCAAATCAGTGCCACCTCATCACCTACATGCCACGCCATCGTTTATGACTCACCCCATCAGTTAACACCACGTGCATCGCAAAGGCATTGCAAGCGGACATAGTCAACTGTGCTTTTTCCAGTGCTATAATCTTGCTCTATTTTCTTTGTTTATATTAAGAGTGGACTTTTATTTAAGAGGTTGTTCACACAAAGCAACAGACACAATGTGCATGTTGTCTTTAACAACCACAATGATGAAGCAATGTATTTCAAACCATATTAATGTATATGTCAATTGAACACGTGGCATTGAACCCTACATCCGTCCTTGTGAGTATGATGATATTTTTTGTCAAGATGTATATCACTCAGATTCTATATTAATGGGATTAGACACTGTCACGTATGTGTCAGCGGTAAGACCTTCCCTTCTCTAACTCCGTTTAGTAAAACCACGCTCTCATGAGGTTACTTGGGTAAACATAAACCCAAGGTTAACTAAGTTATTCAAAAAATCCAGGGTTTGGGAGTAAACCAAAAACTCTGTGTTTTGGTGGCTACACCTACCCCCACCTCCGAGAAAGGGGAGGCTCTCTCGGTAGCATCAAGTTATGGGTACATCTAAAAACCCTTGGTTGTGAGAAAACTAAACTCACGGTTTATGAGTATACCAAGAAAATCATGGTTAAGAGTAAACCTTAAACTCTATGTGTCATGAGAGTGGTGAGTTTAGTTCTAGGGGGCCCTGTAAAGAATCTTATGCCAAGTTTGGCTGAAGGGGGCGATTATTGGGGTCATCCCAACTTGGGCAGTCGTCCATGTGTGAACCTCTTATTGTAAAGCCTTTATAAGGTTCAAGAAAACCCTAAATGAAGTCACTTTCATTTGTACAAAATTGTGTGCATCTCTCTCTCTCTCTCTCTCTCTCTCTCTCTCTCTCTCTCTCTCTCTCTCTCTCTCTCTCTCTCTCTCTCTCTCTAGCTATGTTGGTTCGAGAAGGAGCGTGCTTCCACTATGGAGCTCAACACTATAGACGCTTCATAGAAAAAATCTCTCAAATATGAGGACCATTACATGACTTAACAAATAAGAACATTAAGTATTCATGGACTGCTAAGGAGGAAAATTATTTCAACAAGATCAAAGAGAATCTTGATACCAATTGTTGGAACTAGGGTTGCAGAGAAACGCACATAGCTTGGAGAATACAAAGGAACCTCAAGGCACCCTCCTTCCGATCGAGGGGGGGTGTATGTCTCATGAATTTAATGTATTTCTGGCTAGTCATGGAATAAACACCAATGTATAGTGCCTTATACACCTCAGCAAAATGGTGTTGTTGAGAGGAAAAACAAGTCACTTAATAAATGGCACGATGTATGGTAAAAAGTCAATCTTTGCCGCATTCTTTCTGGCTTGAGGTTATCATGTGTGCCACTTATGTACTTAATAGGTGTCCTACGAAAGCTTTGCAATCTATTACTCCATATGAAGCATGGCATGATAGAAAGCCTTCTATTGAGCACATGCATGTTTTTGGTTGTTTGGCATATGGTTTGGTGCCACAAACATAGCACAGAAAATTCGATGATAAGGCTGTCAAATGTATTTTTGTTGGTTATAGTGCTAAAAGCAAAGGTTACAAGTTGTATCATCTGCAAACAAAGCATATTCTAGTTTCACAAGATATAGTGTTTGTGGAAGATTCTGTGCAACCCTTGTTGTCATATATTAGAGACAGTAATGTAAGCTCACAGGACATTTATGACACTTTGTTGCCTCTTCTCAGTGGTGGAAGTTCAAATGTAAATTCCAATGAGTCAATGTACAGCCTATGGGGGTTTTCGATAATATTAAAGATCAGCCTATTACTGATGCAGATGTATATGATGTACTTGATGAGGAAAGGGCTGAAAATCAGCAAGCTAGAGGTATGCCAAAATGGCTATTGCATACATTGCATGACAGTAAATTGGATGCACCTTTGTCTAGTCGTACTCATTCAGGCTCTGGCCATGCATCTTATGCATCAAATTGTTATGCTTTGGCTGTGTCTAGCTTACATGATGTTGAGAAACCTTTTTCTTTTGATGAAGCACAAAATTCAAAAAATTGGATGGCTGCCATGCAATCAGAATATGACGCACTTATAGAAAATGACACATGGACTTTATGTGATTTGCCTTCTGGAAAAAACACCATTGGTACGAAGTGGGTTTACAAGTTGAAACACAAGCCGGATGGTGAGATCAATCGCCATAAGGCTCAACCTGTTGCAAAGGGCTATGTGCAGTGAAAAGGCATAGATTATGAAGATACCTTTGCTACCACTTGTTGTATGACTACTGTGCATTTTCTATGTGCATTGGTAGCTCATTTTGGTTGGGATGTACATCAATCAGACATTGTTATTGCTTTCTTGAATGGTGACATATTTGAGGAAATTTATGTAACGCAGTCTCGCGGTTTTGTCAAGAAAGGACAAGAGGACAAAGTGTGCAGATGTAAGAAGGCTTTGTATGGGTTGAAGCAATCCCCTCGTGCTTGGTATGAGAAAGCTGACACTCATTTGGTCAAACGAGGCTTTTGTAACAGTCCAACAGAAAGCACATTGTATGTAAAGCATGAGGGTGATGTACTTCTCATTATGGTTCTTAATGTAGACGATTTACTGATCCTGGACCAAATGAGAGACATATTACTGAATTTAAGTCTGATTTGAATGCTACTTTCAAGATGAAAGATTTGGGGATGTTGCATCATTACTTGGGCATACAATTTAAGCAGTGTGATGCTGGTATTTCCTTGTGTCAGAAAAGTTACATAGAGACATTACTATGTAAGTTTGGACTTGAGGATTGTAAACCTATTGCCACTCCCATGGAAACAGGTTTAAAATTGCGTCTTCATGATGTTAGTGATCCTGCTGATCACTTTTTACCAAACTGTTGTTGGATGCCTCATTTATGTATGCAACACGAGGTCAGATATCTAGTTTGCAGTCTCATAGGTCAGCACATTTATCCATAGCCCAGGGTCTAAGCATTCGCAGGCTGTCAAGAGGATTTTCTGCTACATTAGTGGCACTTTACATCTTGGCTTGTTTTATCCCAAGGGGGGATCATTGCCACCTGACTTACATGCTTTTGCGGACTTAGATTGGGCTGGTTTTTTCGACACACAAGTATCCACAAGTGGTTTTTGTTTCATGTTTGGTAGTTCATGTATGTCATGGTTGAGCAAGAAGCAACCTATCGTGGCCACTTCTAGTTGTGAGGCTGAGTACGGGGCAAACTTCACAGCTACGGTTGAGTGTGTATGGCTCATACGCCTTATGGTTGATTTGGGTGTTGGACAGGACATTGCCAACAATTTCTACACTAAAAGTCAAAGTGCATTGGTAGTTACAAGGAACCCAATTTTTCATGCTCGCACAAAGCACATCGATGTCCATTGCCGCTATGTCCAGGACAGGCTCTTAGCAGGAGAGATCATCTTGGCTTATATGCCAACACAGGACAACCTTGCAGGTCTTTTCACAAAGGCATTGTCTTGTGAAAAGCATGAAGCTTTTTGTAGAGCTTTGCGCTTACTCTCCTTTGTGGACTGATCATGTCACAAGGCATGGCACTTCCCTTTACTCATGGGCCAGCTCTTGTTCACCACATCACTCCAAGGGGGATTTGTTACCATATACATGTGGTAGTGATGTGTGTGAACACACTAGGACCGCCGGGGCATTTTTTCCCTCTTTAGGAGGTTTTTTCCCCCGTTCATTGTATATATGCCCATCACTCTAGGGCTATCTATATTTCCATTGCACACTAAGTAACACACTCTCAGTTGTGTGCTTTGAGATTCCTTTGTCTTCTCCAAGCCATGTGTGTTTCTCTACAACCCTAATTCCAACAAAGCTTACCTCCCAACCAATCCTTATGCTTCCGGATCTCTCAAAGCCATTTGTGAAACCAAATTTTGGGATCAAACTGAGATTAAAAAACATACCCAAAATAAGGAAATTGTGGAGAAAACACTTAAAGTTAATCTATCTTACTAAGATTTGGGGATTTTTTACTTTTTTTAGTCCAATTTTTTTGAAATAGACTCCATATAGAAGACGCTACCAAAACTGACGAAGTTTCATATCCAAAGGAGATAGAACATGTATCGCAATCCATGTCCCCCATGTCAGATATTTGGCAGAAACCTATACAGTTTGTAGCAAAGATTTATAGAAACATACTTCCAAAAACAAATTTGTAAAAAAAAATCATTAAAGTCTGTCTGATACATCATTAGAGAGGTCTTACACCACCATGGTAGAGGAATTCAACAAAATGAGTTTTAAGCGGAGATTGAATGTGGAAGCGGGACCATCTCAACAAGTACCAATAATAAAAATATTGCACTTAAAGTATCAATTCAAAAGCTACCATAGTGTAATCGACAAAGATGGTATATTGGATTTCCACTACTTGAAACTAGAGGAAAGGCCTTGTGAGTTTAAGGACTTAGTGTCTATTGACTATAGTGGTATTTGATATTTTGACGAGGAGGGAACAATGTAATTAGTTGCACAAAACCCTATTTTTTGGACAAATGGGAAATGACAAGCACATAAGAGAAATTTGACGTAGAGCCGGAAGAGGAGCCGCCTAAGTTGGACAAGCCAAATGCTAAACTAAGGCATGTGAACGACGTAAAATAAGTCAACACGGAAAATGCCCACATAGGGCTATATCAATTTGATAATGGTGAATAAATACACTATTACAAATGTGATAAACCTTACAAAAGGTTTTATGTTTTCATATACACTGAAGGGAGAGACACTCATATAATCATGCTTGATAAGTATGGATGTAGGTACTTGACGGTAGACCAAAGAGAACTTGAGGTATATACATATTTTGGAGGCCTATTGTAATTGGATACCGAACCAAAGATAAGACCTATTTTATTGGATACCAAACCAGAGATAAGAAGATTGAGTCTAGAAAGATTGAGAATTGCTAATTCAATGAGTGAACAAAAGTTTTTAATGATTAGACGGATGAGATTCTTGGGTTCTAGGGTTCCAATGACTACAACTAGGGGCATCAAAGATCCTAGCATGATAAATACAGCGAGAGATTTGGTTACCTTGAGAGGAGCGGGAGATGTGCTGCTTAAGGAGAGGGCCATAGATTGACCTCCAACTAGAATTCCTAGCAAGAGTTAGGAGGCTAGAGACATCCTAGCAAGAGAGCCATGAATAGTGAAAGTGGTTCCAACCTTTGAACAGAGGTGATTTTCCAAACATAGAGAAACTTTTTTGTGAATTTGTTGAGGAGTTATCTAAAAGGGGAATCAAACATAGTACTATGTCCCAAATCTATGATATGAGGCAAAAAGAGAATGAGAAAGTGAAGGAAGCTTTGTGTAAGGTCTCCACCTTTCTATCTGTCGGGAATGAACTAAAATCTTTAGGAGTGTTAGCAGCGGTTAACACAGGCTACACCGATTATGCACCAAGCTGTGGATGTGCTATAGTGCACAATATTTCATGTTCATTGTATAGGGACTTGGGCTCATTTAGGAGTTCCAAAGTTGTATGAGTCTAAGCTAGAGAGCTCAACTTCATCCCATAGTTGAAGGGTTTGAGGCCCAAAGCTATAAAAAAGCCCTATGCTTAATGAGAAGTCATTCTTGGGTGAGTTTCCTCTTTGTAGAGTGGATGGTCATGAGGCTCATGGGCTTTCTATTGCCATGTAGCTCTTGATTTTTAATAATCAATTACACTTTCTTTCTTATTAGTCTTCTTTATTTAATTATGTGGAGTGAGATTGTATTAGTGTGATGGTAGATCTCTAATCCCTTTTTTGAGTTAATCTCTTCTATCCACACCTTTGGCCATGGTGTGTGAGGGCTATGCCTTCCTTCTCTTCCTCTCTCTTTACAAGGTGTGCGGTTAGTGTGTGTGCATACGTAGTCGCATTGAGGGGATGTACCGGAATGGACACACTAATGCGGAGTAGGTATGTTAATTGCATGCTTGTGTAGTTGTGTGATTAAGAGTTGTGATTAGAGTGATTGATGTGAGAGGTTCATTTCAATCACATGATTTTGTGCAAGTGATTAGATAGTAGGAATGTGTGGTTGATTAGAGGAAGCCCTTTCCATGGCTTCTCTCCATGATGAGAAGAAGGATCCCTTGAATCCTCTATGTCTATACATCATATGCTCGTGCATCCATGCCCTAGCCGGGTTGCCAATCCACCAATTTGACAATTTTGTGGGTTGTGATTAGGTCGTGCTACAACGCCTCCCTACATTTGGCTACTCATGAGTGAAAAATATCCACAATTGAGCATTAATTAAGTGATGAATCTCAATTAATTATTAAGCCATCTTTTTAGTCTTAAATTAAGGGAAATTATACTAATTAACCTTAGATTATTATAAAATAATTATCAAAGCTGTATTAGACAATTAAAAAGCTAGGAAAATTATATTATAATTTTTTACTAGTTTATGTAATTAATTAGAAAGAAATTAGCTTTTAATCAAAAACTGATGGGAAACCTACTTAATTAACTCAAAAAATTCTAAAGTTAATTATCACAATTAAAAATACTATTAGAAACACGAGATAAATTACTCCTTAATAGATAGCTAATTTAAGCTATATAACGCAAATAGCCTGTCGGACTTGTTCGCTTTCTTGGCGGGCCCACAGGGAAAATAATAAAACCCGACGGGCCCGCCGGGCTATTTTGTTAACCCAGCGGGAGTTTTGTGGGTTTGCAAGTCACCCTAAACCGGTTTCTGTGTGATCATGTTTGCTATGATCATGTAAATGTGTCAATAAGACCTTGTGATCACACAAAATTTGACGTAATTACGTAAATATTAAATCCCTAAAGAGCAGTCCACCAATGGTTGTGCCCTCACATCTGTTAAGGGGGGGAAAGTGTGTGTTCAGGATACCTTAGCCCAATTTGTGGAAGTTATAGGGCCGAAAGAGTTTTGGACTTTTTAAGATATTGTCCCGTTTTCACTGTGAGACAGGACTAAGTCTTCTTCTAGGGCTATAGACACAAGCCATTGTCAATGGTAAAGGTCTATTCCTTGGATTTTTCTTTTTTAGAGGCTAAGATTTTTATTAGGCATAGAGACCTATCAAGGACCCCATCCCAATCTTGGTATTGGCGGGTCACAGACCTCACACTTTGCTTCACTTCAACCAGTATATAGCTCTAAGGTGTTTTGCGAGAGAGTTACCACAAGATGAGTGGCTATCAACTCCCTTTGTAAAGGGATTGAGGAATGAGACTCTCACGAAGTACCTATGCTTGAAAGCATGCACTACGTTTGAGCAAGTCACTAGAGAGGCTTTTTATCTAGTTGACAATTATAAGGCATATAGAGAGGTGACAGAAAATATTAATAATGTGACTAGTAGCACCTATTCTATGATGAGTAAATCCACAACAAAGCAGAATGTCCAAACTCCTACCATGCCAAATATTAACTTTCAATTGGCTGAAGAAGTGGCAACGAAAACTTTTAAACAGAATCCAAATATACGACAACAACAAATGAGGAGATGTGACACGTAGGGGATCATCCCACCCAATGATGTAACACTCAGCCAAGACCAACAACTGTAAATGCACACCATATTTTGAAGTGGTGTGGTAAGGAGCGAAAATGGATCAACCACGAAAGGAGTGTCTTTACTATAAGAATTACGTGAGTAAAAGGCCTTATGGACCTTCGGGGGGGCATCCATTGCCATCACCATCGAGATACCAAATAGGCCTGATTAATGTAGCCCAAGGGGGAGACAAAAATTCAACTAGTGTTGGGTCAACAATTTCCTTACCTCAAGAGAACCCAGCAATTGTAAGGAACATACAGCCTATAGAAACACTTGCAAATCAAAGAATGCTACAACCAACTTCATACTATGAAGATCCGATCCAATCTTATGACGAGGAACCCAAGAGTTACATGTAATTGGATGAAGGTCATCCTGCTTGGATTAGTACAGATGATACTACACAGCCATCATATGTTATGAAACCAACAAAAAATATGATGGATGAGATCACTCTCATGTTCATAGCTCCACAAGAAACCCAACAGATAGGTCAATGTTATGGATGTGGAGGTGATCATTGGGTAAGGAGTTATCCAACAAGGATGAAAATGTAAATTCTTTTGATATTGTGATGAATGTGCAATTAATAATGTTCTTTATTAGGAGTGTCCAAAAAATCCTGATAAGAAAGGAAAAGCGATGATGAATATTATAGGGATTTTTCCATGCATTGAAGGTGAGATAACAAGTTGTTATCAAAAACAAATATATTACTTGAAAAAAACAAGGAAAAACAAAACATATAACCTGAAATCAAAACAAAAATGGAAGGAGGAAAAGCAAACTAAATTGTCTGAAACTGAGAGGAAAGTAAAATATCGAGAGCCTTAACAGACACTCCAAGAAGTTTGGACAACAGATATAAGATTTCAAGCTGATAAGGGAAGTGAATCTATTTGTTCTATACCATTACAAGATATATACACTCCAAGACACTCAAATCATGATACATCAGCCTATGTGAGAGTTGAGGAAGCTTGGAAAGTCTTACAACAAGGCCTAAAAATAGAAAGCAAATTGACTTAGCTTTTCCAAATTATGAACAAAAACCAGCTTTCATAGCCACTGACTTAACTCAAGAGGAAGAGGATATTCTCATCAAAACTTTAATGGAATATGGGGATGTGTTTGGCTCTTCATAAAAGGACCTAAAAGGGGTAGATCCTAAAATTTTATAACATACTATACCAATGAGAGAGGACATAAAACCCACAAAAAAAAAAACATACACGTATAAGGAAACCTTTGCAAGGAAGATCTAGGTAAACTCAAGGAAGTGGAGTTCATATATGAAATTAAAAATTGAATGGATTCATCAATTGTGGTAGTGCCCAAAAAAAATGTACAATTAATTGAGAGTGTGTATCAATCTCAAGAAAGTAAGCACAGCCACCATAAGAGACAACTATCCCTTCCCTATATCGAAACATGTATTGAAAAGACTAGTGGAAAAGGTGGCGTATAGTGGATGTATTCTCAAGATACACCAAATGACATACACCACCAAGATCAATATAAGATAGATTTTTCACTATGGAATGGGGATTTTTTGCCTACTGTCTCATGCCATTTGGACTTACCAATTCCCCAACCACTTTCCAAAGACTAATGAGTCACGTTGTCAAGGAATATTTATGAATATTCTTGGAAGTGTACTTGGATGACCTCTGCATTCATTCTTCCCTATAAGAGGGCCATTTTGATCATCTTGAGAAAATCTTTGAGAAATGCCACTTTTATAGATTTTTCTTAAATTTTGAAACATGCGTTCTCATGGTACAACAAGGGAAAATACTTGGTCATATAGTAGCAAAAAGTGGGATATCAACAAATATGGAAAAGATCAAGGCCATTAGTGATTTGGCTAAATCAAACACAATAAGGAAAGTTCAACCATTCATGGGACATTGTGGATATTATTATATACATGTATCTGATTTTTACTAAGCCTCTTTACGGCCTAATCACAAATTTCAATTGGATGGATACATGTCAGATATCATTTTGGAAATTGAAGGATTCTTTAGTCTTTGCACACATTTTTAAGGCACCACATTTGAAAAACATATTCCACGTTTATGTAGATTCATCAAACTTTGTTATCAAAAGCATAATGGTTTAGCTAGCTAAGGAAACCATGAATTTTGTCAAGTACTATGCTAGTAGATAACTCAATATAGAAAAAAAGAGATATAAAGCCATAGACAGAGAAGGACTCAGCATGATATATGCAGTGAAACAATTCAAGCATTATCTTCTAGCAAAAAAAAATCACATTTTTTTGTGGATCACCAAGTCTTTCTTTATTTAGTAAATAAATGTAATGGAAATGGTTTATGAACTTTGAGAGTAGCGGAATTAGAAAATTAGGTGAAGCACTTTTGTGAGATTACTTTGTGAGCATAGCGGGTGAACTTAATTGATGGTAGCAACATACACATGGTACTTAGTTAACTTGGCATGAACAATAATTTTGCAAGAGAGAGAGTTTAGAGAACATGACAATAGTTTAGGACCGGATTCCGGTCCCCCCTCCAATAGGCATTTGTATTATAATTTCTCCCATCAAGAGAGACTTGGTACAATACAATCTTTGTGTTCCTTGTGACCTAGGTGATGCAATGAAGATGGAAAGCTTCATACATAACAAACATAACATAAACTTTGTAGAAAGCATTAACTACCCCAAGCCTCGATCCCAAGGCCTCAAACACCTTCGAAGGTGGAGAGAGCTTGCACGGAATGAGGATAGGGAAGAAGAAGAAGAAACATTCCATAGGAGAAAGAAATAGTTCCTCACTTATCATCACTCTTTTTGCTAGCATACATATTAACATAGTAATGAAGATGGAGAATATGGCAAGATTAAGCATTGAAGTATGGCTCTTGGTTGGATTTGCATTCCATAGCCAAGAGTGTTGGTGTAGGCTCTTACTTCTCACAAGCTTGGAGAAGGAGGTGGAGTTCCTCAACTTTCACCAAGTGAGAATGATCCACAAAATGAGTGTGTATGTGTGTGTGTGTGTGTGTGTGTGTGTGTGTGTGTGTGTGTGTGTGTGTATCCCCCAGCACCCCCCTTGCTTGCTTGGGGCGAGTAGCAACTTTTCCACATGCTACAAGCTCATTGGACCCCTCTCCCCCTAGCCAATCACATGCAGCATGCAGTCAAGTACAAGGGTAGTCTTTTGACAAGTGTCCTCCTTACCCCTTAGAGAGAGAGAGAGAGAGAGAGAGAACTTGAAAATATCTAGATATTTTCTTGATGGAACTAGAAGCTCATTGGACCCCTCTTTAGCCCAACCAATAGCATTCAAGCACACCATGTGGTTAAGCTTAGTGAGAGTTTAACATGTGTCCCATGTGTCCTTTTAGAAAAGGGGTGCCCTTTGGGTGAGCGGAAGGTTAGGTCAAAGATTCCCCTAACTTTGGGATTTTCATGCATAGGAAGCTTCTCAAGAAACTTCCTCATTAAGTTTGTAGGGTCTCTTTTTTACTCAAGCACCTTACCCCCCATGCATAGGAAGCTTCTCAAGCACCTTTCTCATTAAGTATGACAAGTACCTCAAGTACCTTAGCCATCAAGCATGAGAAGCACCTTAGGTAGAGTTTCCACCTCAAGCCCAACCCTAGCTTGCTCAAGGTCAAAGGCAAGTTTAGGTTGGGTTCCCACCTCAAGCTCAACCCTAGCTTGCCTAAGGTCAAAGGTAAGTTTAGGTCGGGTTCCTATCTCAAGCTCAGCCCTAGCTTGCCTATGGTCAAAGGACTTTTAACACTAACCATTGGAGGTCTTTAATGAATCTAACCTTATTAAGGTCTTTTAAGCTCCATTTGATGCACATTTCTCTTTGATAGACTACCTGCTTTTGGACCCTTATTGAGATGTAACCATCTCTCCTCTTAGTCCCCTGCTAAGGTAAGTCTAGAAGCACTTATTGCACATTGCTCTTTGATAGACCATCTCCTTTTGGACCCCTATTGAGATGCAACCATCTCTCCTTTTGGTCCCGTGTTGAGATAGGTCTAGAAGCACATGTCTCTATTCTAACTCTTGTTCTCGTTTATTCTCCCACATTAAATGATTAGTTTAATATGAGTAAATCATTTGATAAAGTTAGATATTATATTTTATGACAGTATCTCTCTCTTGAAATCATAGTCGTCCTCGACTATGAGGTAGAGAAGATAAAGCCTAGTCATTAGTCCATGTTACTTAGCGGGTAGAGGATCTCTTTTTACCCTACGATATCATTCGAAGATGGATGACTAGTCCATTTGGTGCTTGGGAGATGTAGCTACCGCAAGAATGTTTGCTCTTTAGTCCATATCATACTTCCAAAGTAGAGAGACAAGTTCTACTTGGTTTTTGGGAGACGTCGTCACCACAAACATGATTCTAAGCATGCATACTATTTAAATTTGTGCACAATAAAAAGAGAACTAGTCTTATAAGACGAAAATATTTTTCATTTAAAATGCATTTTCATATGCTTACTCTAGTGCAACATTGTAATCATTGACAAGGTTGATATTATCCTTAAGCTAGGTTCTTTGCATCCATCTAGCATCTTTAAAAGAATAATCCTTAAACTTAATAAGATAACGTCAGATAATCTTATCGTTTCTTAATACCTTGTTTTCATGTCATAGGATGGACTCAGGTTGAAGTACTTGCTCTCTGATGTTTGGAGGGTCTGCAACTATTGCTTCTTTTGATGGTGCTCCTTTGTAAGGCTTACGTAGGCTCTCATGGAAAACATGGTGCATGAGCCAATGGTTGGGACAACTTTAATTGATAAGCCATCTCATTGATTGGCTTAAGAATTTAAAAATGAACATAGTATCTTTTTGCTAGTTTAGTATAATACTCTTGGTGGCCCATACGATTCTTGCTTGTAGTATGCCTTGGACGAGCCTTGAGAAACTTTAGAAAGACCCAATCATTTTCCTTAAAGGCTAAGCCTCTTCTGTGCTTATTAGCAGCAGCCCTTTTTGCCTTTGCTTTGAGATGGATGGTACATCTTTAATCTTTGGACAATATTCTTGTGAGTCTTGGCTATATTCATCATCAGCAGTGAAGATATTCCCATGTACTTTAAGTAGTAAGGGACTTTTGGATCTTCCCTCTTTAACCTCAAAGGTGCATTCCCCATAGAAGTATGTACAATGTCATTGTATGCATACTCCATAAGAGGTAGGTACTTCTATCATTGAGAACATTGATCTACTTCCATGACATAGGATTTTAGTATATCAAGAATCATTAGATTAGTTATTTCACTTTGGTCATCCATTTGTGGATGATAGCTAGGCCAAATGAGAAATTTAATCTACTTCTTAGATTCTCAAAGAGACCCTTCTAGAAATTACTTGTCATTCTAGGATCTTTGTCCGACACTATGGATGTTGCAAAGCCATAATGCTTGAAAATTTGAGATCTTAAGAGGGTTGCCATTTGATGTGCCTTAATAGTATTTTTGATAGGCATAGAGTGTGTTTTCTTGGTAAGCCTGTCGACGACTGAAACAATCCAAGTTGCTTCCCTCGATCAAATTTCAACCTTTGGTATACCACGCATTTTGAAACATACTCCTGTATGTTTACTTTTCATGGTAGACCAATAGAAATACATCTACTCCTTGAAAAGTAGATTATGGATTCCCTCTTTGCCCCGCATAAGGAGAAGTATGGATTCATACATGACTTTCTTATTGTATGGGTGAGTAACACATAGCCTATTGCCGTTTGGAAGATAGCCATCCTTCAAGGTGAATGGTTCTTTTTTCTTCCCTAATTACGTACTTAATTTCTTGGTCGGTAGAACTCATCTATCATAAAAGATAGATCATTGTGAGTTTCTATATGTTGGGGTATAAAGCCCAATGTGGTCGCCCAGGTAAGTGGGCGGGCCGCCAGGTATGTACACATATTTTTTGTAAAAACCTAATAAGAACTCACTATGCTCTACACATTACAGTAGAGCGGGTTCACCATATCGTCGTGCTCTTCTTCTCGCACTCTCTGTCGCGTCACACTTTCGCTCGTACTCTTTCAACTGGTATCAGAGCTCAGATCAAGGCTCGGGGTAGCATTTGCAGGTAGCCAGAGTCACCTACTCAGATTGAAGTGAGATTCGACAGGCGAAGACACGACCCCAAATCTTGTGGGAGAACCCGAAGTGTGAGTTTGCTGTCCAAAGAATCGAGTTCCTCGGGTTCATCGTCACGTCAGAAGGTATAATGGTGGATCCCAAGAAAGTCAACGCCGTCATCAAATGGGCTCCCCCGACATCCATCAAAGAAGTCCGAGAGTTTGTGGGTTTCTGTCAGCACACACGCCGCTTCATCCGCGACTTCAGCAAGATTGCTGCACCACTTACAAAGATAACCAAAGGCCACAAACCCTTTCAGTGGACCGCCAGAGAAGAAGCAGCTTTTGAGAACCTGAAGATAGCCATGTGTGGTGCCCCCGTCCTCCGACTACCTGACTTCACTAAACCCTTTGAAGTTCATATTGATGCCTCCGATGGTGCCATTGGTGGTTTCCTCATGAAAGAGAATCAACCCATAGCATATGAATCCCACAAATTCACCGATGTAGAGACAAGATGGACCACACATGAGAAGGAAATGATCGCTGTCATCCACTGCCTCCGAAAGTGGCGACACTATGTCCAAGACAAGCACACAAAAGTCTACACAGATAACATCTCCCTCAAGTACTTCCAAACACAACCCAAAAAAACCCCCAAGCAAGCCAGGTGGCAAGATACACTGGCAGAATACGACATTGAGATCATCCACAAACCTGGTACCACAAATGTCATGCCCGATGCCCTCAGTCGAAGACCCACCCTCACAGCCATCTCCACCGCAACCAGCACCCTACGCCAACGCATCCTCGATGCTCAAAAAGCTAACCCCGCTGTCCTCCGAATGCTCGTCGACCACATCGCTGGCAAAGCTGCCCTGGGTCTATTCGAAGTAAAAGATAACCTCTTCTACGCGCATGGAAAAATCTACATCCCCAATGATCCAGGTCTAAAGAAAGACCTCAGGTGGTAAGCTCATGACTGCAAACTAGCTGAACATGGTGGCTAGAAAAGATTTTATGACAAACTACATCAACACTACGTCTGGCCCGAAATGAAGGACGACGTCATCGACTACGTGCGCACCTGCCCAACATGTCAACTGGTCAAAGCTCAAAGAGTCAAACCCGCCGGCCTCCTTCACCCCATGCCAACACCCTCCCGTCCTTGGGACATGGTAAGTATGGACTTCATCACCGACGTCCCCCCCTCCCACACCCACACAACCATCATGGTGGTCGTCGACTACTTCACCAAACAAGCCCACTTCATACCTGCAAAGCCCCCCGTCACCGCCTACCAAGTCGCCAAACACTTCTTCGCTAAAGTCTTCAAATACCACGGCCTACCCTTAGCCATAGTTTCTGATCGCGACACCCACTTCCTCAGTGACCTCTGGCTCGATCTCTTCAAGCTACTAGGCACCCAGCTACGCTTCTCCTCCGCCTACCACCCCGAAACCGATGGTCAAACTGAAAGAGTCAACCAAGGCATCGAAGACTACATCCGCAGCTATGTCAAGGCCGATCAGAAGGACTGGTCCGAATACATGGACGTCCTGGAATTCCACTACAACAACTCCATCCATAGTAGCACTGGCTATATCCCATTCGAGCTCTCCACAGGTAAAGAAGTCATCACACCTCTTGCACTGGCAACCGGCGATGTGCATGCCCAGGATCTGGAATGTGAGGAGTTTCTTCAACAATGGCAAGCCCCAAATCTTGTGTTCTCATAATTTCATTCTGAGGTCATCTCGGCCACCGTTCGGCTTCGACAAAGTTCTGTGCATGCCATTTTCGACTACGTGGTCTTGGTGGGTGCAGATCCGACTCTGCAAATTTGGGGTTTCGGCCTACGACTGCAGGTGCTGAGGATATCGACACTCCCAGAGTGTTGATTTGTGGCTGTCTACACATCGAAGGATAGCTCACAGTTCTTGGAGGCGTGTCACATATGACACGGGCGCATCTACACACAGACTGTAGGCGCGTCCACTAGTTCATCAGGTAGCTTGTGTTTGCTGCTTGATATTCTAGATTTCATCCTGACATTGCAGGTACTTCCACATGGGATGTATTGTCAGAGATGATGTATGTCTGTTGAGGGTTTGCTGGCTGTGAGTCACGCAGCAAACAACCGCCGCAACGGTTACAACATATAGTGGGAAATTTATGGATGTATGATTTTGTGGGAAGTCTATGTATTGTCAGATTTACTGCAGCCTTTGTTGAGGGTCAAGTGAGGTTTTATTGAGCTGGGGGATTCTCGAATGTTGAGATTCTTTCGGTGATACAGGTCTTGGAGCGATCCCTCGAGCACCCTTAGATAGGCAGCTAGAATGTATTGACTGTGAGTTAGACAGTTGGGATTGCATCTTTGCTTTACTGCCGTTGAGGCATTTTCGCAATCTATGCTTACAGGACAGTGATAGGACAGTGAGAGATAGTACAGGTGGAGGACAGGTTTACCCGCAACTTACAGTGTTAGAGAGACAGTGGTTTTTTGAGCTGTTTTTTGGTCTGTTTTTTAGTACACCAGAGCCATTTTACAAAGGATACTCTGCCGAAATTTCTGAAGAATCTGAAGCTTTCTTGGTTCATTTGACAGGTTGATATTGGTTCAGAGGTCAGTTTACAGGGGAAACTCTACCGAATTTTTCCGAGGAAAGTAAACCACTGTGAAGCGTAGCTATGGCTGGATCACAGGACACTGCTCTTTACAATATCAAGAAGCTGGATGGAACCAATTTCCCATTGTGGAAGAAGCAGATTTGGCACGTGTTGGTACAAAAGAAGGAGATAAAACCTATAAAGCTCAAGGGGATAAAACCAGAAGATATGGACGAAGATGAATAGAGCGAAATGGATGAATTGGCCCTTTCTACCATTATGCTGACTTTGGCAGAAAGCGTTTACTTCAATGTAGCAGACGAGATGTCGGCTTATCAAGCATGGATAAAGCTGAGTGATCTTTATGAGAAGCAGAGTGCAGCTTCACAGGTATACTGGCTTAAGAAGCTTGTTGACTTGAAGATGAAAGAAGGGACCCCTATGTCCAATCATCTGAATGAATTCAACACCATCTACAGTCAGTTGTCAGCTCAAGGTGTCAAGTTTGATGAACCTGTTAGAGCTATGTTCCTGTTGATCACATTGCCGGAAAGTTGGGACACTTTTTGCACAGATTTGAGTAATTTTGCACCTCCATATGGTTTGAACATGGCAGGTGTAGAAGGAAGTCTGCTTACTGAAGAAACCAATAGAAAGACAATGGACAAAGGCAAAGGAACAACCTTAGTTGTCAGGGGAAGGACCAAAGAAAAGTACAAAGGTGGAAAGAGGAATCAGTCTCGTAGCAAGTCCCGCAGTGCTAAAGGCAAGAGTGACATAGAATGCTACCATTGTGGCAAGAAGGGTCACATGAAAAGAGACTGCAGAGAATGGAAAGCACAAAAAGGCAAAGAGAAAGCTGAAGACCATGGTGAGAAGAACAAGTCCTCAGTGAAGATTCAAGAAATAAATGTGACAAACACTGTTGCAGAGGATGACGGTCTAGTGTCAGGAGACATCTACTTCTTCAAGAATACAATGGACTCAACTCTTCTTACAACATCTGATGGAAATGCACTAAGTGACTAGATTATAGACTCAGGGGCATCACTTCATGTGTCTCCAAACAAGGAGTGGTTTACCTCTTATGTGACCACTAAAGATCATGTTCGGCTAGGCAATGGGCAGACATCTGAGATCTTAGGTGTTGGGAGATGTTCAATTGAAGTTTCAGAATGGCTCTTCTTTCACGCTGAAGAATGTGAGACATGTTCTCGCAATTACAAAGAGCTTGATCAGCACAGGTTTACTTGATGATCCTGGCTACGTCACCACTTTTGGACAGAACATGTGGAAGATATTCAAGGGTTCTATGATAGTAGCACATGGAGTAAAGTCTGGAGGACTTTACATGATTTATGTATCAAGTCTTTAAAAATGTAATCAATGTAATGGAGCAGCCGAACGTTTCTTTGTGGCATAGCCGGTTAGGACATATGTCCAAGAAGGGAATGGAAATCTTGTCTCGTTCTGGTTATTTTCTTGGCTTCTCATTTAATGATTTTGAATTCTGTGAACATTGTCTGTATGGTAAGCAAACACAACATCCACATAAGCATAGAAGCAGTAGAAGAGATACACAGTTGGCACTTGTTCATAGTGATTTGTGTGGACCTATGCCTAACCTATCTCTAGGGGGAGCTTCTTACTTTATGACATTTATAGATGATTACTCGAGGAAAGTATGGGTTTACTTTCTCAAGCACAAGGATGAAGCGTTTAGTGTTTTCAAAACGTTTGTGACACTTGTGGAGAATCAGAGTGGCAAGAAGCTTAATTGCTTACGCACTGACAATGGTGGAGAGTATGTTTCAAAGGCCTTTCAGGACTTTTGTGAGTCAAAAGGTATAAAACGTGAAGTTACTGCTCCTTACAATCCTCCTCAAAATGGTGTTGCTGAGAGGCTGAATAGGACCATACAAGAGAAGGTCAGAAGTATGTTGTCTAATGCACAGCTGACAAATGGGTTTTGGGCTGAAGCTGTATCAACAACTGTTCATCTTGTAAATAGATCTCCTAGCAAGGTTTTGCAGAAGGATTCAGTGCCAGAGATGGTATGGTCAGGCAAAATGGCCTCATACAAGCATCTCAGAGTCTTTGACTGTGAGGCATATACTCACGTTCCAAAGGAATTTAGGAACAAACTTGAGCCAAAGAGTAGAAAGTGCATCTTTCTAGGCTATGGTAATTCTGGTGAGATGGGGTACAAACTTTGGGATCCCGAATCCAGAAAGGTTATCCGCAGCAATGATGTTCACTTTAATGAATCCAAATACCATTCTAAACCAGAGAGGGTTGAGGAGATTAGAAGAGTTGTCTTCCAAGAAGATGGACCTGCACGTGCAAGACAAAATGTCAGGGCTCAAGAGGAGCAAGGACAGGATAGATTGGAACCACAGGTTGTGGCTGAGCCTGAGCCACCTATTGTGCGTAGATCTGGACGTATCAAGCGACCTCCTCATAGGTTTGTTCCATCTATGAACTATGTCATGTTGACCGATTGCAATGAGCCTTCATGTTACAAAGAAGCAGTGAAAATGAAGGACTCCGGGAATTGGCAATTGGCCATGCAGTCAGAGATGACAGCTCTACATAAAAACCAGACATGGAAGCTAGTTAAATTACCACAGGGCAAAAAGGCTCTACCTTGTAAATGGGTTTACAGGTATAAGATCACCGCTCATGATAGTCAGCCAAAGTACAAAGCAAGGCTTGTTTCCAAGGGCATTAAGCAAGAACAACGCATTGACTTTGATGAATTCTTCTCTCCGGTGGTCAAGATGACTACATTGAGATGCTTTCTTAGATTTTGTGTTACACCAAATGGATGTCAAAACAGCGTTCTTGCATGGTGATTTAGATGTGGAAATTTACATGTAGCAGCCAGAAGGGTTTGTTGAGAAAGGCAAGGAAGATTTGGTATGCCAGTTGTTAAAGAGTCTTTATGGCTTAAAACAATCACCGAGGGCATGGTACCATAAGTTCCACAAGTTTATGCTTTCTCAAGGCTACAAACGTAGTGAGTTCGATCACTGTCTATATACAAAGAAGGCTAAGGATGGCAGTTGGCTGATCCTTATTTTGTATGTGGATGACATGTTGATTGCTAGCAAGAACTTGGAAGAAATTTCAGCTTTGAAGTCAAAGATGGCAAAATTGTTTGACATGAAAGACATGGGAGAGGCAAGTCATATACTTGGTATGCGCATTGAGAGAGACAGATCAAAGAAGTTGATTTGGTTATCTCAAACAGAGTATATTGACAAGGTTTTGCAACGTTTCAATATGGAGAAGGGAAAGGCATTGAGTGTTCCATTGCCACCATATGTGAAACTTAGAAAACAAGATTGTCCTGTGTCTGAGGAAGAACAGGTTGAAATGGATAAGATTCGATATGCGTCTGCAGTGGGTAGTTTAATGTATGCAATGATTGCTACTCGCCCAGACATTGCATTTGCAGTGGGAGTAGTAAGTTGATACATGTCAAACCCAGGCAAGAAACATTGGGAGGCAGTGAAAGGAATATTGAGATACCTGAAAGCTACAAAGAGTATGTGTACATGCTATGGGAGTCAGGAGCGAAGTGTAAAGGGTTTTACAGACTCAGATTATGCAGGTGACTTAGACAACCGAAGGTCTATGTCAGGGTATGTCTTTACATTGGCTGGTGGAGCAGTATCATGGCGTTCTAGATTACAAGATTGTGTTACTCAGTCTACTACAGAGGCTGAATATGTTGCAGCATCAGAGGCATGCAAAGAATCAATTTGGCTTAATCGACTAGTAACAGATTTGGGAATTAAAGAAGAGATGCATGTGTTATATTGTGACAGTCAAAGTGCTATACAATTGGCTCGCAATCCAGTTTATCACTCAAAGACAAAGCATGTGGATGTGAAGTATCATTTCATGAGGGAAATGCTCGAGGATAAGCAACTTCAGCTTGTCAAAGTTCACACCACAGAAAATCCTGCTGATCTACTTACAAAAGGACTTCCCTCAAAGAGCTTTGCGCATTTTCGCAAGCAGTTAGGTGTAGGGTAGTACATCACTTCTCTACATCTCTTGTATATTAGCTTGTATAGTAGCTTCTTTCACACTTAAAGTACCACATTGGACTTTAAGTGGGAGGTTGTTGGGGTATA
The DNA here is from genome assembly GCF_014529385.1 of Adiantum capillus-veneris. Lineage (NCBI taxonomy): Eukaryota > Viridiplantae > Streptophyta > Polypodiopsida > Polypodiales > Pteridaceae > Adiantum > Adiantum capillus-veneris. The sequence goes on from NC_140950.1 coordinate 30,576,265, forward strand.
AAGCCCAATGTGGTTGCCCAGGTAAGTGGGCGGGCCGCCAGGTATGTACACATATTCTTTTGTAAAAACCTAATAAGAACTCACTATGCTCTACACATTACAGTAGAGCGAGTTCACCATATCGTCGTGCTCTTCTTCTCGCACTCTCTCTCGCGTCACACTTCCGCTCGTACTCCTTCACTATAGACACCACATTTACCCTTGGTCGTTGTGAAAGTGCATCGATCACTTGATTGTGCTTGCCAACAATGTGAGCAGTATGACATTTAAATTGCAAACAAAAAACTTCCCACCTCATTTGTTTGTCAGAGATCTTGGTTTGCATCATGAAGTTCTTGAGGCTTTGTGATCCATTTGTAGGATGAATGAAGTCCCTAAGAGATAGTGTTTCCATGTGTTTAGGGTATATAGATTAGCTTGTAGCTCTTTTTTGTATTTACCCAATACTCACTTATCGGAGTTGAGTCTTTGATTCTCATATGCTATGGCATGCCCTTCTTGAAGCAAAATAGCTCCAAGGCAATCACCACAAGCATCACATTGGACCTCAAATGGCTTTGAGAGATCTAGTAGTGTGAGCACACATTGAGAGATAAGATTCTCCTTAAGCTTCTTCAAAAGCTTTTTGTACTTTTGTAGTCCATGAATACTTAACGTTCTTTTTTGTTAAGTCGTGTAATGGGCCTGCTATTAACAAAAACAAATTATGTGAAGCATCTATAGTATGCACACATACCTATGAAGCTTCGTACCTCTTGTAGATTCCTTGGATTATGCTATCATTTTATTACCTCTAACTTTGTTGCATCCACACTGGTGCCATCTTTAGAGATTTTGTGACTTGGAGGTGTCGCTTGTACTCCTCAAAAGAATTTGAATGGCCTGAAGATTTTTGTCCATCATGAGTTTGAATGCGTCTGGAGAATTTTTCAGACAAAAACTTGTAAATTATCAAATAGATCTTCTACCTGCGACACGGGAAATCTATTTTTGATAGTAATCTTATTTAGTGCTCTATAGTCGACACACATGTGATATGTGTCGTCTTTCTTTTTCACTAAAAGGTGAACAAAATGGAGAGCAGTTAGACCTTACTATCCCTTTTTCAACCAATTCATGCACTTGCCTCATGATCTCCTCTTGTTGAGCTTGTGAAACTCGATAAGGAGGCTTGTTAGGCAGTGAGCTTCTTGGTAGGAGCTCAATTGCATGGTCATTATGCCTCATTTTAGAGGTAGCTCACTAGGGATGTCATCAATGAAAACATCTTGGGATCCATTTAGGAAATTAGACAACTCTAATTCCTCCCGATTCCCTTTATTGCAAGGATATGGTGTTCCCCGAGTCATTAGCATCTATGTACATGCTCTCTTCCATGTAGGTATAGTAGATTCTCCTTTCAGGGAACTTCATGTTGGAAGCCATGCGGTTAAACCATGGTGTCCCAACGATAACATTCTCATGTTTGAGAGGGGAGATGAAGAAATCATTTTTTTCCAGATAGCTTTGGACATGAAGTCTTAATTTTCCAATTAAGGAAGTAACTGAGATGTCTTGTCCCTTGATAGCTCCATTGGATTTCGATGCATCTCCCATCTTGTGAGCTTGTATGCCTAGCTTAGTGGTCAACTCCGTGGATATGAAGTTCTGAGTTGAACCAGGGTCAAACAAAATAAAGGCATCATGCTCTTCCATCTTTCCCCAAGCATAGGAAAGAAGAAATCCTTGGCAATGAGCATCCTCTTTTGGAGCTTCAAACATAGAGGCTCTAGGAGTCTCATTGCAGGCAATTCTCTTTGGGTAAGGACGATAACCATGGCCTTGCTCCCCACACTTAAAAAAATTGTGGTCCTTACGAAAAGCTTCTAGCTCTTTAGGAGAGAATTTATATATACCTTTGTAAACTCCCTTCTCCTTGGAAACATTGTTTTATTGTTGGAATAGCCTTGGTAAGAATTTTGGGCATTGGTTTTCCTCTTGGCATCACTTTTGTCTTTATTTTCCATGGGCTTGACATTCCGTCTAGCCCCTTGTTGGAAATTGATGCACGAAGCAACCATGGTGTGGTGGATTACTTCGGTGATAGAACCAGGCCATTGGAGTTGACATACTCGGCCATCTCTTTGGGTAATCCCGCACAAAATTGTTGCTTTTTCTCGACAAAGTCTATCTTTTGAAAGATAGTAGTCTTGAGATGTAAATCCCAAAACTTGTCCACATATTTGTGGATAGACTCATAAGAGAGAGTCTTTAAGCTTCACCGGTTAGTAAGCACTTTGTCCTTTGCATTGTTTGCAAGGAATTTCTTCATGATCAAAACTCGTAGAGTTTTCCATGTCTTTGGGGATTTTCCGTTTCCACGAAGCTAGCCCACCATTGACAAGCCGATTTTTGGAAGTTCATAGCTACATGGCGTAGCTTAGAGGACTTCGTGAAGCCCTCGTCTCCAAAGGCCGCATCAAATTGTTGGATGAAGTCCAATACTTTGTCAGTAGCACCAAAGGTTTCATCATAGGTGAGAAAAGAGATACACTTTCCTCCCTCTTTGAACTTCTTGATATTTTTGGACCTTCGCTATGCAGAGGAAGCTTTGCGATGTCCTCCCTCTTGTATTCTCTAGGAAAATAGACATATCTTTTACGGTAGAGGAGGAAGGTGAAGAAGAAGGATAAGGTGGTGACCTCTTCTTGCCCTTTTCTTCCTTCGTTTCCACTCTTCCCTTTTGGAGTGACAAGGAGAAGGACTATGGGTTAACCTGTTTCCTCTTGGGAGGAGTTGGTGATCGTTTAGTCCACCTTCTTCGTAGAGTCACATCTTCAGAGGAATTTAGGGATTCATTACTTTCTTGATCTTTGGATTCCTCCTCTCGTATGGGAGAGAGTCTTCTTTTGGGGGTCTCATCAAGATGCCTCCTAAGCTCTCTCTCCTCTTGGAGAGGAAATGAAATCACATAAGCACGAAGTTGTTGAGTAACTTCGGCTTGCAATGCGTGGTTGCCCATAGCTTGTTGCAACCTATTGACAAGATAATTAACAAAAATGGGGGTATCATCATTAGCACCTTCATGTGCAAATTCAAAGTTGTTAATGTTCATTCTACTCTCTTGGTTATTGTCAGCCATGTTAATTAAACTTATGTGTTTACTTGTGTATGCTTTGGCAATTCAAAACCTTAGTTACTACTCCTCTTAGCCTTTGAAAATAGGCACTTAAGTATCTACACCCACGGCTCGAATTGGTTAATTATAGAGAGTAGTGGAGTGAGTCTAACATAGAGAAGTTGTCAAGGGATAGCTCCTTTCGAACTTCTTATCGATCAATAATGGTGGTAAACCGTAGGCAACTCTTAAAAGACTCCATTATTATAACCAAAGCTCCTGAGGTGTGCACCATATCCCACATAGTGGGCTCAAAAAAAATCGATAATAGATCCCAGTCCCACTTACCCTCATATAATTAACAAAATAAACCATTAATAGTCTACTTAAGGACCTCTCTTCTTAAGCAAGAAAAGAGAAACCAAATGCTCTGATACCAATGTAATGGAAATGGCCTATGAACTTTGAGGTAGCGAAATTAGGAAATTAGGTGAAACACTTTTGTGAGATTACTTTGTAAGCATAGTGGGTGAACTTAATTCAAGGTAGCAACATAAACATGGTACTTAGTTAACCTGGCATGAAAAATAATTTTGCAAGAGAGAGAGTTTAGAGAACATGACAATAGTTGAGGATCGGATTCATACGGAGCCCGTCGCCCCTCCAATAAGCATTTTTATTATAGTTTCTCCCATCAAGAGAGACTTGGTACAATACAATCTTTGTGTTGCTTGTGACCTAGGTGATGCAATGAAGATGGAAATCTTCATGCATCACAAACATAACATAAAATTTGTAGAAAGCATTAACTATCCCAAGCCTTAGTCCCAAGGCCTCAAACACCTTCGAAGGTGGAGAGAGCTAGTGGGGAATGAGGATAGGGAAGAGGAAGAAGAAACATTCCATAAGAGAAAGAAATAGTTCCTCACTTATCATCACTCTTCTTGCTAGCATACATAATAGCATAGTAATGAAGATGGAGAAGATGGCAAGCTTAAGCATTGAAGCATAGCTCTTGGTTGGATTTGCATTCCATAGCCAAGAGTGTTGGTGTAGGCTCTACTTCTCACAGGCTTGGACAAGGAGGTGGAGTTCCTCAACTTTCACCAAGTGAGAATGATCCACAAAATGAGTGTGTGTGTGTGTGTGTGTGGTGTATATCCCCCCAACACCCCCCTTGATTTCTTGGGGCGGGTTGCAACTTCTCTACATGCTGCAAGCTCATTGACCCCTCTCCCCCTAGCCAATCACATGCAGCATGTAGTCAAGAACATGGGTAGTCTTTTGACAAGTGTCCTTCTTACCCCTTAGAGAGAGAGAGAGCTTGAAATATCTAGATATTTTTTGGATGGAACTAGAAGCTCATTGGACCCCTCTTTACCCCAACCAATAGCATTCAAGCACACCATGTGGTTAAGTGAGAGTCTGACATGTGTCCGATGTGCCATTTTAGAAAAGGGGTGCCCTTTGGGTGAGTGGAAGATTAGGCCAAAGATTCCCCTAACTTTGGGACTTTTATGCACAGGAAGCTTCTCAAGCAACTTCCTCATTAAGTTTGTAGGGTATCTTTTTGACTCAAGCACCTTACCCCCCTTGCATTGGAACCTTCTCAAGCAACTTCCTCTTTAAGTTTGTAGGGTCTCTTTTTGACTCAAGCACCTTACTCCCCATGCATAGGAAGCTTCTCAAGCACCTTCCTCATTAAGTATGACAAGTACCTCAAGTACCTTAGTCATCAAGCATGACAAGCACCTTAGGTGGAGTTCCCACCTCAAGCCCTAGCTTGCCTAAGGCCAAAGGCAAGTTCAGGTCGGGTTCCCACCTCAAGCTCAGCCCTATCTTCCTAAGGTCAAAGGTAAGTATAGATCGGGGTTCCTACCTCAAGCTCAGCCCTAGCTTGCCTAAGGTCAAAGGACTTTTAACACTAACCATTGGAGGTCTTTAATGAATCTAACCCTGAGGTCTTTTAAGCTCCATCATATGCACGTTGCTCTTTGATAGACTACCTCCTTTTGGACCCTTATTGAGATGTAACCATCTCTCCTCTTGGTCCCATGTTGAGGTAAGTCTAGAAGCACTTATTGCACATTCCTCTTTGATAGACAATCTCCTTTTGGACCCCTATTGAGATGCAACCATCTCTCCTTTGGGCCCGTGTTGAGATAGGTCTAGAAGTACATGTCTCTATTCTAACTCTTGTTCTCGTTTATTCTCCCCCATTAAATGATCAGTTTGATATGAGAAAATCATTTGATAAAGTTAGATATTATATTTTATGACAATAAACTTTGTAGCATGGGAAAAATTTCTAGATGGTTCATCATTCTGATAGAGTTTTTGACTGTTGTTATAAAGGAAGGATGTACTGATGTGAGAGTTGACCATTTATCTAGAGCCACAATGGGGGAAAAAGACAATAGGGGTAGATGATGATTTACCATATGCTTATATGTTTTCAATAGAATTGTTACCTAGATGGTCAAAATAGATAGTGACTTTAATAACCATTTCTTGAATGGATTTGGATATTTCTTTACCCATCACACCATTGTTGATAGGACAACCTAGTATGTATCAATTATTGGCAGGGTGGTTGTATAGATGAATAACTAAAGTGATTATTCTCTTATACAAAAAACCCCATGAATAGATAGAATACGTGACACAAGCTCTTAAGACTATTACAAGTCTTCATTACACAAGGGACCAAACGGTGGAAAGGCTATGAGTGGTTAGTTTTGTTCATCTATGACACGTGATACTCCAGGTATGGTTGACATCTTTGTGGAGAAAACATTTGGTAGAATTTATTATCAATAGAATGTTTCTACAAAAAATGAGTAGAAGAAACCACAGAACAATTGAAATATAAGCTCAAAGCTATGCATTAATTGAAAATTGGTTGTACAAAAGAGGTTATAACAAACATCTTTGTCTCTATGTAAATGAACCTGATTACATTTCTATATTAGAGCAAGCACATGCAAGATTAGTAGGAGGACACATTTCAATTGCAAGGATTATGTGATCACTCATAGCTACAAGAGTTTGGTGGCCTACACTAAATCCCAATTCTCAAGATTATGTGAATTGACGTCATGCTTGTCAAAGAGCCATAGTACCTCAAAGAAGAAATTATATGCCACTACGGCCAATGATGGGTACTAGAGCTTTTGCAAAATGGGAAATAGTTTTTGTAGACCCGATTCACCCATTGGCATACAAACCCAATCCCAATACATCAGTGTTGCTATAGACTATTCGACAAAATGGGATAAGCCAAAGCAGAAAGGAAAAATTATGCATGTACCATAATGCAATTCTTATATGAGAATGTGTTTACATACTTGGCTTATTGATTGAGATTGTTAGTGGTAAGAGAACTTATTTCCTAAGAAAGGTAACTGACTTGTTGAATGAATTCATGGTGATTCACAACAAATCAGTTACTTGCCACCCCCCAAGCTAATAGATAAGCAAAACATGCTCACAAAATTCAAAGCTTTTTTCTCACAAAAAATGTTTGCACTAGATGAATTGATTGGGAAATATAGCATATCATGTCGGTTACAAACCACTTTGAACTCAACACCATTCAATTTGGTCTTCGGACTAGATGCAATACTTGTTATGTAATTTCTCATTCCAATACTTTGAGTAGCAAAAACAGAATGAGTGAAATGGCCATGAATTACTAAACAAGTTAGAGGAACCTAAATGGCTTGAGGAATAGAGGTTACTGAACATCACTCATATCTACAAATAGAAAAGAAAACAAAAATAATCCTTTGATTCAAAAGTCCTCACCAAAGAGTTCAAAAGGGGGATCTTGTTTTGATATACTCATTGAAACACCATATTTCAAAGTTCAAGAAAAAGGGAAATGTACCGTTTATTATTGGGCAAAAGACTTATCTCATAGTGGTGCAGTAAATGTACCACATTAGATGGGGATGATATGGGCAAGTAGATTAATGGTGGATGATTAAGAAGTATCCTTTTCCACTAACAAATGATATGATAAGCAGATTGCATGCAGCCAAGGAATGAAAACTCAAAAAATAGCAATTCATCAAACAAGCCTAAGAGGAGGCTCAAATTTGAATCATCAAGCGCAAGCAATGTATGCATCAAAAGCCCATACCATGGAGGCCATTGAACTGCTACTTTTTAATAATTACATACAAGAATACATGGATGTCAGAATCCAGATTAGCTCACCAATAGATTATCATGATCGAGAACTAGTAGATACATGTGAGAGCTGGTAGATACGCATGACACATTTTTCCTACCCATGCACGACACAATCCTAGAGATCATCCATATTCTACGATGACTCTATCTAGGAAGGGGGGAGGTAGAGAGCATGCAGACTGAGTGGAACGCTCACATGCTGATTATGGGCTTTGTTTTCAAGCTGTTGGTTTTTAGATTTTTCTTGTTTAAGTACGAATATTTTTCAAAAATTCTATATATGTCCATTTTGAGAGCCAATAATAGGAATTATGGATAAAAGTTGAATATGAGGCCTTAATCAAGTGTACATATGTAAACATACAGGTTTACCTCTAAAGTCACTTTTTGCCATAGAATTTCAAAAAAGGTGAAAATTCATCAAAAATTTGGCCAAGTGTAAGAGTAGTTTTCATAGAAGTTTTTAGGCAATCTTGATAATTTTTCTTTATTTTCTTAATAAAAATATTAAATAAATAAATAAATAAGCAACAATGCTAGAATCAAATTTTGAATTTAAACACCAAATCTCGAGACCCAATGGAATGAATGAAATTTTCTTGGATCAATTTCAAGGACATCACTGAATGGCCTAATTAGCCAACAATGCAATATGGAGATGTAGATAGAATAGGACCTACGGGTGTCAGATTTCAAAAAAAATTGATCCGAGATTTAGTTACATGAGCTAATAAGTTTATATAGCCAATAGGTTCACTTCCAAGATTATTTCTATATTTTCTTAGAGAGAGAGAGAGAGAGAAAGAGAGAGTAAAAATCCTTCTTGTCATCATCTTTCCTAAGATCATACATGCAACCTATGGCCTCTTACCCACTTTGGACATGAGGGGTAAGTTCCTAGGGCCTATCTTGAAGTGTTCTGATTGCGTTTGAATAACAAATTAGTAGAATGACCATAGGCAACATGGGGAAGACTGTAAGATTTTGAGTAGAAAATCATTCACAACGACATGATCACTAGGCCAGTTTGGACCAAAATTGAAGCAAGGCATCTCAATAGTGTATAGAATACATGTATGGACCCAATAGAATAATAGACGTGCCTATTATAGAGGGGGTTCTTTGGAAAAGCGCTTTGACAAATTTGTGGGCACCATGCATTTAGAGTACAATTGGAGAAGTTGGGGCAATTTCTCTGGGGGTGCACTATTGAGACCCCCCCCCCCCCCCCCACCCATATAACATGAGTTTAGGGTGTATTTAAAAAACCCTTTCTAACATGTTTAAATGAATAAAATGACTCTTTATTTTAGGATTTTTTCAAAATGGAATATAAAGATCCCTTCTGTTAATGTTAATTATCCTAAAATGATAACATTTATAAAATACATCTTGCTAACCTCGCATGGTACATTAACATGATTACAAAGTTCACACTTCGAGGGAAATTTTGAGCTATGAGCAAGGAGATCTACCCACTTGTTCCCTTCAAGGCTACATAGTGTCATTTTGCAACAACGGAAAAAACACTAACCCAATGACCACCAGATTTCATAGGGGGGTTAACCTTGACATTTCTAACCTACCCTTAAGCCTACAAACTTACAAAAGTGATGCAGTGGTCCCACACCACTTCTAAGCCAAGTTAGAGGCCTCGAGCATAAAGGAGTCCCCCAATTTAGGCATCATCATGGGAACAAACCAGGGTTACAAAAACACTTCAATAGTCTACTAGACATCATATATGGAAGTAGGGATGGAAAATTTTTGAAGGATGATAATTTTATATTTAGCGTGCTTATAATAACAAGGTCGTATATCTCATCATTCGCACCTCACCTTGCCTATACATGTTTTTCTACTTATACATTGAGCACATCACATCATCATTTGAATGTCATATTCTACCCACATAGGCCTAAAACATGCAGAAAGCCAACATTGGGCATATACTTGTCCTAAGCAACCATGTGAAATGAAAGTAAAAATGGATGACAAGCCAAGAAATACCACCAAATACTCATGCCAAACCTTCGAGAGAAAAAAAGACACAAATTGGCCTAGTAGATAATAATGCATGCCTAATATAAAGATGCCTTGTATGGGGGATATTCTCATCAAAGTAGAACATGGCAAGCATGCATACTTAATTTAATACCCCTATGCCAAGTTTCATCCAAAATGGTCATGCCTACCTTAAGCTATCACCATATCAGTAAGATAGCAAAAAACAGATTTTCTTTTTAGCCTACCTCCCACAAATGATCTCGAGAACCAAGCAAATTTCATGCACAACACCAAAGTATCCATCATTGGTGAGCTACACCAATTCCAAGGTCCATATGCACACTTCTACATATTAAGCTTGCCTATTATTAAATTTGTCAAATTTTAAATATTTTGGTTTCCTTTCTCTATGCATGCCTACTAGTAGTTTTGTTGTATGTGTTGAAGTGATTGAAATCACAAAAAAAAAAAATTCAAGACTCATTAGGGCCAAGATACAAAAAAGAACACTTGTATCTTGGCCCTAATTATAGGATTTATGTCATTGGCTCAGGCAGTCCTAGAGAATAAGCCAATGACAAATAATTGCCCCCTTACTACCTAGAAGAGTAGTCAATGAAAGAAGTAAATTTCACATGGGTGAGCAAAGAGCAGTTAGATGCTCAATAGGTGATCGTGTACCATGGGATCTTCATGGGTGCGGATGGGGTGAAAGTGGATCTATACATGCTACCTAAGGAAGTTGCAAATCTGCCCAAGGCATCAACAATGAAGCCCTTTATGGAGAAGGTGGGTTTGAAGGAATTTCTAGAGCTACCACCCTACAGTTAGATTTCAAAAGAGCCTATAAGTTAGTATCATCCATCAAGGAAGATAGAAGTGCTATTATCTTTGACCTCAACAACACACCAATAGAGATAAATATCTTAGAGGACACAAAGGTGTGACAATGAAGCACCGAGATTTAGCAACTAGAGAGACCTTTACGGGACCATCAGCCTCCTTTCTCAACTTAAAGCAAAGAGAAGTGGAGGATGCTCTAAACCATCATTCTTTACACTTTGTCAGCAAGCAGCCAATCGTAGGTATACTTGTACAAACCATGTTGTCGCTTCAGCCTTCACATAGGCTTACATAAAGCAAGATAATTTGCAAGTAAACCATGCCCAACGTGTGCACACAACACTTATAAAGTTGAAGAATCCCAACACTATAACATACTTTGGAGCCCTACTAGAAGTAGTCACTCAACTTGCATATCATGCTATACAAAAAGTAGTATACATCTACCAACTACTCCTAGATAGAATGATTGGCTAATCTAGAGAGAAGAGGAAGAACAGAAGGAACCACCACCACCCCAAGGCTTAGAAAGAGATTAGTGAGAGTTTGGGAGTTGGAAGAGGAAGCATCGACTACCGCAGCTCAACTAGAAGGAGGTATAATAGACTTCAAACAAGAAAGCACCATTGAATCTACAAAACAACCTTCTGACATTGAAGAAGAAAATAAGAAAGCTTCTAAGGGCAAGCAAAAAGTGGAAAATAGAGGTATTAAGAGAGGCAGAGTGCCACGACTAGTGAAAGTAGAAGATCCATGGGCTACTTGCTTGGAAAAATAAAAGGAAGCCTTCAAGCTTGAAAGAATAAAATTTGATTATATTTTACATAATGTTTGATATAAATAAACTGAATCCTACCCATAAGCTAAAGTAAGAATTTTGTAGCTTTGCTCTGTATGCTTTTGTTGCAACTTTGCTAATGAAATGACCACGATCATATCTAGCATAGGCAATAGCACATTGATCAGCCATTTTTTTGTTTTGTGAGACATTTTTAACATGTTCAATTAACTTGAAGACAATAGTGGCACATCAAACTTGGATGCCAACATAGCTGGATCCTTGCTTAAGGCGATTACTACTTTTTTCCCCCCTACTTTCTTGAACATAATCTTACATGTTATTGTGCAATGGTAGCTAAGAAGATGTGGAAGATGAGATCTCCACTTCAACTGATTGCAAAGAAGGTAGTCAAGCTTTCCTTGAAATTTTTAGGATATAAACAATTATCTTAATACATCCCTTGACAGGGCCATCATCAATGAGCAATGTATTCTTCATATTGCATAAATGTTTTCACCAGTACCAAACCCTCAACCAAGGCTTAAACATAGACTCAACATTAGGCTTATCTAGTCTATACGCTTTTTGAAATCTTCTTGTCCCCATACCATAAAGAAATGAAAAAAAAAATTGCATGCTTTTCAAGAGTGTCCACATAAGTGCAAACATTCTTTTGCAGCATGGTGGACCAAATACCAACATGAAAGTACTGGTATATCTCATCTATAATTCAAAGTAACCTAGGCAAACAACAATTGCAGTGCAACCAACGTCAATCTTGACACAGTCTGTACATGGATACCTCTTGTCTTATTTGTTGGAGTAAACTCCATTAAGACCAAGAACGAGTGTATATTTCTTTATGTTGATTGCTTGAGAAATATTTTTTGCATACGATACAAGAGAATGATAAAAATTTAAAAATTTGTACTTATAAATCTTGAAACAAGGGACCGTATATTGCAATGAACACAATTAAAAATTACAGACATTTATTTATGTTTCATGCCCACATACTCATTTATAATGACGTATCCTAAAAATGATTGCATTTCTCTATTGATGTGGGACAACTGAAATACTACTTTATCTCACTATCTTTCAAAAGAATATAAAGTGGCCTATGTTTTTGTGAATTAGAACGTAACTCCTCAACATGGATATCTACTTGTGGCACTTGATCCATAATTTTGAATGTCAATTGCACCTGCAAATACAATGTCATAGAAATTTGATAGTAGCTTCCAAAACGGGCCATATCCACACTGATCACATTGGAAAAAGGGTCATATCTACACTAATCACATTGGAAAAATATGTATCTTTGTTTTTCTCATTACCTTTAATACCTTGCTCCCTTCCTTGAATGATATTTGGACTTCGTACGTAAGCTGCATAGCTCTTTTTGTCCCTTTGACGGATTTGCCTTGTACCTCCTTGGTTGCAAGAGTACCTTAGAGCTCTTCGTTGGCTTCATCCTTCTTCTCACTACCCTCTACATCCTCATCTCTTAGAGGCATGTTGTTAGTGTCTTTAATCATGTCATTTGAAGGTTTTGGAGAATTTTGCACAACAAGATCGCTTTGACGCTCTACCACCACCATCTCCTCTTCACTATCCATAGTGTTTCTTTCATGAATTTGGGTCTCTCTAGTGATGGATAGCATGTTCTCATTCCCTTTAGTCATGTCAATTGAAGATTTTTGAGAGGTTTGTGCAACAAGATCAGTTTCATGCTCTGCAACCTCTTGAGTAGACATAGCATCACCTTTATGAAACTAGGTATCTCCAACAATGGAAGGTAGCACTTGTTGTTCTACTTGAGTCATGTTACCTTCATCTTATATTTTGTTGTCTTCATCTAAAAGATGGAAAAAATCATTGTTACCTATTTTTGCAATATTCTAGTGGACTTCCAATAACAATAGAATCCATTTCATTTCCATCTAATCTAGGATTTTTATGCGAGAAAGGATCTATTAAGCCTCCATGTGAGATAACTTTTGTGATTTTTTCATGCTTTAAAGGACTTGAAAGTTTGGCTTGATCCTAAGTTTTGAGTCTCATTACATGGTGATACTCACCTAGCATGATACCTAATGCACATTTGGAGGTGAGGCTCTGTCATAAAATCTAATATCTAACCAACCCAAATGATTTTCTCATATTAAATTGACCACTTAATGTGGGAGAATAAACGGGAACAAGTGTTAAGATATAGATATGTGCTTATAGATCTATCTCAACATGGGGCCAATAGTAAAGGGGCCCAAATGGGAGATGGTCTATCAAGAGCAAGGCTAACCAATGGAGAATAAGACCTTAGGGTTAGCTTCATTGAAGACCTCCAATAATGTGTGTAAAATTCCTTTGACCTTAGGTAAGCTAGGGCTGAGCTTGAGGTGGGAACCCGGCCCAAGCTCGAGGTGCTTGTCGTGCTTGAGGTGCTTGTCCTGCTTGAGGTGCTTGTCATGCTTGAGGTGCTTTATTAAGATGCTTGAGGTGCTTGAGTGGCTCCATGGTTGAGGTGCTTGACTTGGTGCATGATTAAGGTGCTTGAGGTGCCTTGAGAAGCTTGCCTGAGATGCTTGTGGGAACACCCCCTACTTCAAGTGCTTAGTCATGCTTGATGACTAAGGGGCTTGCTCATCCAAAGTCAAAAAGATCCCTACAAGGAGGGGGGCGAGCCTACAAGGGGGGGGGGGATGAGAGAGAACACACACACACACACACACACACACACGTCACACACACACACACACAAGGGAAGCCCCAGCTTGAAGAGGCAGCAAGGACACTTGTCAAGTTCCTCCTCATGTTGCCCTCATGGTGTGCCTGAAACCTATTGGTTGGCCACCCAAGGGGTCCAATGATAATAAAGTATATTTACTTAATTGATTTTGCATTTATCAAGTCCTCTCTCTCAAAGGGGAAAGGGGGACACTTGTCCCAAGGCTATCCCTGTTGCTTGTAATGGCTTCTGCTTGTGATTGGCTAGGCCTGGAGGGGTCCAATGAGCTTCAAGCATGAGCTACAAGGGGGGGTCGACCCAAGCAAGCTAGGGGGGTGCTTAGGGGGTATACTCACCCGCATACACTCACAAACACTCTGATTGTGTACTATGCAAAGTGCAAGAGCTCCCTCTCTTTCTCCAAGCAAGTAGAGGTTGAGAGCCTACACCAACACTCTTGGCTATGGAGTGCAAATCCATCCAAGAGCCATGCTTCAATGCTTGAGCTTGCCATCTATTTCTTATTCATTACTATGCTATTATGTATGCTAGCACAAGAGTTATGATAAGTGAGGAACTAGGTCTTTCTCGTATGAAATGTTTCTTCTTCCTCTTCCCTACCCTCATTCCCTGCTAACTCTCTGCACCTTCGAAGGTGTTTGAGGTCTTGGGACTGAGGCTTGGTATAGTTAAAGCTTTCTTCAAGTTTAGGTTATGCTATGATGATGATGCATGAAGCTTTTCATCTTCATTGCTTCACCTAGGTCACAAGGAACACAAAGAATGTATTGTAACAAGTCTCTCTTTATGGGAGAAATCATAATACAAATGCCTATTGGAGGGGGGACCGGCTCAACATAAATCCGGTCCTCAACTGTTGTCATGTTCTCTAAATTCTCTCTCTTGCAAAAGTATTGTCTATGCCAAGTTAACTAATTGCTATGATTATGTTGCTATCTTCAATTATGTCAACCCGCTATGCTCACAAAATCATTTCTTGAAAGTACTCTCATTAAATTCCGCTACTCTCAAATTGAATAGGCAAATTCCATTACATTGGTATCAGAGCATTTGGTTTCTCTTTTCTTGCTTAAGAAGAGAGGTCCTTAAGTAGCCTATAAATGGTTGATGTTGTTAATTATAATAGAGTAAGTGGAACTGAGATCTAATATCGGTTTTGTTAAGCCCACTATGTGGGGGATGGTGCACACCTCGGGAGCTTTGGACTTAATAATGGAATCATTTTAGACTTGCCTACAGCTTTACCTTTATTGAGCCATAAGAAGTCCGAAAGGAGCTAGCCCTTGGCAACTCTGCTATGTTAGACCTACTCCTCTACTCTCTATAATTAACCACTTTGAGCCGTGGGTGTAGATACTTAAGAGCCAATTTTCAAAGGTAAGAGGAGTGGCAACTAAGGTTTTGTATTGCCAAAGCATACACTAAGTATAAACATAAATTTTGTTAACATGGCTGACAATAATCAAGAGAGTAGAATGAACATTGATAGCTTTGATTTTGCACATGAAGACGCTAATGATGATGCTCCCATGTTTGTGAATTATCTCATCACTAGGTTGCAACAAGCTATGGGCAACCCTGTTTTGCAAGCCGAAGTTACTCAACAACTTCGTGCTTATGGAATTTCCCTTCCTCTCCCAGAGGAGAGAGAGCTTAGGAGGCCTCTTGGAGATACCCCCAAAAGAAGACTCTCTCCCATTCGAGAGGAGGAATCCAAAGAGAAAGAAAGCAACGACAGTCTAAGTTCTTCTGAAGATGTGTCTCCACGAAGACGGCGGTCTAGACGATCGCCTACTCCTCCCAAGAGGAAAAGAGCAACCCATAGTCCTTCTCCTCATCACTCTGAAAGGCAAGAGAGGAAACAAAGGAAGAAAAGGGCTAGGAAGAGGTCACCCTCTTCTCCTTCTTCTTCACCTTCCTCCTCTTCTGATGAAAGTTATGGCTATTCTCCTAGAGAATACAAGAGGGGAGGACATCGCAAATCATTTCCTGCATGGCGAAGGTCACAAAAGCTAAAGAATTTCAAGGAGGGAGAAAAGAGTATCTCTTTTCTCACCTATGATGGCACCTTTGGTGCTACCAACAAAGTGTTGGCCTTCATCCAGCAATTTGATGCGGCCTTTGGGGACGAGGGCTTCACAAAGTCCTCCAAGCTACGCCATGTAGCTATGCAATTCCTAAAATCAGCTCGTCAATGGTGGGCTAGCCTTCGTGGCAATGGAGAAGCTCCAAAGATATGGAAAACTCTACGAGTTTCCATCATGAAGCAATTTCTTCCAAGTGATACTAAAGATAAAGTTCTTACCGAATGGTGCGGCTTGAAGCTTCTCTCTCATGAGTCTATCAACAAGTATGTAGAAAAGTTTTGGGATTTACATCTCAAAGCTACTGTCTTTCAAAAGATAGACTTTGCCGAGCAAAGACAGTAATTCTGTGCGGGATTACCTGAAGAGATGGCCGAATACATCTCAACGGCCCGGTACTATTACCGAAGTAATCCACCACACCATGGTTGCTTCACGCATCAATTTCCATCAAGGGGCTAGACGTAATGTCAAGCCCATGGAAAACAAAGATAAAAATGATGCAAAGGGGAACTCCAATGCTCAAAATAATTCCCAAGGCACTTCCAACAACAACAACAATCGGTCCAAGGAGAAGGGAGTTTACAAAGGTAAAAACAAACTCTCTCCTGAAGAGCTTGAAGCTTTTCGCAAGGACCATAAGTGTTTCAAGTGTGGGGAGCAAGGACATGGCTATCGTTCTTGCCCCAAGAAGAATACTCGCAATGAGACTCCTAGGGCTTCCACCATAGAAGCTCCAAAAGAGGATGCTCATTGAAAAGGATCATCACTTTCCTATGCATGGGGAAAGGTAAGAGAGCATGATGCCTTCATCTTGTTTGACCCAGGCTCTACTGTCAACTTCATATCAATAGAGTTGGCCACCAAGTTGGGCATTCAAGATTTTGAGATGGGAGATATAGTAACAGCTGATGCAGCTTTCAAGGGACAACAAGCCTCCGTTACTCCCTTGATTGGGAAGTTGAGGCTTCATGTCCAAAGCTACATCGACAAAGAAGACTTCTTCATCTCTCCTCTCCAACATCAGGATATTATCCTAGGGGCACCATGGTTTGATCGCATGGCTGCCAACATGAAGTTCCCTGAAAGGAGAATTTACTTCACCTACAGGGGAAAGAACATGTATATAGATGCTAGTGAGCATGGTTGCACTATTCCACTTGTAAATCCTCTTTCTTTTGATAAATCAATGAAGAGCTCAGTTTGTGCGTACATGATTTATGTCAAAGAGTCTCTAAAAGATAATAATGTTTCATCAAATGAAAATGATAGGAATCAAGAAGAGTTAGACTTGTCTACTTTTCTAAAAGGATTCCAAGATGTGTTCATCGATGATATCCCTATGGACCTACCTCCAAAACGAGGGGATGATGACCATCGTATTGAGCTCCTTCCAGGAAGCTCACCGCCTAACAAACCTCTTTATCGAGTCTCACAAGCTCAACAAGAGGAGATTATGAGGCAAGTACAGGAATTGGTAGACAAAGGGATGGTGAGGCCTAGTTCCTCTCCCTTTTGTTCTCCAGTCCTTTTAGTGCAAAAGAAAGATGGTACATACCGTATGTGTGTGGACTATCGAGCACTAAACCATATCACTATCAAAAACAGATTTCACGTGCCTCGGGTAGAAGATCTGTTTGATAATCTACAAGGCTCTACCTACTTCAGTAGGATTGACCTTAAGAGTGGCTATCATCAAATAAGGATAGTGGATGAAGATATCCTAAAGACCGCGTTTCGCACAACATTTGGTCTTTATGAATATCTAGTCATGCCTTTTGGCTTGACTAATGCACCAGCTACTTTCAATCGTCTCATGGAGAAAAATTTTAGACCATATCGTAAATTCACTGGAGTGTTCTTTGATGATATCATCATCTACTCCAAGTCTTTGAAGGAACATAAGCAACATCTCCAAGTGATGTTTCAAGCCTTGAGGGAGAATAAACTTTTTCTCAACCAAAAGAAAAGTGAATTCTTTCTTCAAGAGATTCAATATCTAGGTCATATTATCTCTCACGATGGTATTCGTATGGATCCATCAAAGTTAGAGGTCATAAAATCATGGCCTAACCCAAGGAATCTACACGAGCTAAGAAGCTTTATTGGTATGTGTGCATACTATAGACGCTTCATAGCAAAATTCTCTCAAGTAGCAGGACCACTACACGACTTAACAAAGAAGAACGTTAAGTTTGTATGGACTGCTAAGGAGCAAAATGCTTTTGAAAAACTCAAAGAGAAGCTTACTTCCCAACCAGTCCTCGTGCTTCCGGATCTCTCAAAGCCATTTGAGGTCCAATGTGATGCGTGTGGTGATTGCCTTGGAGCGTTTTTGCTTCAAGAAGGGCATGCCATAGCATATGAGAGCCGAAGGCTCAATAGTGATGAACGAGTCTTGGGCATTTATGAGAAAGAGCTTTTAGCTGTTCTACATGCCCTAGACACATGGAAGCACTACCTATTGGGGACTCCATTTATCCTACGAACCGACCACCAAAGTCTCAAGTATTTCATGACGCAAACCAAGCTTTCCGACAAACAAATGAGGTGGGAAAATTTTCTTTCGCAATTTAATTTCCATATTGGTCACATAGCTGGTAAGCACAATCAAGTTGCCGATGCACTTTCACGACGACCAAAAGTTAATGCAGTGTCTATAGCTACTCACAATGATCTATCCTCTATGATAGATGAGTATGCTATTGACCCTGACTTTAGAGACATAATGTCAGCCCTTGCTTTGGGGAAGAAAGAGGAACCATTCACCTTGCAGAATGGTTATCTTCTCCACGGAAATAGGCTATGTGTTACCCATTCCCTTCGTGAGAAGGTTATGTATGAATCCCATGCTCCTCCATATGCAAGGCATAGAGGTATTCAACCTACTCTCCGAGGAGTAGAGACGTATTTCTATTGGCCTACCATGAAAGTGGACATACAAGAGTATGTTTCAAAATGTGTAGTATGCCAAAAGACCAAGTATGATAGAGGGAAGCAACCTGGATTAGTCCAGCCATTGCCTATTCCAACTTCACCATGGGAGAGTATATCCATGGATTTCATCTTTGGATTACCCAAGTCTATCCATGGGAATACAGGAATATGGACAATAGTCGACAGGTTTAGCAAGCAAGCACATTTTATTCTTGTCAAAAAGACTATTAAGGCACATCAAATAGCAACTCTCTTCATATCTCAGATTTTCAAGCACCATGGATTACCCACATCCATCGTGTCAGATAGAGATCCTAGAATGACCAGTAATTTTTGGAAAGGTCTCTTTGAAAATCTAGGAACAAGATTGAATTTCTCTTCGGCCTATCACCCACAAACGGATGGCCAAAGTGAGATAGCCAATCTTACGATACTCGATCTACTCAAGACTTATGTTACCGAAGTAGATCAACGCTCACAATGGGAAAAGTATTTACCTCTAGTAGAGTATGCCTACAATAATACTGTCCATACTTCTACAGGGAAAGCACCTTTCGAGATCATAGAGGGAAGACCTAAAAGTCCCTTGCTACTCAAAGTATATGGGAAGATCTTCGCCGCCGATGAGTATAGCCGTGACCTACAAGAATCTTTTCAAAAGATTAGGGAGGCTATAGCCATCTCTCAACAAAGGCAAAAAGCTGCTGCTGATAAGCACAGAAGAGCCTTAATGTTCAAAGAAAATGATTGGGTCTTACTCAAGTTTCCTAAGGCTCGATTAAGGCAAACGACGCGCAAAAATCCTACGGGCCATCAAAAGTATTATGCTAAACTAGCAAAAAGATACTATGGTCCTTTCCAAATCTTGAAGCCCATCAATGAGACGGCTTATCAACTCAAGTTGCCCAACCATTGGCTTATACACAATGCCTTTCATGTAAGCCTACTTAAGCCCTACAAAGGAGAGCCACCAATTGAACCAATTATTGAAGACCCTCCGGAAGTTGAAGACCAAGAAGAGGTGCTACAACCCGAAGCTGTCCTTCGACATGAAGACAAGGTACTACGACATGGTAAGATAATCCGATGGTATCTTATTAAGTTCAAAAATTATCCTTTTGAAGATGCTAGATGGATGCAAGGAGTACAACTTAAGGATAGTATGAACCTTGTCAATGCTTACAATGCAACATTAGAGTAAGCAAATGTACAAATTTCTTTTAAATGACTCATGTTTTTGTCTTATAAGACTAGTCCTCTTTTTAATTGTGCACAAATTTAACTAGTATGCATGCTTAGAATCATGTTTGTGATGACGACGTTTCTCAAACACCAAGTAGAATTTGTCACTCTACTTTGGGAGAATGAAATGGACTAAAGAGCAGACATGCTTGCGGCAGCTATGTCTCCCAAGCACCAAATGGATTAGTCATCCATCTTGGAAAGATGTCGTAGGGTAAAAAAGGGATCCTCTACCCGCTAAGTACGATTGACTAATGACTAAGGCTTTATCTCTTCTACCTCATAGTCGAGGACAACTATGATTTCAAGAGAGAGCCTCTGTCATAAAATCTAATATCTAACCAACCCAAATGATTTTCTCATATTAAATTGATCACTTAATGTGGGAGAATAAACGGGAACAAGTGTTAAGATATAGATATGTGCTTATAGATCTATCTCAACACGGGGCCAATAGTAAAGGGGCCCAAATGGGAGATGGTCTATCAAGAGCAAGGCTAACCAATGAAGCATAAGACCTTAGGGTTAGCTTCATTGAAGACCTCCAATAATGTGTGTAAAAGTCCTTTGACCTTAGGTAAGCTAGGGTTGAGCTTGAGTTGGGAACCCGGCCCAAACTCGAGGTGCTTGTCGTGCTTGAGGTGCTTGTCCTGCTTGAGGTGCTTGTCATGCTTGAGGTGCTTTATTAAGATGCTTGAGGTGCTTGACTGGCTCCATGCTTGAGGTGCTTGACTTGGTGCATGATTAAGGTGCTTGAGGTGCCTTGAGAAGCTTGCCTGAGATGCTTGTGGGAACACCCCCTACTTCAAGTGCTTAGTCATGCTTGATGACTAAGGGGCTTGCTCATCCAAAGTCAAAAAAATCCCTACAAGGAGGGGGGCGAGCCTACAAGGGGGGGGGATGAGAGAGAACACACACACACACACAAGCGAAGCCCCAGCTTAAAGAGGCAGCAAGGACACTTGTCAAGTTCCTCCTCATGTTGCCCTCATGGTGTGCCTGAAACCTATTGGTTGGCCACCCCAAGGGGTCCAATGATAATAAAGTATATTTAATTAATTGATTTTGCATTTATCAAGTCCTCTCTCTCAAAGGGGAAAGGGGGACACTTGTCCCAAGGCTATCCCTGTTGCTTGTAATGGCTTCTGCTTGTGATTGGCTAGGCTTGGAGGGGCCCAATGAGCTTCAAGCATGAGCTACAAGGGGGGGTCGACCCAAGCAAGCTAGGGGGTTGCTTAGGGGGTATACTCACCCGCACACACTCACAAACACTCTGATTGTGTACTATGCAAAGTGCAAGAGCTCCCTCTCTTTCTCCAAGCAAGTAGAGGTTGAGAGCCTACACCAACACTCTTGGCTATGGAGTGCAAATCCATCCAAGAGCCATGCTTCAATGCTTGAGCTTGCCATCTATTTCTTCTTCATTACTATGCTATTATGTATGCTAGCACGAGAGTTATGATAAGTGAGGAACTAGCTCTTTATCCTATGAAATGTTTCTTCTTCCTCTTCCCTACCCTCATTCCCTGCTAGCTCTCTCCACCTTCGAAGGTGTTTGAGGTCTTGGGACTGAGGCTTGGTATAGTCAAATCTTTCTTCAAGTTTAGGTTATGCTATGATGATGATGCATGAAGCTTTCCATCTTCATTGCTTCACCTAGGTCACAAGGAACACAAAGAATGTATTGTAACAAGTCTCTCTTTATGGCAGAAATCATAATACAAATGCCTATTGGATGGGGGACCGGCTCCACATAAATCCGGTCCTCAATTATTGTCATGTTCTCTAAATTCTCTCTCTTGCAAAAGTATTGTCTATGCCAAGTTAACTAATTGCTATGATTATGTTGCTATCTTCAATTATGTCAACCCGCTATGCTCACAAAATCATTTCTTGAAAGTACTCTCATTAAATTCCGCTACTCTCAAATTGAATAGGCAAATTCCATTACAGGCTCAAACTTAAGTTTGAACCTAAGGCTTATGTTTCATGTAGCAGCCGACTATTGTTGCCCACGATGGAGACTCCGATTCATGTGCTACCACGGATGCTATGTGTGTGCACCAGTCACCGTATAGCTGCCTATGACTTGGAACTTTTGCCTTTGCTCCCTTGAGCTGGACTGCCATTTCAGAACCCCCTCAGCATTTATAGTTTCCCTCACCATTGTAATCTTCTGCCCCATAGGTCTTATGTTGGCCAAGTGCTTCAGTGAGAGAATAGGAGATGGGAGAAAGAAGGCCCTTCCTTGAGGAATCCCCACACACTCGCACCAAAGCCAAAAGAGAGAGAGGATTGCGTTTCGTACATCTGATCTACCCCGATGCGCGCGCGCACGAGAGAGAGAGAGAGAGAGAGAGAGAGAGAGAGAGAGAGAGAGAGAGAGAGAGAGAGAGAGAGAGAGAGAGAGAGAGAGAGAGAGAGAGAGAGAGAGAGAGAGAGAGAGAGGCATTGCCTCATGATGCACCAACCCCATGGCCCCTTCTATTCTCTCCTTCCTCATCAGTTACTCCTACTTCTACTCTAGCAAGGAGGGGCTTTCCATCCAAGAGGCAAGAGCGGATGTAGACAATTGGCTGCAATTCAAGCATAGGAAAATGCTCATGTGCTTGCAGCTCATGCTTCCCCTTCTGCTTCATTGGCAAGTCACGTCACCGCCCTTTCACCTTCCATTTAACTCTTCAACTCAAGTTTCCCTTAAAAGTGAAGGAGAATCACTCGAGATTCCCCTAATAAACACGAGACCAAGATTGTGGCGACCTACTAGGAAAACATAGAAGCCTATGCTTGTAAAGCATCTCCACATGAAAACCTTTCCATATAAAGGCAATCCTTTAGCGTAGGTTCTAATGCCCTTGTAGAAACTGTAATCCCCAAATTATTTACCATTACCTTTTAGAGGCCCACGTGAGACGTCACCTTGTTCAACAAATAGAAAAAAATAGGCTAGTTAACATTATTGTTTTTTCCCAAAACTTCGTGGGTGTTTGTTTCTAACAAGGTGAAGAGACACGAAGGCCTGCTAAGTTAAGGGGGGACAAGGGACAGTAAGTTTAAATAAGTGCCTACAATCATATGGAATTTCTGTTTTGTTTTAATATAAAATTGTATTATCTATTTTTAAAAAGTGGCTCCTACTAGCTCACCTAAAATTAAATACATAATTGAAAGATGTCTGCAAGATTCCCTCTACTCCATTGCCTAGCCGTCACTTCCTGCTCCTATCACCAAAACCTTCTCACGCTTGTATTTTGACCTTCCCTATCTCTCGAAGCATCCTTGCAATCCTGCAAATCCTCCGTCCCTGCGATCTTGCCCCAAAGCTTCCCCCACCATTCATGGACTTGCACCTACAAAGTAGCCCCCCCCACGTCATCTCCACTATGCCCCACCTATGCCTTATGAAGTGTCCCAACCTCTGCTCTCCGATGAGAGATAGATAGAGAGAGAGAGAGAGAGAGAGAGGAAGAGAAGGAGAAGATATTCTATTCACCTATGTCTTATGAAGCATCCTTACCTGTGCTTTGTGCTATATAGCACATGTTGTTCCCACTTCATTTCTCCTCTTTTCCCTGCATTTTTCACATTAGGTACGGCATTTTCTATGGCTGACAACAACACAGACGTGCAAGATGTTTGCTATTGATGATAGATTGGATGGGGAAAATTACCCTATGTGGGCTTATATGATGCAACATGTCCTTGTGTCAAAGGGTGTGTAGAATATTGTGCAGGGCATTGATGTACATCCTGTTTCTGAGGATGTAGGCGATGTTGAGGATGTTGCAGGATTTTGATGGCAGGATTGTTGTTGCCATAGCTATTTCGACTACAACTGAGCAAGCTCCTTGGGATGTAAAAGATGCACAGGTGCATGCATTAATTGTGTTTTCTATGAAGTGCACTATTAGTCCTCAGATTCATTTAACAAAATCTGCAAAATAGGCTTGGGATATTTTGGCTGGTCTTTATGCAAGTCACAATGAGGCAAAAATTGCATTGCTGCGTAAAGAGCTGGAGTGAAAGATTATGCATGAGGAAGATGATATGGACACTTTCCTTGCTGGTGTGAAGGATATCAACGAGAAACTTATTTTTGCACGCAAATTCATTTCTGACAGTTTCCTTGTGAAGACTGTTCTTGATGCTTTGCCAGATTCTTACCAGACTTTTGCTAGTACTTGGAGACTTAAGACCCAAGGAAATCCAAAAGTTGTCAAGTTTGAGGCATTATGCACATTTCTATTACAAAAGTCACTTTCCACAAATTACAGGACTAAACAACGTGCATTTCGACATGCCTTAATTATTGCTCAAAGAAAAGGTGGTAACAACAATGTAGCCACTTCTCATGGTTCTTCTATGAGTGGTAAATCACAGGTTCCTAATGCTTCTATTGGCAATAATTCATCTAGGAATTCTGGTGAAAAGGGCAAAAAAAAGATGCGTTGCCATTATTGTAAAGCTAATGATCACTTAATCAAGAAGTGGCCTAAGTTGAAGTCCAAGGAGGCTAAGAAGAAAGAGGTTCCACTACAAATGTAGCTATTGTTGAGTCTTATGTGAAAGGAGACAATGATGTTGATGTTGATGTAGACTGGGCATATTCACATGTGTGCTACTTTGACAGTGGTGCTACAAAGCACATTACCTCTCATCGTGACTTGTTTACCTCTGTCGAGGATGTCCCCCATGGAAATTCAGTCACTTATGCCAACAATGCCTCTTATCTACTTCACAAACTTGGAGAGATTGTGCTTACTGTTGCAAATGGAAATTCTTTCACACTTGTGGATGCATTATATGTACTTGGGATCAAGAAGAATCTCTTGTTTGTATCTACACTTGCTAGACTTAGTCTTGTAGTCAAATTTATGGATGATAGATGTACAATACATGATCTTGTTTCGATGATAAAATTGTTGCATCTCTGGCATTTTATGTCGTGAGATGTATAAGCTCACTTTGTATGACAAGTGCGGGCAAAAATTTGCAAATGCAGTTGTGGATCTGAAGGCTATTTTTAGATGCAAAACTTTGGCACGCACGTTTTGGACGTCTAAATTTTTCTAGTCACTACTTTGTATAAATTTGATAAGGTTGCTTATTTGCTGCCTCTTGAAGCACCTGCCAAATATGTTTGTGAAGGATGTATTTTGGGTAAGATGCAACGTTCAAAGATTCCAAAGGTAGGGTCACATGCAGGTTGCAGCTTGTGCATAGTGATGTTTGTGGGCCCATGCAAACTCTGTCCTTGGGAAATTACCTTTACTTTGTGACTTTCATTATGATTACTCCTGGCATCCATGGGTGTATCTGCTTAATGCAAAGTCCAAAGTGTTTTTGTTCTTCAAACTATTTCTAGCTATGGCTGAAAATGTCTCGAAATGTACTACAGGCAGCCTCCGTTCTGATCGAGGGGGGGAATATATGTCCCATGAATTTAATGCATTTCTAGCTAGTCGTGGGATAAAACACCAATGTACAATGATTATACACCTCAGCAAAATGGTGCTGCTGAGAGGAAAAACAAGTCACTTACAAAAATGGTACGATGTATGGTCAAAATTCAAGCTTTTTGTGGCATTCGTTTTGGCTTGAGGCCATCATGTGTGCCACTTATGTTATTAACATGTGTCCTACAAAATTTTTGTATTCTATGACTCCATATGAAGCATGGCATGATAGAAAGCCTTCTATTGAGGACATGCGTGTTTTTGGCTATGTGGCATATGCTTTGGTGCCACAAACGCAGTGCAAAAATTGGATGATAAGGCTGTCAAATGTATTTTTTTTGGTTAGAGTACTGAAACCAAAGGTTACAGGCTGTATCATTTGCAAAAAAAGTGTATCTTGGTCTCACGGGATGTTGTGTTTGTGCTGAAAGCAAAGGTTACAGGCTGTATCATCTGCAAACAAAGTGTATCTTGGTCTCACGGGATGTTGTGTTTGTGGAAGATTTTGTTCATCCTCTCACATGACATTTATGACACTTTGTTACCTCTTTTTAGTGGTGGAAGTTCGAATGTTAATTCCAATGAGGTAAATGTACAGCCTATGCAGGTTTTTGAAAATGTTGCATGCTGTCAAGAGTATTTTTTGCTACTTGAGTGGCACTTTACATCTTGGCTTGTTTTTGCAAGGGGGGATAATTGCCACGGTCCACCAGGTTTAAATGATTTTTTGGACTTGGATTCGGCTGGTTGTTTTGACACGCGAGTGTCTATGAGTGGTTTTTGTTTAATGCATGGTAGTTCATGCATATCATGGCTGAGCAAGAAGCAACCTACTATGGCCACTTCCACTTGTGAGACTGAGTACAGGGCAGTCTTCACATCTACGATTGAGTGTGTATGGCTCAGACGCCTTATGGCTCATTTGGGTGTTGGAGAGGCACTGCCAACACTAGCTACACTGGCAGTCAGAGCACATTGGCAATTGCAAGGAACCCAATTTTTTATGCTCATACAAAGAACATTGAGGTGCATTACCACTATGTGAGTGAGAGGCTCTCAGTAGGAGAGATCAACTTGACTTATGTGTCGACACATGACAGTATTGCAAATATTTTCACAAAGACATTGTCTCGTGAAAAATTCAAAGCTTTTCGCAAAGCTTTGGGCTTACTCCCTTTTGTGGACTATCATGGCCTCAGAGCATGGCACTTCCCTATACTCTATGTGCAAGCTCTCATTCACCGCATCACTCCCAAGGGGGATTTGTTACCATATACATGTGTGGTAGTGATGGACCACTGCGGCATTTTTTCCCTCATTAGGAGGTTTTTTCCCCCATGCATTGTATATACGTCCATCACTCTAGGGTTATCTAATCTTTCCATAGCACACTAAGTGACATACTCTCTGTTGTATACTTGAGCTTCCTTTGTCTTCTCGAGGATGCACTACAAGATGTTATGTGCACTTGTGACGCTTTTAGCGATGGAAAAACATCGGGTTTTTTTACTCCCCGGCGTCGTTAACACCATCGCTAAAGCGTCGCTACGGGAACGTCGCTATAATCGTCGCTACGGCATCGCTACGGGAATGTCTCTATAATCGTCGGTATAGGCGTCGCTATAGGCATTGCTATATGCGTCACTAAATACCAACACATATAGCAATGCCTATAGCAACGATTGCAGTTCTTCTGTAGCGATGCTTATAGCGACGTTCCAGAACTTTATAGAGAGACGCTTATAGCGACGTCGGAGAGTAAAAAAATTTGGGTAGCAGGCCATTCAATGCCCAACCACCCATCAACCATATTGAATGTTTCCAGAATAAAGTATACCTAAATGAATCCAAGATAAGCACATATTCATCTTTGAAAGAAGGTGCAAGGTATAGACCCAAAGTAGTCACCCACAAGACAATATAACCATTAATTCCATCATGCATAGTATCGTTTGCAAAATAAAGATACAAAACTAACATAAGTAATTGGACTAAAGTGAATCGATGAAAGTGACCAAATTATACACATCATAGACAAAATCACTTGATTGTTAAGCTTTGCAAATGTAATAGTTACAACACAATTGTCATTATTGATAAAATACATCGTTTTTCAATAGTTACAAACAGACGTACACACGTCATCTCATTATACATGCTATGACAAAAGAAAACTAGTGCTATCTGGCTATAGCTAGACTAACATTGTCTAATCA
Source organism: Adiantum capillus-veneris (assembly GCF_014529385.1). NCBI lineage: Eukaryota > Viridiplantae > Streptophyta > Polypodiopsida > Polypodiales > Pteridaceae > Adiantum > Adiantum capillus-veneris. Next base: position 30,603,877 of record NC_140950.1, read on the forward strand.
GATGTCTCATCGCGTCCAAGCAGCGTATCTGTCGGATTCTGCAGAAAAAAACAATAAGACTTTCTGTAAGTATAAACATATAATTACAAAACAATCTATTTTCTTAGCTTATCATTAAAATACAACAAATGTAAAAGAATAAAGTGAAATACTAACCATGTCATCGCGAGACCTGAGAATGACCATCAGGGCGTTTAAGCCCCTTTCTACTCACGTACTCGCGCTTGTACGGTGTGGGGTCATGTCTTATCATTGACCAATGTTCAAAACATACAAAGAATACATTATGTTAGAATTTAAAAGTACAAATAAACGTAACTACCAAACCTAAAGGTCAATGCAAAAACACTTACAAAATCGGCCTCAAATGATGTCCACCCGCTGCTCCCCAAGTGGTGCGAGCTCCCTACCTCTACTCGCGCTTTGGCTGCCTCCCTTTGTTGCTTCCACTTGTTAGGATTCTCGCACACTGCTCGCTTTGCATTCTTCCAATCTTCTTTGGCCATCCAATCCAGTCTGTTCCACCCATGCTTTATTTCTTTTTGTACTTCAGAACACGTTTGCTTGCAGTATTCGCGCATTCGAACCTTCATCAGGTCTTCATTGAAGTGCTCATCCCGACTTGATACGAGAAACTCGTCATGCAGCATGCTGATGACTTTGTCTTTTAATTCATTTGGTACTTCACTCCAGGTGTTTAGTATGTAGTGTCGAAACACCTAAGAGCAAAGGCCGTGCATGCGCGAGATCACCTTCTTGCCTTCGTCATCCAAGATGATATCATCACTGATGTCGACGAGTACGGTAAGTCCTCTTGCCTCTGACGCGTGAACTTGGGTGTCTCAACAGGGGTCTCGAGTGGTGTCTCTAGTGGCGTCTCGATAGGGGTACAGACGCCAGGTGTCTCCACTGGAGTCTGGGCCTCGAAGCGAGGAGTGTCGATTGAGGTGACTCCCGGAGGAGTAGCTAGTGGTGTGTAGCCAGAAACGGCTGATAGTCGCGAGAAACCTGGCGTAGATGGCAATGCCGTGGCTAGTGTGGGGGCAAGAAAAGAAGGGGAAGGTAAGGAGCCTCTTCGAACACGAGATGGTGTCGAGGCATCAGCGGCGGCATCCCCAGAGCAACCGCCGCCACCACCACTAGAGCGTTGGTGCCTAGAAGAGTATAAAGATTGTCTCCTGACACCAAAGTCTCAGAGCGCGCTGAATGCTCCAAAACAGAGGGAGATGCTGAAGGAGTGGAACGACGTGATGGTGCTCCAGAGCAATGACGCTCCTTGTACCACCTCCTCTGCTAGGGAGACAAAGAAGAAAGAAATTGATCATCATCTATACCTGCATTAAACACGTGTACATTTAATATTGAATGGAGAAGAAAACATGGACAAGTTATAATCTATACTATGGCAGGTAAAATTGGGCACGCCTTCGGTGGACTACATGCCTTCAGGCGGAAAAAATCCCGCGTGCAGAGAAAGTTCCTTACAAATTCCGCGACGCTGTAGTGACAAGGGCTAGCAGATCTGACCGTGACCGCTCAGAAGCGGGACTGAGTAGTTCCCTGCCGTGTAAGGCCAAACAATGGCGATGAGGAGTCCAAGCCGGCTTCAAATTAAACCTTAGCGAGTAGCGATGCACGCTTACTGCTTCTTCGTTAGAAGAGCAAGACCTACTTGCCCTTTGAGGACTCCTTCGTCTTGAAGTGGAAGCGATGACGATTAAACACAATTTAAATTTCTCAAGTATAGCATATAGACAAGAATTAATGGACAAAAAGCCACGTGAATACAATATATATTACAAGACTAAGCAAAATTGTTCAAATACAATGTTTATGGCTTTAAGAGGTCTCTCTAGTTGAATCCACCTCAAGGAAACCAGACTCTCCTCTGCGTAGAGTAGCATTGCAATCCTCCATGTTTATCTTGAACCATTGCACGTCAAACAAGTCTACAAAAAATCCTCTATAATCGATCCTCAAAATCTCTTGTAGCGTTCCAAAATAAGTGAGTTCCGCCTCCACAAGATCTGCATCAGAGGACCGTCGTCGACTAGACTATTCAAATTTTGCCATGATTCCACAATCTTGTGTAAAACGCTTTTTGTCGATCCTTTCCACCCTAAAATGTCAACCTTTACACCATGCTGCTGTGTATGACTTATACTACAACCAACAAAGATTATGAGTGGCCGTTCAAACATCTAGAAAGCTGTCAGTAGTACATTGCAAACTTACCTTGGTTGCACAACCCCGAGAATACTCCACTCCTCCTCGGTCACTTCTTCACCACAGTGTTGTGCGCTTTTCAATTGGTTGTGCACCATCTTAAGCTTATGAATGTTGGATAATGCATTGGTGGTCATCTTCCCCGTCTCTACTCGATTGCCCTTTGTCACTCTTGCTTTGCATCCTCGTATTGTGAAATCCATTTTGCATCACTGGATTGTGAAGCATGCAAAATTGATTGATTTTAGCCTCTAGATCTTCGTCGTCTTCTTCTCAACATCGAGATTGCACATGACAATCCAAGATATGCGCTCATCATCTATGGTTCGCCATAGCATGTCTCGAGCTTTATCAAATCAGTTTAGCCACTCTCTAATGTAAACTAGGGACTCTGATAGTAGCCAACTTTCTACCATGCTACCCTCCAGACGTGCCTTCTGACGCACATCCCTTGAGCATTGGATCGAGCAAGTGATTGATCATGAGTCCGATGCATTGAATCAAGCAAGTGATTGACGCATTGAATCGAGCAAGTAATTGACGCATTGGATCGAGCAAGCGATTGATGATGAATGAAGATGTAGTTGACAATGACAACGGACCATACACTGTAAGATGTTGACCTTTGACCAAATAGATTTACGCCATCCATAGCCAGGTCTATGTGAAAATTTTGAGCTTCCCTCGCAAAATCCAGACATGTGTCGTCTATATGTTTCCAGGCTGCGCAATCTGCAGGAATCCGTAGCACACCATCCGAAGATCTATTCTCCTCGTGCCATGATGCTAGGGTGGCCATGAACCTACATTCAAAGAAATGCTTGATGCAAGGAAGCAGAGGAAAATGTCACAAAACCTTTTGTGGAATTTTTTGTCCGTGGAGATCTACTCGATATCTCTCAGAATCACATTTTGAATACTTCCCATGTCTATGTATTCCCCTCTGAAAAGAATGCAATCATTAGGACAAGCATGAAGCAAATTGTAATCCATCCTCAAGTTTCGCAAGATCTTTCTTGCTTCCTCTCTAGAATCTAGCATCACATTATCAGCTCGTAGTATGTGCTCTTTGAGCAATCTACACAGTGAAAAAAATGTGGAACACTTGTGTAAGTAATCTATCAGATCATTATACATCTAGACTCTTTTTTTATTGAAGTAAAAACATTGTAATAGATCACCTGAAAAGCGTTGTGATGCTAGTGTCACTCCATCCAAACTTTGCCTGCAATGTCAAGGATTTCATAAACGTAATCACGATCGGGTGATTACGTAAATAACTATAGTATTTACAAAAAAACATCACATGATCACGTTAATTGTTAACGTGACTTTGATGATGACCTGCAAAAAACTAAAGAGTCGGTTATCCCACCGGGCTTCCACAATTTTCCTGCGGGCATCGCCCGGCATCTACGTCATACCGGCGGGCCCACCGGGTAACTGCATTAGCTTGGCGGGTCCGCAGGGAAACTGAAAAAACCCGACGGGCTTAATTATATATAGTAAATAGTGTGCTAACCCTGGTTTTTTATCTTGGCAAATCCTTGGGGAGTGTATCCAAGTGCCGGGTATTGTCATCTCCTTGTGATTTGACCTAAGGTTACAGAGTCACACGTCCTTTTTTGGGCTGGACGTGATTCTTAATTCGGTAACCACTTCTAAAAAAAATTTATTCGTTTACCGACATAAAGGTACGAAACCAAAACAACTGAAAACTTGGGGAATCATACTCATTGCGAAGAAGCCATTGGTCCAAATGAGGGCTGTAATTGGTTTTGAAAGATGAGCATATGTAAATTTCTAGTTGATAGTCAAGGGTCGGATGTCCTCTACTAGTGTACCGGGCATATAAAGATCCTTGAAGTCTTATATTTGAGTTGATTTACAATATAAGAGCTATAATCCTTGATTGGGTTAAAATAGCTTTTATATATTGAATTGGTTGTATGGGTGGGCTACAATCCTTCACTAGGTTCAAGTAGTCCCCAATTGGGTGATTATATTAAAGATTTATTTGCGTTGATTCATCCATTGGTTTATATATTCGTTTGCATTATTTATTACGATAGATTATTAGTGCATGAAATGACCAATTATATATTTTATTGCTTTCGTTTGTTTTTGTAGCAAATGAAATTAGATGTGTCTTATTGTTTGCAAATCAAAGTGGACATATAAATAATCATTATAATAATAATTGCATAGAGAGATTCATAGTATTGTTATGGTTTTTACACCATGTATAGATAACATTGCAATGTGTATGGTTGCTCACAATATAGGTGATTGATATGTGGATTGACTAGCGTGCATTGAAAATCTCATATTGTGCATCATGGTTACTTTCATATTGAATGGTTTTTAAATTATAATATATATTAAAAATTTTAAAAAAAAATCAGTTTGTAACATCTTGTTCTTTTCTCTTCAGTTTTAATTTAAAAGCAATGGAGCAAAATGTGGGCACAAGTGGAACAAAGAAGCCAAAGAATAAAAAAGCTCTTGGCAAAGAGTGGGATTATTCTTACAACATATGCGGCCGATATATGGAGTGGCAATGTAAATTTTGTCTCACAACAAAATTTGGCGGTGCACCACGTATTAGGGATCATTTCCTGGGTAGCGCTAAAAACAATTGTAGAAAATGTGAACATTCTCAGGCACCTGCAGTTGCAAAGCGTTTGAGAGAAGAGCTCGCCAAAAAGGGTGGCAAGAAACAACAGATATATAGCTCTACGCCTTCGAATCAAGAGTTCCCAGAGCCAAATATTAACTCCGCAGATCCTGTAGTGATGCCAACTAACCTTGGAGAGCAACCTGCGCAACAAGAGGAAATTCCAGGCAGTATTCCTTTTAAACATCACAATGAAGGTGGACTTTGTCAAATGCGTCAAAAATCATTACATCAAAGCTTTCGAGTGCAGTCTCTAAAAGAAGCACAAACAGCACTCGCCAAAGCAATATTATTTACTGGAAGTGCTTTGGTCATGGTAGACAGTAATCATTGGAAGGCTGCTTGGAAGAAAATCGGTGAGTTTTGTCCAGGATTTTCAACTCCTTCTTATCACATGATAAGAAATGTTTTCTTGGACAAATGTTACATCGAAGTCAAAGAGCGTGTTGGCAAAATAATACTTGGGAATATTTCACTTTCAGGGTGTACGATTGTGAGTGATGGCTAGTCAAATGTTTAGAGAAGATCGTTGATCAATGTAACGCTGATTTGTCCAAGGGGAGAAACGTTTATAAAGGCGATTGATAGTTCTGGTGCAATTAAAAGTGGCAAATACATGTCTGAGGTCTTGATTGATGTAATTAAATAAATTGGTGCTAAACATGTCGTTAAGGTTGTGATGGACAACGCAAAGAATTGTAAAAACGCCGGTAAATTAATAAAGAAGTGCTTTCCACACATTTTTGCCAATGGTTGTAATACGCAGAGCTTGAACTTGGTGCTGAAAGATTGGTACACTAGCGAAGAAACCACATGGTTTGCCAAAATAATTGATACAGCACGTCAGGTTGTGAAATTTATCTTGAAACGACAGAGAGTGCTCGATTTGTATAGGATGCGCATGTCAGTGATGCTGAAACTTCCTGCTAAAACTCGATTCTGCACACACTTTTATACCTTGGAATCACTTCTCCGTAATAAATGTGCTGTGATTGACACATTCAGTTGCGCGTCCTTTGATGAATGGCAGCTTGAGCAGAAAGAAACAGTGAAGGATAAAATTACATGTCTACGTGGCAATGTAAACAAGGTTGCTTGGTGGAGGAGTGTAATGGATGCATACTATGTAATGATGCCCGTTATGTTCGCGATCCGCAATCGTGATCAAAGGGCGCCAAACTTGGGCAAAGTGTGGATGACATGGTGGTCAGTCCAACAAAGTCTCGAAAATCCTGAAGAGCTGAAAGAGTCTGTAGTAGATAAGGAGTGCCGATTACCATTCTTTGGCAAACAGCGAAAAATACTGGCTAAGTATTTTTATGCAAGGTGGAAGAGCGCTCATAGTCCACTCCATAGCGTGGCTTACATGCTCGATCCAGAGTATCTGAATTTAGATCTGATATCCAATACAGAGGTGGTAGGCGATTTTTATTACGTAGTCAACACGTTCTACTCCAACGTTCAGGACCGAATTGATTGCATCAAAGAAATGAGTGTATTTAGATTAAAAGAAGGTCCTTTTGCGAATGATTTTGTACAGGTAATGGCAAAAGAGCAACCTGCATGGAAGTGGTGGATGATGAATGGTAGAGAGCATTACTCTACCTTACGTCCTTTTGCAATGAAAGTACTCGCACAATGTGTAGCAAATTCAAGTTCAAAGAGAAACTGGAGTATGTACAAGTATGTTCACAGCACTATTCACATCAGACTATTAGCAGACAGAGCAAAGAAATTAGTGTATATGTATTGCAACGAAAAGATACTGAATCACATCGAAAGTGCTAGCTACGAGGAGGAAATGCCAACCTGGTTGTATGATTGTCAAAACAAAAATAAAGAATATTTCAATGTTGGTGTATCTCAATACACTGTAGACGAAATAGAAGAGAATTTGATAATAGATGTGGAGGTTGAATTACAAGGAGAACCACAACACTCAGACTTAGAACCAGATAACAACTCAATTGATTCAATATAGCTTGAGAGTAGAATGAGCAAATGTAAAAAACCATTGTAAAAGACCTTGTATTCAGATGTGTTTTGAGCAATTACAATGCTTCATATTCTCGATAGTACATAGTTTGTCATGAAATTACATAGTTTGTCGATCTCAGTTGTGTTGCCCTGAAGCAGCATCTTGCTCATCAAACAGATTTCTAATTGTGCTAGGGGTATCTAGGTGTGCTTGCTTGAATTTATATTCGTTTGCCATGCCAAACATAATATACATTCCTTGTGGAATATCTTGTGAACACATTGCGCATCGACTATTGTTTTGCATCAAACGAATAAACAAACTAAATGATAATAGTGACCACATGTCAATGTATAGTACCCAATCCATCCATCAAAATTCTTGTAGCAAACTGGACATTGGGAAGATGAGGATGCATCTGAAGTAGACGAGGGGACCAACTCCGGATGCAAGACAAGGTGGCTGATGTGTGTCCCTTGTACAGGTGTTGGATTCACTCGCTGTATTAGGGTTTGAACGTCCTAACTTAAGCGGTGAATGCTTTTCTCCATCCGGACTTGTGAGGGTTGCGGTGTCTAGGTGGCTATATAAAGACGTGTTATTTCTGCATCTTTCTTTGCCAACTGTGTCGTGTAAATATCCTTCTCTTTCTTAATTGTAGGTCGGCACCTTCCACTATCAATGCCAGCTCATCTCGGGTGAAAGCGACACAACTCTCCTTTAAATCATGAGTGGCAACAGTTGTCTCCTTTGACGAGAAGTCTACTGGTCGCTGTTGCACAAAGTGAACATATAACATTTTGGAAAAATATAGCGCACAATCTGCATTGTGAAGGGGATGGCCATAAACCTCCAAATAAATCCTCTCAACGTTATCTTTGATACCATCATGCGTGCACTTCGAAACATTCCACCTTCCTTTCTTAATCTCTGCATCCTCACATGGCCATATTGTCTTGATCATGTCCTTTGTCACTTCTTTATTGATCTCTTTCCACTACATATGGTTTGGATTTTCCCACTTTGAGAGTCGGTGAGCAGTACGCGCCGCTTGTTGTGCCGACATGCCGTGTGCCAGAGACTTCATGCGCTGAAATGCATTAACAGCCGCTTGTTGTTGATCATCAGGCAGTGATTGGGTGCCAATATCTTGTTCTTGATCGGCCATTTTCTCTTAGAGCTGCAGTCAACAGAGTGGCAAATATTCAATATCAGCAAATATATATTCTCACTCATTGGGACACTACGCGGAATCCACTAAAAACCACCACTTCAAATGCGACTAATTAAACCACAAGGCAAATTTGAAATAATGACAGTTAAAACTTAAATGACAAATTTGAAACAAGGTAAGATAATTGACTCAATGTAGGTGAACCACTTCAATTAGTTAAATGACACAAGGCAAGATAATTGACTCAATTAGGTGAACCACTTCAAACCAGATAATACACTTCAATAAAAATTTGAATACACTTGACAATACATGTATATCATAAAAATGTTTTAATTGGATAAAATGATGGTGCAAGTTCAACAAGTGGACGTTGTACAGGATCAGGGTCTGTCTTTAAATGTTCTTTGAAAAGCATCGACACGTCAGAAGCATTCCTTCTTTGGTCCCGATCTTTTAACTTCATCCAACAATCTACTTTAATTAGAATAGCCCTCATGACATCTTCATCCGGGTGGTGAAAAACATCGTCTGGAAAATAAAATTTTCTTGTTGCACTCCAAAACTCTGCCAGCATGTCGAACAGGTAGCCCAATGCATAAATGTCGTTGGCTTTTGAGTATGCATCTGCGCACAGTGGATCGTATAGTTCGAGAGCAATCCACGGTCACTTATCCATCTCAGCGTTCCCTGCTCTCTGTGCATTCAAAATTACTTCGTCCGACTATGCGGTTGGAGACAAATAATTGTTTGCCATGCGCGCAGGTGTTCTGAACATCATACCCCAATCAATGATACTGACGCGGGGTTTATTGGCGCGAGTAAAGTCCAACATTACGTTGAATGGGTGCAGGTCACTATGCACTATACCGGCTTTGTGGGCAGCTGCAACGCCGTCGATTAAGACATGACAAATTGCCGGCATCTACTCGACCACTGCTTTGATCCGCACCATGTCTATCTTGCTTACGGGGTTGTTTTCTACAGGCAATGACCTCCAGCCGTGTTGTAGCCTGTGCATGTGTCGTTTGAACAATCCGTACCCCCATTGTAGTATGGGAATATCGTGATCCAAGGAGACTCTGTAGTAAACCCAATGCACTTGACAATGGAGGGGTGAAGCGTTTGCATTCCCTGCTTTGTCTGAAAGCTATCAAATTTTGCCTCACTCCCTCCCTTGTAACATTTTCCCACGTATGTAATGTGGTCTGGAAAAAATGAGATGCCTTTGACAGTGTACAATGTGCACACACCGAAGGAGCCAGCTCCAATCCTCATACCTTCTACCAAGGCTTGGTGAGGGATGCCGACAAGATGAGCGCACTTTGCATTCAAAGCAGTGCACATGATTGTGCCAGTGCCGCTGGCTTCGGATCGACCTCCCAAAGCTGCTTGTGCATCTTGTGCCATCTTCAATCTCTTGGGTAGAGCTGCTTGGGCCTGCGCTTTCACACGCTTCATCTTTACCTTCTATTCTTCCCACAATTTATCCTAGAGCTCTAACTTTGACATGTCGCAAGCAGGTGGGATATCTTCCTTTAAGTCTCTGCAACATACTTTCATATTGCCCAACACTGTCCTGACTTTATGGTGGGGGTCAAATTCTCATATCCCAGTTGGACTCAACAACTCGTATTGGCCTTCAAGTCACAACCTGTGCTCTGTGTTCTCCCATATAGCTCTAGTGATGTCTTTGATGTAGACATCACTTTCACTAATTTGTTGTATGCGGTCAGCTGCACATGATGAGATTTCCAAAATACATTCTTTACGAATGGCATGCATAATACATTTCTTCTGATCTGGCGTCATATTTGCACTGGACAATACAAAAACAGCATATCAAATACAAATTCATAGTTGCGAATGACACTACCACTCTCACACTATCTCTGGTAAACTCTTAACCACCACTTGAAGACTTTAATAAATGTTATGGAAATATTGATAAAAATTGAATATAATCTTCACTTAAAATTGCAATCTGTTACACGTGTAAAAAGCAGTTCAAACAAATGGTTTATAAGAACTTAATTCATATCAAACAATACATGTTAACGGTATTAACATTTCAGCATATATTGAATTTTGTAACTTATATTTTTCTCCGTGCGCACATACTAATTCAAACAAAGCACACGCTGACTTAAAATCTTCTAAACATTTAAAACATTGGAAGTATACAAATTGGACTAGCAAATTGTGTTCACACACTTTTTTACATCGCATTTATGTAAATGTAGCAATCAAAAAGCGATCATAATTGATGCTCTTTAAAAATATATAAAAGAATATTTAACATGCAAATTGTATGTATTTAGATTTTTGTAGAGAATTTATGTAAATGAAGCATTAAAACTAGCGATAAATTGATAATGCTTGAGAGTTCTTTTAAAAAATTAAAAACAAATATTAAGCATGCAATTTGTGTGCAAATAATTTTTTACATGTAATTTATATAAATGGAACATTTAAAATAACGATGATTGATAAATAAAGTATTCTATATAAATGACACACATTTAAAATAGCTATGATTGATGAATAAAGTATTCTATATAAATGGAACATTTAAAATAGTGATGATTGATGTCAGCTCTATTGTATATAAATAGAACATTTAGAATAGCGATGATTGATGAATAAAGTATTCTTTTGAATATGATTAGCTAGTATATAATTTCAAATGGACAGTTAAAAACAACAAAATCAAACAATTCATACATTTTGCATATGAAATAATCTTCACAGCCACGTTACCGACCAAGTATTTCATATACTTAATACTTAAAAATTAACTGCACATGCACATACAAATTATATGACGTTCGTACGGCCGGGTTAACGACCTAAACACCACATTTATGCAAAAACATATGCTTCTAACAAACGACACTCTATTAGCTACGTCACCGATCGAGTGCCGCCTGAATCTAAGGAAAAACAATGGCCTACATACGAACATCTCTTAGCCGCGTTACCGATCGATGTCCATATGTTTTTTGGGAAAGGGGAAGGGAAGTTGACTTACCATAAGGATACTAGATTCGCCGCGTTACCGACGTAGTACCCAGACAGTAAGCCAATACTTACCACAAGGACACCATCTTTCCCGCGTCACCGAGGTGATGCCCCCGTGATAAGCACTGTTCCGGAGAACAGCTTACACACACACTCCCATTGTGTGGTAAGGTACCTTATTACTGCCACCCACTACGACAAAAGGCACGCTACCACACAACGTATACACACACACACAGCACATACCCGGATCGTGTGGTCAGGTAATCTACTGTTGCCGTGCACTGCGACGCAGAGAAAACTCCCACACGACCCCCTCTCTCCCTCTCTCCTCTCTCCTCTCGACGTACCTGCAAAGGTGGCGCAAGTGCTCTCTCTCTCTCAATCAATCAATCAATGGTTGTTAGTTTAAAAATCATCTTCTCTGGGATGAAGTTGGAGCAGTATCTACTTGCAGAGTTTGATCTATTGTCTTTGGACTATGAGATCGATAACGCAGGTCTTGTAGTTGCTCTATCGGAAAGAGACCGTGATTTCCTATGTGTTGGTCGTAAATTCTTTTGTTTTCGAAAGATCTGATGCTTGCAATGTGTACAAGGACACGCCATCCTATCGTCCATACTTTATCTACCAATGATGCAACAAATAATTAAAACACTCTTGTTATAACTACACACTACTAACTACATGATAATACATGACAACCTCTCATTCTCTAGCTAAGCTCGATCCCCCCACACCTCGGTCTAGAGGTGCACGAAGATTAGGACCACATGGTAATAATCTCGTCTTTATTGATCAATGACTATATATTAGGTTTTTGAAGTCTGTGTGCACTTTTGAAGTCCGATTGCGTTATTTTACTTCGTTTATTAATGTTTGTTTGCGTATTGAAGTACAAATCATTTTCAAAGTTCGTTTGCGTTTTTTCAACTAGTTGTCGCTAGCTCTAACAACCTCACATTTTCTAGCCATGCATGACCCACACACACCTCGGTCTAGAGGTGCATGGAGATTAGGACCACCAGGAAATAATCTTGTCTTTATTGGTCAATGACTATATATTATTGTTTTTGAAGTCTGTGTGTGCTTTTGAAGTCCAATTGCGCTTTTGAAACCTATAACCTATAACCTAACCTAGCCTAACCTTTTACTACAACCTGACCTAACCTAACCTAACCTTTTATGTACAACCTATAACCTAAACTTAACCTATAACCTATCCTAACCGAAGTCTGTTTGCATTTTTTGAAATACATAAGTCATTTTCGAAATCCGTTTGCGTTTTTTCTATTACTTGTCGCTAGCTCTAACCCAATTTATAACCTAACCTAACCTATAACCTAAACCTAACCTATAAGCTAATCTAACCTAACCTATATCCTAACTTAAAACCTAAACCTAACCTAACCATGTTCGCGTTTTTTAAAGTACACGAGTCATTTTTGAAGTTCATTTGCGTTTTTTCCACCATTTGTCGATAGCTCTAACCTAACTTAACCTATAACTTAAACCTAATCTAACCTAACCTATAACCTAACCTACCCTAACGTATAACTATTACCCCAACCTAACCTAATCTATAACCTAAACCTAACTTATAAGCTAATCTAATCTAACCTAACCAAAGTCCGTTCGCGTTTTTTGGAGTACACGAGTCATTTTCGAAGCTCGCTTGTGCTTTTTCCACTATTTGCCGCTAGCTCTAACCTAACCTAACCTATAAACTAACCTAGCCTAACGTATAACATATCACCTATACCCTAACCAAACATATAACCTAAGCCTAAATCTAATCGGAACCTATAACGTAAACCTCATCAATTGCATGAAATGATGAGATGGGAGATGATAGTGTAATTTCAAAACAAAATATCTCCAAAGCATAGTTTCAAAACAAGATTTTCCCATAGCATAATTTCAAAACGTAATTTCTCCAAAGCATAATTTCAAAACAAAATTTTCCAATAACATAATTTCAAAACAAAATTGCATAAAAATTTAAAGCATTGAAAGCTTAATGAATAAAATTTTATTTTGTCAATATACAATATAATTTTAAATTAAATAAAAATGCATAAAACTTTCGAGCATTCACATGTGGGCTATTTGAGCAAGAAGGGTTCTTAAAAAAGACTTCAAACCTGCAAAAATGCACACACATACACACTATGTTAGACACACATACACACAAACCTACAAGCAAACTTGAAAAGAATCTCACCTTGATGTTGGGGAGTAGTCCACAAGCAAGAATCTCATCTCCAGTAACTCATTGAGCAATAGATCTACAGCAGGTGAGGAGGAGGAGGGCAAGAGAAGAGGCAGAAAATGAGGGAAATGCGTAGGGAAAGACCCGCGGTTTCGTTTTTTGCAGGGTCCGCCGGTACAGGCACCGATAGAGACGTTGGAAAAAACTTCGATACATGTAACATTTAATGGCCTAGTAACTTGTGTGTAGCAGAAAATAACATGAACATAGTGAGCATTTCATTAGAATAGGTTCCTAATGAGCATAACAAGAGTGCTTGGATGGAGAGACCAACAAAAAGCATAACACCTAGTTATATAGGCATGAACAATACTTCAAAAGAGAGAGAAATTAAGCTATTGACAATAGTTGAGGATCGGATTTTAATGGAGCCGATCCCCCCTCCAAAAACCATTGTAATATAGGTTTTCCCCATCAAGGGAGACATTTTACAATACAATTCTTTGTGTTCCTTCAATAACTAGCTAGTGCAATGAAGATGGAGACGAAGTCATTTGTCAAGCTCCCTCAAGTACCATCTCTAGTAATACGCTAGTGCCCAAAAGCATTTTTCATTAACCTGAAGTATCACAAGTAATTTATGCTCATCAAAGCAAGTTTAACATACAAAATTCTCTTGTTGATGAACCATTTACTCAAATGGAAGGGAGGTCAGGTGTGTAGGAACGCATGCTTAGATTTTTATTTTAATTTTTAATTTTATAAGGATTTTGCTCAATGCGATGGCTGCAGCCAAGGGGTCGCCACACACACACACAGAGAGAGAGAGAGAGAGAGAGAGAGAGAGAGAGAGAGAGAGAGAGAGAGAGAGAGAGAGAGAGAGAGAGAGAGAGTTGGTACTCGCAATTTGGGAGTGTGTGTGTGTTTGTGTTGATCATCCTTACAGTCAGAGAAACGGCAGTGCTAACATCACGTCAGAGAAACGGCATTGTGTGTCTCTGTGTGTGTGTGTGTGTGTGTGTGTGTTCTGGTACCCTTCTTGGCAAATAGGCCATAGTGTCAAGCACTAAGCAAAATACTTATAAAACACAACATCAATTCCCTCACGGTCTCAGACCCAAGACCTCACACACCTTCGAAGATGGTGAGAGCTATAGCGGGGTATGAGAGTAGATTGAGAGGAAGAAGGACTAGTCTTATGAGAAAGATGTACATCTCCTCATATAATCACTCATATTAGCATATCATAGCTTAGTAATTAGCATGGTAGGGAGATGAGCATGCATTGAAGCTTGGCTCTTGGTTGGATTTGCATCACAAAGCCAAGAGTTGTTGGTGCAGGCCTCCCTTCTCACAAGCTTGGAGTAGGTGATGAGCTTTCCATTGAAGCTTGAGAAGGATAGAGAGAGTCTTCTTGCTTCACACATGAGCTAGTGTGAGTGTGTGTGAAATAATGCTTTTGAAAAATCAGCCCCCTCTCTCTCTCTCTTGGTCGACCCCTCTTGCTAAATCCTCATGATGGCACCTCAATGGACCTGTCCAGCTTAGCCAATAGGATTTAAGAAGCATAAGTGATACCCCATCTAACATGTTTCCCCCTTTCCCCTTTGTGAGAGCTTTAGGTAATTAATTAATGCAACTAAACTCTCATTGGACCCCTTTGTCTCCTGGCCAATAGGAATCAGGCAAGCCATTTGGCTGTTAAATGCTCATTGGACCCCTTGGGAGACTGTCCAATAGTCTTCTAGAGAGCTTAATTCTTATTGGTTCTTTTATTAGTGTTTCTAAATGAATTAGACTAGGTTTACTATAGCCTAATTCTCATTGGTCCACCTCCATGGCCATCCAATAGGATTTGAGTGCACCTTGTGGGCATCTGGGTTAGGGAGCTGACATGTGTTCCTCATTCCCTATGTGTAAAGGAAGCTTGTGAGTGCGTGTGTGTGTGTGTATTTCTCTCTCATTCCCTACTTGCAAGCCTCGCCCCCTCCTTTGTAGGAATTTTGCAGACTTTTGGTACACACACAAAGCATCCAATTTCCCTAGTGTTTGACCTTTGGACACAACCTTTGAATTTTGGAACCTTAGAATTCTGGAAGTATTAATGGGCTGAACCTTAGGGTCTTTAAAGCCCATTGTTGCACATTTCTCTTTTGCAAATGCCCCGCCCCCCTTTGGATCCCTATTTTCTCTCCTTTGGATCCCTATTGTGGCCGGTCTCACAGCTTAACCAATATTCTCCCCTGGCACTTCTCCATATTAAATGATCAGTTTAACATGAGAAAGTCATTTAGGAGAATTAGACATTACTTATTTTGACATTACCTCTCTCTTGAAATCATAGTCGTCCTCGACTATGGGGTAGAGAAGATAAAGCCTATTCGTTAGTCCTTTTTCTAGCGGGTAGAGGATCCCTATGTTACCCTACGACATCGTTCCAAAATGGATGACTAATCCATTTGGCGCTTGAGAGCCTAAGGCTGCCACAAGCATGTCTGCACATTAGTCCTATCAATCTTCCATAGTAGAGTGACAAGCTCTACTTGGTGTTTGGGAGACGTCGTCTCCGCAAACTTGATTCTAAGCATGCATACTACTTAACATTTGTGCACAATAAAGAAAAAGAGAGTCTTATAAGACAAAAAATTTGTTCATTTTATACATTTGTACATTTTCTTACTCTTGGGAAGCATTGTAAGCATTGACAAAGTTAAGGTTATCCTTTAATTGTATGCCTTGCATCCATCTAGCATTTTCAAAAGGATAATTCTTAAACTTTAATAAGATATCATCGGATAGTCTTACCGCATCTTAATACCTTGTCTTCATGTCAGATAATGGACTCGGGCTGCAACACCTATTCTTGGTCCTCGATCTCCGGTGGGTCTTCAATAGTTGGTTCTTGATGTGGGTCTCCTTTGTAAGGCTTTAGTAGGCTCACATGAAAAGCATTGTGTATGAGCTAATGACTGGGCAACTTGAGTTGATAGGCCATTTCATTAATTGGTCAAAGAATCTGGAAGGGACCATAGTACCTTTTTGCTAATTTAGCATAGTACTTTTGGTGTCCCATCGGATTCTTGCCCATGGTGTGCCTTAATCGAGCCTTGGGAAATTTAAGTAAGACCCAATCATTTTATTTAAAGGCTTGGGTTCTTTTGTGCTTATCAACAGCAGCCTTTTGCCTTTGTTGTGAGATAGAGATAGCATCCTTAATCTTTTGGAAAGATTCTTGTAGGTCGCGGCTATACTCATCTGCAGCGAAGATCTTCCTGTGTACTTCAAGTAGCAGGGGACTTTTTGATCTTCCCTCAATTACCTCGAAAGGTGATTTTCCCGTGGAAGTATGTACAGTGTTATTGTAAGCATGCTCCATTAAGGGTAAGTACATTTCCCATTGGAACCTTTGATCTACTTCCGTTACATAGGCTTTTAGTAGATCAAGAATTGTTAGGTTAGCTATTTCACTTTGGCCATCCGTTTGCGGGTGATAGGACATTGAGAAGTTTAGCCTTTGTCCCTAAATTCAAAGAGACCCTTCCAAAAATTATTGGTCATTCTAGCATCTCTATCCGACACTATGGACATTGGCAAGCCATGGTACTTGAAGATTTGTGATATGAAGAGGGTTGCCATTTAATGGGCTTTGATACTCTTTATGGGAGTGGCAATAGGTTTACAATCCTCAAGTCCAAACTTGCATAGCAATGTCTCTATGTAAGTTTTCTTATACAAGGCAATACCACCATCACACTGCTTAAATTGTATACCCAAGTAATGATGCAACAACCCCAAATATTTCATCTTGAAAGTAGCATTCAAATTAGCCTTCAATTTAGCAATATGTCTCTAATTTGGTTCAATGATCAGCAAATCATCTAATAAAGAACCACAATGAGAAGTACATCACCCTCACGCTTTACATACAATGTGCTTCCTGTTGGACTATTACGAAAGCCTTGTTTGACCAAATGAGTGTCAGCTTTCGCATAGCAAGCACGAGGAGATTTCTTCAACCCATACAAAGCCTTGTTACATTTGCACACTTTGTCCTCTTGTCCTTTCTTGACAAAACCGTGAGGCTGCGTTACATAAACTTCCTCAAATATGTCACCATTCAAGAAAGTAGTAACAATGTCTGATTGATGGAGAGTGTGTGATAGGCCAAAGAGAATTTTAGCCTTGTCCCAAAATTCTCAAAGAGACCCTAATTCCAAAAATCCATTGGTCATTCTAGCATCTCTATCCAACACTATGGACATTGGCAAGCCATGGTACTGGAAGATTTGTGATATGAAGAGGGTTGCTATTTGATGGGCTTTGATAGCTTTTTGACAGGTATAAAATGAGCTTGTTTGCTTTAAATTGTCTACTATCGTCCATATTCCCATATTCCCATGGATAGACTTGGGCAATCCAAAGATAAAATCCATGGATATGATCTCCCATGGTGAATTAGGAATCGACAAAGGTTGAAGCAATCCAGGTTGCTTCCCTCTATCAAACTTTGTCTTTTGGCATACCACACATCTAGATACATACTCTTGTATGTTTGCTTTCATGGTAGGCCAATAGAAATATGTTTCAATCCCTTTTAGGGTAGACCGAATCCCTCTATGCCTCGCATAAGGAGGAGCATGAGATTCATTCATTACTTTCTCACGTAGTGAGTTAGTAATTAACGCATAGTCTATTGCCATAGAGAAGATGATCCATCTGGTAAAGTAAATGGTTCCTCTTTCTTCCCTAGTGCAAGGAATGAAATTACATCTTTAAAATTGGGATCATTAGCATACTCACCTATCATAGAAGTTAGATCATTGTGAGTTGTTATGGAAGCCGCATTCACTCTTGGCCGTCTTGAGAGTGCATCGGCTACTTGATTATGCTTGCCATCAATGTGAGCAATATGAAAATGAAATTGCAAAAGAAAATTTGCCCACCTCATTTTTTTGTCGGAGAGATTGCTCTACGTCATGAAGTACTTTAGGCTTTGGTGACCCGTCCGCAGAATGAAAGGAGTCCACAATAAATAGTGCTTCCATGAGTCTAAGCCATGTAGAACTACGAGGAGTTCCTTTTCATATATGCCTAGAGCTTGCTCAACAGGGTCGAGCCTTTGACTTTCATAGGCTATGGTGTGCCCTTCTTGGATCAAAACAACTCCAAGGAAATCACCACAAGCGTCACATTGGACCTCAAATGGCTTTAAGAGATCCGGTAGTGTAAGCACAGGTTGAGAGATAAGCTTTTATTTAAGCTTTTTGAAAGAATTGTTCTCCTTGGCAGACCATGTATACCTAACGTTTTTCTTTGTTAGGTCATGTAATGGTCTTGCTATTAGTGAGAACTTTTCTATGGAGCGTCTATAGTATGCACACATACCTATAAAGCTTCTTAGTTCATGTTGATTCCTTGGATTAGGCCATCCTTTTATTACCTCTAACTTTGACAAATCCATTTAAATGCCATCTTGAGAGATAATGTGACCTAAATACTGAATCTCACTTTTCTTTCGATTAACAAAAAGTTTATTCTCTCATAAAACTTGAAATATTACCTGGAGGTGTTGCTTGTGTTCATCTAGTAAATTAGAGTAGATGATGATATCATCAAAGAACACTCCAGTAAAGGTTCGGTGAGGCCTGAATAGCTTCTCCATCAAGCGGTTGAATGTGGTTGGTGCATTGGTCAAGCCAAAAGACATGACAATGTAAAGACCAAACGTAGTGCAAAATGCGGTTTTTACGATGTCTTGATTAACTATCCTTATTTGATGGTAGCCAATTTTAGGTCAATCCTACTGAAGTATGTGGACCCTTGTAGCTTATCAAATAGGTCTTCTACCCGTGGAACGGGAAACCTATTTTTGATAATGATCCTATTTAGTGCTCTATAGTCAAAACACATATGATATGTGCCGGCTTTCTTTTGCACTAGTAACATGGGTGAGCAAAAATGGAGATGAGCTAGGCCTAACCATGCCCTTCTCAACTAACTCATGCACTTGCCGCATAATCTCCTCTTGTTGAGCTTGAGAAACTGTATAAGGAGGTTTGTTAGGCGGTGAACTTCCTGGAAGAAGTTCAATTGCATGGTCATCATTGCTCGTTTAGGAGGTAGTTCACAAGGGATGTCGTCAATAAAAGACATCTTGAAACCCCTTGAGAAAATTGGATAACTCTAATTCTTTACGATTTTTTATATTTTATTTCATTAAAGCATTAGGTTCATTTTGAGAATCTTTAACAAAAATCATGTAACAGAAATAGAGCTCTTTATTGACTTATTGTTGAAATCTTGTGTATGTACAATGGGTATGGTGTTACCCAACTCCTTGGCATTTATGTACATATTTTTTCCCTGAACCTAAAGTAGATTTTCCTTTCAGGGAATTTACCATTGGAAGCCATGCGATCAAACCATGGTGCCCCTAGGATTACATCCTCGTGCTTGAGAGGAGAGATAAAGAAGTCCTCTTTTTCCACATAGCTTTGGACATGGAGCTTCAATTTCTCAATTAAGGGAGTGACTGAAGCTTCCTGTCCCTTGAAAGCACCATCTACGGGTAGGACATCTCCCATACCATAGGCTTGGATGCCTAGCTTGGTGGCCAATTACTCTGTGGATATAAAATTGTGAGTAGAACTAGGGTCAAAGAGAATAAAAGCATCGTGTTCTCTTACCTTTCCCCAAGCATGGCATAGAGGAGATCCTTTGTGGTGAGCTTCCTCTTCTTGGATTTCGACCAAGGTAGCTCTCTAAAGGAGGCTCATGGCGGGTGTTTTTTGGGGACAAGCGCGGTACACATGCCCTTGCTCTCCACACTTGAACCAACGGTTATCCTTGCAATAATGCTCGAGCTCTTTAGGTGAGAGTTTATTTTTGCCTTTGTAAACTCCCTTCTCCTTAGCTTTGGTTGTTAATGGAATTGCCCTTAGGAGACTTTTGGACATTGTCCTTCCCCTTAGGCTCATTGGAACCCTTGTTTTTTGTGGGATTAGAATTTCTTTTAGCCCCTGTTTGGAAATTGATTCAAGAAGCCACCATAGTATGGTGTATAACCACAGATATAGTGCGTGGCCTTTGGGATTTCACATACTCCGTCATTTCTTCAGTTAAGCCCGTACAAAATTGTTGTTTTTGCTCTCCAAAATCCATCTTTTTGAAGACAGTGGCTTGAGATGTAAGTCCCAAAACTTGTCTACATATTTGTGAATGGATTCGTAGGGAGAGGCTTCAAGCTTCGCCATTCGGTGAGTACTTTGTCTTTGGCATCGGTGGCCAAAAACTGCTTCATAATGGAAGCTCTTAATGCTTTCCATGTTCGTGGAGCTTCACCATTTTCCCGTAGCCTAGACCACCAATGCCTAGCGGACTTTTGAAAATGCATAGCTACATGGCGTAGCTTAGAGGACTCCGTGAAGCCCTCATCTCCAAATGCCGCATCAAATTGTTGATGAAAACCTAGACTTTGTTGGTAGCACCAAAGGTGCCATCATAGGTAAGGAAAGAGATGCTCTTTCCTCCCTCTTTGAACTTCTTGAGCTTGGACGATCTCTTCCACGCGGCATAGGTTTTTCTATAGCCTCTTCTTTTTTATGGTTCAAAAGTTGCACCATTGCTTTCTTCAGAAGATGAAGAATTTGAGGAAGATGGAAAAGAGGGTGACCTCTTTCTCACCTTTTTCTTGCCTCGGTTCTCTTTGTGGGCACCATCACTTTCTTCATAAGAGGAAGAGGACGAAGAAGATGGAGAAGAGGGTGACCTCTTTATCACCTTTTTCTTCTCTTGCTTTTTGTCATCTCTCTTTGAATTATGGTGTGGAGAGGTGTGCGATGGTCTTTTTTATTTAGGAGGTGATGGAGAGTGTTTTGCCCGCCATCTTCGTGGAGCATCTCCACCGAGGTGGCAGGAGACTCACTTCTGTCTCGTTCCTTTGGTGGGGGATCTTGAGTTCTCCTTTGGGAAGGAGAGCGTCTTCTAGAAGCAAATTTTTGAGCCCTTCGTATGGATCCTCTTCTTCTTCCCAAATCAGAGAGAGGCCTCTTTTGGGAGTCTCAAAAGGAGGCTTCCTAGGTACTCTCTCGTCATGGTGAGGAGGTTGGAGAATCCCATGAGCACGAAGCTGCCGTTGCACTTCACTTTGGAGGGATGGATTTCCCATGGCTTGTTGAAGCCTAGAAACAAGGTAGTTAACAAGCATAGGGGCATCATTAGTAGCCTGCTCATTAGAAAAATCAAAGTTATCGACATTAATTTCACTCTCTTTACTATTGTAAGCCATTCTAACAACTTTTCGATGTACTTTGGCACTTCAAGCCCTAGTTGCTATTCCTCTTTACCCCTTTAGAAAAGCACTCAAGCTACTATACCCATGGCTCGAATATCCT
This sequence comes from Adiantum capillus-veneris, assembly GCF_014529385.1. Classification (NCBI taxonomy): domain Eukaryota; kingdom Viridiplantae; phylum Streptophyta; class Polypodiopsida; order Polypodiales; family Pteridaceae; genus Adiantum; species Adiantum capillus-veneris. The sequence goes on from NC_140950.1 coordinate 30,625,558, forward strand.
TAATTGCAAGGAATAGAAGAGAGGGTCTTTCAACACCAAAACAACACCGGCTCCTCTGTCAAGATTCTAATAGCTCATTACGAAGAGAATGGGGTCTAGGAGGGCCTCTTTATTTGGAAGTTTAAGGGAGTCAAAGCTCTAGTATTAAGAAAGCAATCAAATGACAACTTTTAAATTCAAACAAGCAAAACAGCTAGTTTATTTGAATTCAAATTCCCCCCTCAAAATGAATTTTAAAACCTAGCATGCAAAACCATATCATGTGACATATCTTTGGAAAGAGCTCGACGTGTAGATTACAAATCTATGATCTCCGCTAAATTAGAGATCATATGTAGGAGTTATGGAGGGTCGAAAATCATAAAGCTGTCCACTCTCTTTTTGGGTAGAAAAAGTGTATCCTTTGACCACTCTTACACCTCTCTTACACACCCACCATTCTTGCACACATGGCATACACCTATTCGTCAAAATTTTAATCACCTCCATAATCTCATGGAAAATAAAGAGGCCCTCCTAGACCATCCTCTTCCTAATGTCATTAGTGGTTAAGCCGTAGGCAAGCCCCGTAGACTATAGCTCTCGACGGCGATGCCCCGTTATCTGCAGAAAGGCAGGCACACTGCAAGGCTGAAAAATCCCTATTCTACTTACTCAATCGCTGTTGGAATTAGGGTCGCAAAGAAACTCACATAGCTTGGAGAAGACGAAGGAAGCTCAAGGCACACAATAGAGAGTGTGTTACTTAGTGTGCAATGGAAAGATAGATAGCCCTAGAGTGATGGGCGTATATACAATGAGGGGGGGAAAACCTCCTAAAGAGGGAAAAAATGCCCCGACGGTCCTAGTGCGTTCACACACATCACTACCACATGTATATGGTAACAAATCCCCCCTGGAGTGATGCGGTGAATGAGAGCTGGCACATGAGTAAAGGGAAGTGCCATGCCCTAAGGACATGATCAGTCAACAAAGGGGAGTAAGCCCAAATCTTTGCGGAAAACTCCGAGCTTCTCATTAGACAATGCCTTTGTGAAAAGATCTACAAGGTTGTCCTGTGTTGGCACATAAGCCAAGATGATCTCTCCTATGAGAGCCTCTCCCTAACATAGTGGTAATTCACCTCAATGTGCTTTGTGAGAGCATGAAAAACTGGTTTCCTCACAACTGCCAATGCGCTCTGACTGTCAATGTAGATAGTGTTGGCAGTGTCCTGTCCAACACCCAAATCAGCCATAAGACGTCTGAGCCATACACACTCAACCGTAGCTGTGAAGACTGCCATGTACTCAGCCTCACAACTTGAAGTGGTCACAGTAGGTTGCTTCTTGCTCAGCCATGATATACATGAACTGCCAAGCATGAAACAAAAACCACCCGTGGACACTCGCATGTCAAAACAACCAGCCCAATCTAAGTCCGAAAAAGCATGTATGTTTGGCGCCAATGATCCCCCCTTGGGATAAAACAAGCCAAGATGTAAAGTGCCACTAAGGTGGCAAAAAATCCTCTTGATAGCGTGCCAATTCTTAGACCCTGGGCTATGCATAAATTTGCTGACCTGTGAGACTACAAACTGAATATCCGGCCTCGTGTTGCATACATAAATGAGGCACCCAACAATAGTTTGGTAAAGAAAGACATCAGTAGGATCACGAGCGTCATGAAGACTCAATTTCAAACCTGTTTTCATGGCAGTGGCAATATGTTTGCAATCCTCAAGTCCAAACTTGCATAGCAATGTCTCTAGGTAACTTTTCTGATACAAGGCAATACCACCATCACACTGCTTAAATTGTATACCCAAGTAATGATGCAACAACCCCAAATATTTCATCTTGAAAGTAGCATTCAAATCAGCCTTCAATTTAGCAATATGTCTCTCATTTGGTTCACTGATCAGCAAATCATCTACATAAAGAACCACAATGAGAAGTACATCACCCTCATGCTTTACATACAATGTGCTTTCTGTTGGACTATTAACAAAGCCTTGTTTGACCAAATGAGTGTCAGCTTTCTCATAGCAAATACGAGGAGATTTCTTCAACCCATACAAAGCCTTGTTACATTTGCACACTTTGTCCTCTTGTCCTTTCTTGACAAAACCACGAGGCTGCGTTACATAAACTTCCTCAAATATGTCACCATTCATTAAGAAAGTAGTAACAATGTATGATTGATGTACATCCCAACCAAAATGAGCTGCCAATGCACATAGAAAACACACAGTAGTCATACGATAAGTGGGAGCAAAAGTCTCTTCATAATCTATGCCTTTTTGCTGTGCATAACCCTCTGCAACAAGTCGAGCCTTATGGTGATCGATCTCACCATCCGGCTTGTGTTTCAACTTGTAAACCCACTTCGTACCAATGGCCTATTTGCCAGGAGGCAAATCACATAAATTCCATGTGTCATTTTCTATAAGTGCATCATATTCAGATTGCATGGCAGCCATGCAATTTTCTGAATTATGTGCTTCATCAAAAGACAGAGGCTCCTCAACATCATGTAAGCTAGTCACAGCCAAAGCATAACAATCTGATGCATAAGATACATGGTGACAGCCTGAACGAGTACGACTAGACAAAGGTGCATCCAATTTACTTTCATACAATGTATGCACCAGCCATTTTGGCATACCTCTAGCCTGCTCATTTTCAGCCCTTTCCTCATCAAGTACATCATGTACATCTGCATCAGTAATAGGCTGATTTGTAACATTTTCGAGAACCCCCATAGGCTGTACATTTTCCTCATTGGAACTTACATTCTTATTTCCACAACTGAAAAGAGGCAACAAAGTGTCATAAATGTCCTGTGAGCTGACATTACTGCCTCTAGTACATGATAACAAGGGCTAAACAGAATCTTCCACAAACACTACATCCCGTGAAACCAGAATACGCTTTGTTTGTGGATGATACAACCTGTAACCTTTGCTTTCAACACTATAACCAACAAAAATACGTTTGACAGCCTTATCATCCAATTTTTTGTGCTATGTTTGTGGCACCAAAGCATATGCCAAACAGCTAAAAACACGCATGTTCTCAATAGAAGGCTTTCTATCATTGCATGTTTCATATGGAGAAATAGACTGCAAAACTTTTGTAGGACACCTATTTAGTACATAAGTGGCACACATGATGGCCTCGAGTCAAAAAGAATGCGGCAAAGCTTGACTTTTGACCATACATCGTTCCATTTCCATAAGTGACATCTTTTTCCTCTCAGCAACACCATTTTGTTGAGGTGTATAAGGCACTGTACATTGGTGTTTTATCCCACGACAGGCCAGAAATGCATTGAATTCATGAGACATATACTCCCCCCCTCGATCGGAACGGAGGGTGTCCATAGTACATTTCGAGACATTTTCAGTCATAGCCAGACATTGCTTGAAGCACATAAAAACTTCGGACTTCTCTTTAAGCGAAAATACCCATGCATGCCTGGAGTAATCATCAATGAAAGTCACGAAGTACAGGTAATTGCCCAAGGATGGAGTTTGCATGGGCCCACAAACATCCCTATGCACAAGTTGCAACTTGCATGTGGCCCTGACTGAACCATCCTTTGAAAATTTAGAACGTTGTATTTTATCCAAAATACAACCTTCACAAACATGTTTGACAGGTGCTTCAAGAGGCGGCAAAGAAGCAACCATATTATATTTCTGCAAACGCAACAAACTGGCAAAATTCAGATGACCAAAACGTGCATGCCAAAGTTTTGCATCTGAGATAGCCCTTGAATCTGCAACTACATTTGCAAAATTTTGTCCATGCTTGTCATAAAAAGTGAGCTTATACAACCCACGACACAAAAGGACAGATGCAACAATTTCATCACCAAAACTGAGATCATGAACTGTACATCTCTCATCCACAAATTTGACTATAAAGTCTAGCAAGTGCGGATACAAACAAGAGATTCTTCTTGATCCCAGGTACATAAAATGCATCAACAAGTGTGAAAGAACTGCCATTTGCAGCAGTAAGCACTATCTTTCCAACTCCTCGAAGCGGATAAGATGCATTGTTGTCACAAGTGACTGAATTCCCATGAGGGACAGACTCGAGAGAGGTGAACAATTCACGATGTGAGGTAATGTGCTTTGTAGCACCATTGTCGAAATACCACACATGTGAATCTGCAACAACTGACATGCATGCATCATGGACATCAAGATTGTAAGTACACTCTGTACTAAAAGCCCATTCTGCATCAACATCAACATTATAGTCTCCTTTCACAAAAGACTCAACAATGGCTGCATTTGTAGTGGAACCAGCATTTGCAATGGAACCACGCTCTTTCTTCTTAGCCTCTTTGGCCTTCAACTTAGGACACTGCTTGATCAAGTGATCATTAGATTTACAATAATGGCAACGCATCTTCTTTTTGCCCTTATCACCAAAACTTCTAGACGAATTGCTGCCAGCAGAAGCATTAGGAACAAAAAAATTTCCACTCACAGCAGAACCATAAGAAGTGGCTGCATTGTTGTTACCACCCTTTCTTTGAGAAGCAATAAAAGCCCGTTCAACTGCACGCTGCCTAGTCCTGTTTTTTCTAGAAAGTTATTATTGCAACAACAATGTGCATAATGCATCAAACTTGACAACTTCAGGATTTCCTTGGGTCATAAGTCTCCAAGTACTAGCAAAAGTCTGGTAAGAATCTGGTAAGGCATCAAGAACAATCTGCACAAGGGAACTGTCTGAAATGACTTCACTTGCAGAAATAAGTTTCTCATTGATATCCTTGACACCACCAGCAAGGAAAGTGTCCATATCATCTTAGCTTCCTCATGCATAATCTTCGACTCCAGCTCTTTACGCAGCAAAACAATTTTAGCCTCATGGCGACTTGCATAAAGACCTGCTAGAATATCCCAAGCCTGTTTTGCAGATTTTGCTGAACGAATGTGAGGAACAATAGTGCGCTTCATAGACAACGCAATCAATGCATGAGCCTGCTCATCCTTTATATCCCAACAAGCTTGTTCTACCGTAGGCAAAACAACTCTAATAGCAGCAATCCTTGCAGGAAGACCTGCAACATCCTCAACATCGCCTACATCCTCAGAACTAGGACGTACATCAATGCCCTGCATAATATTCTAGACGCCCTTTGACACAAGAACGTGTTGCATCATATAAGCCCACATAGGGTAATTGTCCCCATCCAACCTATCCTCAGCAACAAACATCTTGAACACATATGTGTTGTTGACAGCCATGGTAAATGCTACACCTGATGTGAGAATTGCCCAAAAAGAGGAGAAATGGAGTGGGAACAACACGTGCTATATAGCACAAACCATAGAAGACTGTAAGGCACCTGTTATGCAAAAAATGTCACTGACGAAAATTCTGCACAAAATGACAAAATTGCCTGTGCAGATCTACCTCTAGTGGAAACGGAGACCGAAATGAGCCTGAATCAGAAATCTGAGCAGACGCAGCTCTACGAGCTATCCTGAAATATTTGTTGACCTACGAACGCTCGCCAAACCTCACAGGCGTGTGTTGGAGCAGCTGGCGACTAAGCCCGGGAGGACGCAACCTGCTTTGATACCAATTTTTGGAATTAGGGTTGCAGAGAAAGGCACACACATTGGAGAAGATGAAGGTAGCTCAAGGCACACAATAGAGAGTGTGTTACTTAGTGTGCAATCGAAAGATAGATAGCCTTAGAGTGATGGGCGTATATACAATGCACGGGGGAAAAAACCTCTTGAAGATGGAAAAAATGCCCAGATGGTCCTAGTGTGTTCACACACATCACTACCACATGTATATGGTAACAATTGCAATTAATAACAACAACCATTTATAGCTAGCTTGAGGACCTCCCTTCTTGAGCAAGAAAGGAGAAACCTTGTCCTTTGATACCAATGTAACATTAATGGCCTAATAACTTGTGTGTATCAAAAAACAACATGAACATAGTGAGCATTTTATTAGAATAGGTTCCTAATGAGCATAACAAGAGTGCTTGGGTGGAGAGAGCAACAAAAAGCATAACACCTAGTTAGATAGGCATGAACAATACTTCAAAAGAGAGAGAAATTAAGCTATTGACAACAGTTGAGGACTAGATTTTCATGGAGCCGATCCCCCTCCAAAAGGCTTTGTATTATAGGTTTCTCCTATCAAGGGAGACATTTTACAATACAATTCTTTGTGCTCCTTCAATAACTAGCTAGTGCAATGAAGATGGAAACTTCAAGCACTGAGCAAAACACTTATAAACACAAGATCAATTCTCTCACGGTCTTAGACACAAGACCTCACATACCTTTGAAGATGGTGAGAGCTAGCGGGGAGAGTAGATTGAGAGGAAGAAGGAGTAGTCTTACAAGAAAGATGTACATTTTCTCACATAATCACTCATATTAGCATAGCATAGCTTAGTAATTAGCATGGTAGAGGAGATGAGCATGCATTGAAGCTTGTCTCTTGGTTGTTTTGCATCACAAAGCCAAGAGTTGTTGGTGTAGGCCCCCCTTCTCACAAGCTTGGAGTAGGTGATAAGCTTTCCATTAAAGCTTGAGAAGGAGAGTCTCTGAGTCCTCTTACTTCACACATGAGCTAGTGTGAGTTTGTGTGTGGAATAATGCCTTGAGAAATTCAGTCCCCTCTCTCTCTCTTGGTCGACCCCTCATGCAAATTACTCATGTTGAAACCCCATTGGACCTCTCCAAGCTTAGCCAATGAGAATTAAGAAGCATAAGTTATAGCCTTCTGACATGTGTTCCCCTTCCCCTTTTAGAGATTTAGGTAATTAATTAATGAAACTAAACTCTCATTGGACCCCTTTGTCTCCTAGCCAATAGGAACAGGCAAGCCATTTGGCTGCTGAATGCTCATTGGACCCCTTGGGAGACTGTCCAATAGTCTTCTAGAGAGCTTAATTCTTATTGGTTATTTTATTAAGTGTTTCTAAATGAATTATTTAGATTTAGTCTAGCCTAATTCTCATTGGTCCACCTCCATGGCCATCCAATAGGATTTGAGTGCACCTTGTGGGCATCTGGGCTAGGGAGTTGACATGTGTCCCTCATTCCCTTTGTGTAAAGGAATCTTGTGACTATGTGTGTGTGTGTGTGTGTGTTTCTCTCTCATCCCCTACTTGCAAGGCTCGCCCCCTCCTTTGTAGGAGTTTTGAAGACTTTTGGTACACACACAAAGCATCCAATTTCCCTAGTGTTTGACCTTTGGACACAACCTTTGAATTTTGGAACATTAGCATTTTGAAAGTCTTAATGGACTGAACTTAGGGTGTTTAAAGCCCATTGTTGCACATGGCTCTTTTGCAGACGGCCCCCCCTTTGGATCCCTACTGTGGCCGGTTTGCCAGCTTAAGCAATATTCTAGCTTTTTCTCCCTTGGCATTTCCCCATATTAAATGATCAGTTTAACATGAGAAAATCATTTAGGAGAATTAGATATTAGTTATTATGACAGTACAGGCGTTAGAAAGGACCTCGATACAGGCGCCAGAATAGCTGTCAGTACAGACGTTGGAAATTCAAAAAATAATTTTTAGAAAAAGTTGAACTCCCTCCAGATTTACCTACACATATACCGAAGCCCGTCATTTATGTCGGTAATTTGACGTCAAAATTTAAGCGGGCTCTTTTAGTGTCCGTCTCCAAATGACTAGTTACCCACCACTTTCAACCTCCCTGTGAATTTGCTTGTTTTATTCTTCCTTTCGCAAAGCGCGCAAAGCGGCATCTCACTTAGATTCTTACTAAATGAATCAACCCAAGATCGTATGCACATATTCCTATGGATATATTGTTTAAGTAAAGTCTTTTTAAAGCATGTCCAAAAAGTGAATGTAGGCTCTAAAGAAAGCATTTAAAAGGCTAAAACTTTTGAAGCCATTAGGAACACTTGTCTTACAAATAAATTTTTTTCCCCATAAAAAACGCTGTGATTGAATATTAGCAAAGAAGCAAGGTTACATTTCTCTGGTGAAACATAGGAGGATGAAAAAAAACAAAAGTTACATGGGGGAAGGTACTGCTATCGCTGATTGACATAATTACAAAAGTTTCCAATCTAGCCGATCCTTTACAAACACAATCCGTCACCAACTAGTTCCGCTAGGCAGAGAGCTAAGCACTTCCTGGAGGTGCGCTATGAGCTGCAAACCAATGAAGTGTTGCCTTCTTAGCTTTTCTTCTTCAGACCTACAGTCACCTATCATTCTCTATAAGTGCGTGTACGAGCCGTCTAGCAAGACCAGCTGAAGTTCTGAATGACTGCATGGGATTCTACAACAACGCTAACATAAATAAACTTACAAAGAAAATTGAACGACCCTAAGGAGACCAAAAAGTAAATGCATCTTGGAGAATAGCTTTCTGTTCATAAGACTTTTGATCCCCTTAGGGACACTTGTCTTAAAAAGAAAATTGAACGACCTTCATCCTTTGGTTACTAAGGCCTTTAGCAAGCCAAAAATTACAACTAAACTACGAAAAACATTGTAATTTTTCCAAATTGTAGAATAAAAAGTTAAAAGTAAAAACCTAAACAAGTGCATTGTAATCGGTGACAGGTTTTTTGTCAATGTTGACGAGAGTATTGACTCTTTGTGCTTGCCCCGTCCACTGCGAGATTGAGTTGTGAGAGTTTTGTGTTTCTAGCAATGCATACAGTGAGCACCGTTAATTTTTTATGGGCACACTTTTCCTTCAAATTCTAGTTTTTTATGGTAATTCTTTCTGCAAGGTAACTCGCATTTTCACTCCTAAATGATGGATAAAATGCCCAAAAATGGTAAAATGCCCGCAGCCCGACTAAGAGCCGAGTCGCACCAGGGTGCAACAGGGGCAAGAGGAAATTATCTCACCTTTGGTTGAACCTGCAGTTTCGCAGAGAGAAAGCTATGAAAAAGGCGAGGATATGGGAAAAAGCACAGTCGCTCATTGGACAAAACCAGAGAGAAATGCGCTGCTGCGTTATTTTCTGGAACTATAGCTTAACCCCCTCATTTTCCAAAGGGTTATCGCAGCATCAGCGGGGCCTCTACAATCACGCAAAAAAAATCTCATTTTCTAATCTTGGACTCCTTCCTCCCCCCCCACTCCCCCCACTGCCCTTGGGTGCGACTCTGCTCTAAAAGCAACCTGACAATAAGTGTTGAGTGTCAGCAATCCTTTAAAGTTGTGGGAGCGACTGTGTAAAGAAGAGGAAAGGAAAACGTGTGAAGGATCTAAAACGTTAATGTACGGGTGTACAAACTTGTGGATGTGTGTTTTGACCTGCGCCCACTATTCTATACGAAACGGGGCCGAATTTTTTCCACCGACGGTCTTGGGAATCTTGAGGGGAAATGAGGTCGGGTGCGATGCTAGATCAAAAGGGGAAGTAGGTATGGGGAGGGCCGAGCCACTTGCAGGAGACGCAACTTGAGAGGGGGTTTGAATACATGCAGGCTTGTGATCAGCGGAGATGAAGGGAGGGAGACGTGGTTACATTGTGTGTGTATATAGAGAGAGAAAGGAGAGAGAATGTATGTACGTTAAGTTCGCTCGACACTGGACCTGCATGGAGGCCTTGCCATTGGCTCACCTCTGCAGGAAAATCGGAGCTGGTGCCTTGCATTGAGTCGTAGTACTCGTCACCGGCTTGCTTCTTCTTCTATGCCATCGTCCCAGAAGGTATGTCCACGAGGCGCCAGCCATGGCTGCTACCTCGACCGCTTTCTCATGGTTTTGTGCCTACCGTGTTGTGTGTTTGTAATGTAACCCTGGTGGGCCAGCAACATGGAACAGATGGCCTGCCAGCTCATTAATGTGGCGGGAAGACCTTTTGTGTGTCTTATCGGCCAGCGACTCTGACTCCTGGAGTGGCCTGGCTGCTGCTGTTGTGCCTGTCTGTCTGTGCGTGCTTTCCACTTAGCATACCAATTGGGAAAGAGAGGCGTCTTTTCATGGAACATTTTGTGGGGGCGCCGATGAAAATGAGCGAGCGCTGATGATGATGATGATTCGCAGGCGAGAGGCGATTATGATAAAGAAAGGGCGAGCCAGGGGGGCAGGGAAGGCGGAAGTAGAGCAGGAGGAGGAGGAGGAGCAGGCGATCACTTGTGCGCCTGCAGGAGAGGAGCAGCCAGGACGCACTATATCTGCCCCTTCTTGCTTTCGCGGCGTCCGGCAGCGTAGCTGGGGCAAATGGGTTTCAGAGATCCGCGCCCCTCGCAAGAAGACTCGCATCTGGCTAGGTTCCTTTGCCACGCCAGAAATGGCCGCTCGCGCTTATGACGTGGCCGCCCTCTCTCTCAAGGGCTCTTCTGCTCATCTCAATTTCCCCGACTCTCATCTTCGTTACGCTCCCCTTGCCGATCTCTCTCCCAAAAGCATCCAGGCGGCCGCCGCTGCTGCAGCCGCTGCAGCGCCACTGCACTCCTCCCCGGCCCCGCTCCCCAACTACTGTGATCAGCCACAAGTAGCCCCGCTCACGGCAGCTAATGCTGAGATGCAAGATGCAGCAGACCACAAGGAAGCTAGCAGCGCAGAAACAGATGTCGATTTTGACTCGTTCGCCGACTCATGTGCCGGCACTAGTACAGGGAAGGCCGCTACAGAGCCCAGTGCAATATCATCCCGGACAAGCAGCGCTAGCGCTGCAGCAGTTGAGGTAGCGGCGCCGGATAGCTGTGGCGCTTACAGCACCCATTTGCTGGACTTGGAAGAATATCTCAATATTGCGGACCTCTCCAACAGCTTTACCACTGTGGTGCCTGCTGCTTCGTGTAATATAATCCCTAGCGAGCCCGCTGCATCCTGCTGTACGTCCGCCCTGCTGACAGCCGACTCTTGGGTGGAGGTAGATTTGCTGTGGCACTTCGATGGCACCTGACGCATGACTGCAGAGGATATGCACACTAATTCTATACAGCTGTCTTTCTTGAGTGACCATGCACTCAGCTGCCACTTTATTGTCTGTCTCTGAACTCCCGAGTGCCCACAAACTGTATCTAGTCATCCGAATTAAGCGGCAGCCACAATAAAGTGCCAGCTTCTACTCTACAGCTCTAATTGCTCCAGGCAAAGACAGTAATTGTGTTAATTTTTTTTTTGTGAATAAATTGACAAGGATGGGCAAATTTGTGGACATTGTCTACTAAATGTTAATTAGCCACAATGTTTTTCTACTGTTTCTGATGATGAGATGATGGCGCAGTGTTTTTTACTGTTTCTGTTGTGTGTTGTCCGGTCACCATCTGCACGTGCATGCAGTGAAAGGCCTGTGCATGTCGAATGATGAGCTGCGCCAGGGTTGAGGCTAACTATCAGTTCCACTGTTTTTGGTAGCCGGCACTAGGGGACGACAGAACCGTGGACGTGTCTACTTGCTAATATTTGCGCCAGGTAAGCAACACCTTCATCCTGCTGCGCCTATTGTAATTGGCCTTTTATGCGCAATGCCTCTGAGCTCCCAACAATAGCACTCTTTTTTTTTGCATAGTCATCAAGGGGTAATGACAATACTAAGGCCTACGCTTAATTGGATTGGATGAACCTTTGTGGCTTGCAAAACGACCTCATCACATGTACAGGTTAGCTTCCTAGTTGATTATTTGCTTTCTATTAAGGTGGTTTTGTCATATTGGAAGGTTCATTTCCCCTTCTTCATCAATATACATTGTGTTTTCATCAATCTTTTCATCCTAAAATGGACCATGTGAGCATCATTTTCATTGGTGTTTGTATGTAAGCTTTTGTACTAATGGCATAGATAATTAATTAAATAGCCGTGCTTTTAGAGCCCAATTGAAGTAGAACTTTTGCCTATACGTCACGCGATCACATCACCTCTTAGAAACACCTCCAACATGGATGGTCTTCTAAATGTGCCCTCTAAATTTTATAAGGCTCTTTGAGTAAGGAGTGATCTGCAAGAGCATGCCCACTTACATATTTCCTTTCCACCTCCAAGCAAAAGGTATCTTTTTTCTCTATGTATGAATTTCGCCCACTGACCCATTTGCTAGAAACCGACCCATGGTGCTACTCCCCTAGTAAAACAAGTTGCCCTACAAAATTGAAAGCCCTCTGTTTAGCTGAGGCCTATATTCTTGTGGGGATTGCACTATTCCTTTAGTCTTTATGTAATTAATGGATCGAATAGGCAATGTGAGGGCTATTATCATATGGTGATATTGTTACTATGTGTCCTTGTGTTTGGAACAACCACAAATTTTAAATTGTTTCCTTAGGCCTTAAGATAGAGGAGTGGGGCTCTTTTTGTGAGGTTGCTATCTCTTCCTTTTGTCAAGAAGGTTGTAGATATTAAGGTCCATAAGACTTGCCATAATTATGGTATACCAGCGAATAGGATGGAAAAGCAGTGTGACTGCACACTGTCCTCATGAAAGCACAGACATTGCTACTAGGCTAACTTTATTTCATTGGCAATGAAGAACTCTTTATAACTTGTCATGCACTAATTACTAGAAGACTTTTATTATTAGGATAGTTAGACTTTGTACTATTTTAAGGCTAGCTATAGATGAATAAAGAACTTTATCTAAATACAATAAACTTCATATTAACAAATTCTTGTGAAAAGAATTCGATAAACTTTTGCAACTTTGTCCTTTTTCTTATGGGAAAAAAAAGTTTTGTCTAGCTGCGTCGTAAGGAATTCTTTTGATGAATGCAAGAGCTAGCTTCAACCTAAGTAGAAAATTTGGGTCAATGTCTTTATGTGTAGCATTATTCAAAGAATTTTTAAATAAGTTAACGTATATTTGCAACAATCTTGCATTCAAAGGATCACGTACAATTGAATTCCATGGGCATCGTCAATTGTGAGCTTGTTACTCAACAAGAGTCACTACAAATATGTCCCTAGACATGCTTGCATCATTCCTCAAATAACTTAAAAGTCAAACCTGAGTTGTTAAGGTGCGTGTCTTGCCTGTTTATTGGTACATGATATCGTTCAAAGCTAATTTTGAATATTACAAATACTGATGATTTCACGTGATTTCCAACCATCGTAGAGTGCATGTTAAACAAACAGTCAGACAATTTAATCGAGAATGATCACCACTGTGACATATAAGATTGAAATCCATATTGAAAAGCAAAACGAGTGTCTCATATATACACACAAAATTTAGAGAGTTAGATTGTAAGTCAAAAAGTGTGTGCAATATGTTATACATGCATAGTGAATACAAGAACTTTCACATATAAAGTGACCATAGAGTTCATGACATGGGTAGGAATTAGGATTATTAATTTATGTAAGTATGAGATCAAAATGTCATTATGTATCTCTATACACATTACATAGCTACCAATGAACATGCATGCATCTACACACACACACACACACACACACACACACACACATTTATCGCTATCATAAAGCATGTTCATTTGTCGATATTTGTTTGCATGTATATATGTGTATCTACATATACATGCCTGCATATATATACTTTGAAAGGGAAGCCCATATCAAAGGGCATACTTGCTACAAAATATGTAAAAACATAAGCAAATGTGCAAAGATGCGATAGAATACGCGGTTTATATGGTGACCCTCAACTTGAGGTAATACAAGCAACAATAAGCACATAATTAGAGCCTCACTTATTGCCATGTCTATCATTGTGTCTTGCAGTACTACCACTATTCTTGCCACGTGAGATTTAAAAATAAAGATAGATGTAAGTGTAGCTTGTGAATTCACGCGGAGGAGTATTTTATATTTCAAAGAGCTATAGATCTACCAGTGGTTAAAAAAAGAAAGTTTTAAAAATAATTACAGGTTTATGAAAGGAAATCTATAATCTTTTTATTCATGGCAAAGTGTGTGTATAGAAAGATTTATGAGTACCTCTTGAATACATGTGGTAAAGGTATCTTTGAGAGAAGCTTTGTTTTATAATTCACACATTTGATAATGTAGCATAGGATGCTCTTATATGGCAAATCCCACTAGTGATACATTTTGAGCCTTGGAAGAGAATGACATTCCGACTATGACCTTAAGGTCAGAGTAAGCAATAACATCCACAGACTAAGGACAAGATGTCCATATATTAAGCCATAGACATCTTTTCCTTGGTCTACGGATAAGTTACTGATCGGACAACGATGCACTTTGTGTTTATCAAGGAAATTGTGGGAGATGAGAGATAGTAGGAATACTTATCTTATCCAACAAGGCAATCACCTTCGCTTGAACCATCATTTAATTTAGCTTCTTAATCTCAACTTTGAAGTCGGAGTCTCATGTAACCACGTTCGTTTGAGAGAGAGAGAGAGAGAGAGAGAGAGAGAGAGGGTGATTATCAATGTCTTCAAGAGGCTGTACTCAGCGTATGAGACAAATCAATGTACATCTTTTGGTATTTCCTCTATCATCCCAAAAAAGGAAAATATGAATCTGAAAATAAAGACTATAGCTACATTTATTGATAAGTGGTGATCATAACCATGGATGGAGGGAGCTCGTGCTAGGGGCTTTGAATGCAAAACTATATGTGAAGGGTGTACATGCATGATATACACTCTAGCTAGCTTCATTTTGGATCATAATAAGGGTGTAATATGATATATATAAAAGATGGGGGAGTTGCTAAAGCGAGGGTTTGATCTAAGCTAAGTTAGGTACTTTATAGTATTATGGTAGAACTGGTCTCCAATATGTCATGTCTCACATTTGTTCTTTTAACTTTTCACTTGGCTTCTGTCCTATTCTTGGTTCACGTGACCTTGCGAGTCATCGCAATGGTAGAGATGGGGTGTCTAAAAACCGGGTGCTCTCTATTTCTCGATGGCCTAGAGTGTCCGTGCTGTGGTGGATGACACCCTATTGTGTGGGAAGTGGAGGTAGGGTAGATCTCTAAAAGCTAGAATGTTGTGATGTCTGACACCCCCCACATGGTGCTGTCAGGGTGCTGATTGGGGCTATATAGAGATCTCTCTGTGTCATTCAATCTACAGTGTAAACCTTTTCAACATCAATGGTAGAGAATATTGTCCTAAAGCTTGTAATGATCTTAGTCCCTCTCGCTCAGCGTATAGATTTGAGCTCTTGCTCTAGCACTTCTCCATAAACTTTGGCTGCCAAAAGCCAAAGATATGAGGCAAGCAAGGAGGATGTTTAGTGTCATATCCACTAAAGGATAATACTCCAAAAGTGTAGTAGCAATTTGGGAAATCCAAACTGCCTAGAGATCTCCATATATTAAAAGGCCATCAAAAGAAGTGTAGATATTTGTTATATTGCAACTCAGCTCGTCGGTTTTGTAGAGTACGTTCAAAGCATGAATGGCCTCTATATAAACCTGCACCTACTCTTGGGCACTGACGACGTGAGTAGGGATGTCATAGCTGTTGTCCAAGCTATGCATGATAAAGGTGATAATCTTATTCTTCCTGTTTGGACAAACAGTGAAGTTGATATCACATATTGTCAAGTTTGGTTCTTTGCTCTTCGTAGGTTTGTAGTAGTATTCATTTTTCAATTTCATATTTAGCTTACCTGAGGACTTAAGAATGTGTTCCGTTATAAGTTGTTGTGTGAAGTTTGATTTCTAGGATTAAGTTTTTAAGATGTCTTATCCTTTTTTTGCTTAAAGTTGAGTACTTGTTTTAAGCCAAGTAAGTCGCGTCAACTTATTTTACACATGCCTTTTCTAAAAAACATTTTTAAGTTAATAATGTTTTGTTTTATCTAGTTTTGTTTCGTAGCAAACAAAGTGATTTAGTTTGTTTGTTTTTTTTTTTTTTTCTTTTCTTTTCATGTGTCCCTTGCTTTTATAGTTTTATGAGTGCTTTATTCCCTCTTATAATTCGAGAGTTCAGACTATTTTGAACTTATGAAGGTATATGTAGATATTTGTTATATTGCTTTCAATAGAGGCATGCATCTCTTAATCTAAGAAAAAGGTCCCGAACTAAGTTTGAAAAACTATCGTTTTGATAGACCTACCAGTCGTAAAAGGAGTGTGAATAGGCTTGCAAACAAAATGAAGCCAATAAGGATGTCTGCTGTTTGTAGTTATTTGTAGGAAGAAAAGAGCCAAACGATTGAATCCACAGAATCTCCAAGAAGGAAATTAAAGTTTTCAATGTCAAAAACCTCCCACATAATAAGAAAGGCTAGAGTGAGCGGTATGCTCTGTTAAAGCTACCATATGTTGTAACAATCATCGATGCATAGGCAACTAGTGGATGATGACATGTCAGTAGGTAGAATCCTCCAAGATAAGGAAATCTAAACTTAATAGTTTGAGCTAGGATTATCCCTCCATGAAGGGGAAAATCCAGATGAAGAGATTTAATATGTGAAGAGTCTTTGAGAAGAAAGGGAGCCAAACTAGTTTGTCTAAGTCGGCCTACCTATAACCAGTGTCTCCTATTCTCTAGTATCAAGCAAAGCAAGATCATCGCCAACAATGCCATCACTACACAATTAGTGTAGCTCTCTATCTATACTATCTGTGAGATAACATTTTCCTAGGCTAGGAGATAACTCTGTTGAGTTCAATGAGTGTCAAAAACTCTAGAGGCAAAAATCTAATTGATGAGGAGGTAGAAGCGCAATTGCACTACCATCCAAGCCAATCTTGCGGAAGCTTTGGATGCAGAGATATCATACCTAATCTTCCATGTCTCATTGGTAAACTCTGCAAATAAGTACTCTAAAGCATTGAAGTTTCGCTTCAATTTGTAGATCAATGCAATGATCTTGTCAAAGTAGAGATCAAAGATCCTCTCCCTAAGTCCATGACAATGTTTCTCTCCCAGGGGATGCACCTTACAAAATCCTCTACATCACTTGATATCAAAGCCTAATAAAAAATCCACTTCACATGTTTCGTGGATCAAATCGAATAATAAACATGCGTACAAGATGCAAACCCCGTGGCTCCATTGTAGCTAAGGAATTCTTCTTGTAAGTTCAACGTTCAAGTCTTTGTCTACCAGAGGTATTTGTGTCATTTTGGGAAACATCATGATCTACTATAGCAATATAGTGGCCATATCTTGTATGTCCTTCTTTTATAAGTTCATAAGTGGCCATATCTCATATATCCTCCTTTTATAAGTTCATAAGTGTATACAAAGAAATCCACAAGTCACGATCCCTTCTAGACTACTTATCTCAAAGCACGTACTGAAATGAATGGATCTCACAACTATCTATACTCATAGATGTCGAAGTTCATATGTGTCCAAAGCCATCCACCACTCATGATCCCCTATGGGGTACTCAACTGCTGTTACAAATTGTTGACGTGTCAAGCCATTGAAGAATGGAGCCGACTTGCAGGTCGCTGTCGAGGGGCTTAAACCCTAAGTGAAGAAGCAGAAGCAATAGAAGAAGTTTTACCAACTTGCAAAATCTTGCCGAGTAGACTATTTTTTAAAGACAAGTTCCCGCCAACTTATGGGACCCCGTACGATGGGGCCAAGTAACCCAAAGACATTAAAATTAAAGCAATTGATGACGTGGCATTAATACAGATGCTCCGCAAATTGCATTGATATGCTGATGTGGCAATCTGTACGGATTTCGCGATTTGCGTTGCTGACATGCATGGCAGTTGTACGGATTTTCGTAAATCATGCTGGCAGCTTTTGGCGCTCTTGGACCAGATGCTTTTGAGTTCGAGGCTTTTCACTATAATTGCTTTTCAGGCTAAGAGCCTTTATATAAGTTTAGAGGGCTTAGTCTCTGGCACGCTTCAGTGAGAAGGTACAGAGCACGAGTATCGGCATTGTACTATGTTGATGCAATATAAAGAAATACCAAAAGGGACGCCAAGGTTTGGGGCCAATACTCTCTGGGGTGGAATTTCTCCACTCCGTGTCGCGTGTCGTCTTTGTATTTGAGTTCAATTGTTATTGAAGTGCTAAAAGACTGTACGGTCTGTTTTTTCTTTTGGCACGTGGTGTCCGCCTTGTGACAATGGTATCAGTGCATCAAGCGTGTGCCTTGGTCCTGCAAAAGAGCAGATAGAGCAAACCAGAGGCTATTGGAATCTTATTTGAAGTATCTTCGGTCCTGACGTCGGACCTATTAGCCACTCCCACGCTTACTTCATCGCGCATTAGGTGCACTCCCGTCTTCATCGCTCTGTCTTACAGGGCATAAAGCCATAAAGAATCCAAGACATGGCGTTCATGGATTCAATAGAATATTTGCAGTTTCTTCTCGATGAGCTTCATGACATTCTTTCGCGGCATCCTTAGCAAAACCTTTTGATACTACAAAGTTTCAACAATTTTTAAATTACATGTTACCCCTGTGATGCCTCAGGAGGTACCTCCTCCTCCGGCATCAGAAAGTACCAGGTCTTCCAATCGGCAACCTTCCAAATCGTCTGTGCCGATCGAGGGAGTCTTCAAAAATATGGTGCATCCATCTGACCTTGATCCAGTGCAACCGCCTTTACCGCCACCTCCCCCACCACCTCCGCCACAAGGCTACAATGGTTGGAGCCCATATGGATACCCTTATTAACCGTACACGGGATATGCGCCTAACCAACGTAAAGATTTTAAGGATGGCGGCACGATAGTCAAATTTTTCACTTTTTATGGAGTGAAAGATCGGAAGAAAGCATTGCAATTTATACAGCAATTCGACAACAGCTATGCTGTGGGAAACTACAATCATAACACAACTGTATGCTCCAAGGACTTGGCAAGCTTTCAAGACAGTTTTTGCACGCAGTTACATGACTTCTATGTTTGAAGTTCGGATTTTGGCAGAGGGGGGCAACTTGAAAATGCTTGCCACCGAAACCATGGATGACTATAACCAACTTGTAAGAATATTGTCTCTCCAAGCAAGTCTCCACCTTGCAAGAGCTTATGGACCATGCCGCAGTCGGCTACAAACCGATGAAGGGAAAGATAGAGTTTACCACAGAAGAACCTCCGGCCACTAACCACAACTCTCGGCAACAACGAACAAAGGCCTCGTTTAACACCTCAACAACGAGACACCTTACTACAAGAAGGCCGATGCTTTGAATGCTTTCAAATAGGGCATAACCATTCTAGCTGTCCCCATCACATTGATAGACAAGCAGAGCCGACGCCCGCACCAACAGTCAACAAAAGCCCAACACCACCTCCTTTAAGAGAGATAGTCCCACTATTGGACTAGTTCCTGATATCTATGGTATATGCCTTGAGAGTACAAATGAATTGCGGATGCACTTTGATTATGATGCAGAGGGTGGAGAAATTGAAGCTGAGCTAGCCACGGGGCAAACGCAAAAAGTGGTATTGCGCACTGGTGCTCTTCCAATGACTATCCAAGATTATCATGGAAAAGCTGATTTCCACATAATGAAGTGGTACCGCTCATTGGTGCTCATCCAATGACTATCCAAGATTATCTCTTGGGCATGCCTTGGCACGGCAAGAATGATGCGACTCTCCAGGTTCGGAACCGAACCATCACCGTGATACAGAAGGACAAGCAAGTCGTCCTCAAGGTTCGATTGTCCGAACAAAACCTCGAATGACCTCTCTACTTGTTTTTTTTTATAGCTAGATACTTTTGAATATTGTTTGAAATGTATGATATCTGTTTTGAGCTTGTCTTGGTGCCGATTTGAAATGTTTTGACTCTGGTTTTCATACTGGTTTGATTGGTGATTTTACTCCCGGGTGGAGTAGTGAGAAATATTGTTTTGGTATTGTTTGAACCTCAGAACAACCCAGACAAGATGTTTGCGAAGCGTTTGGTTGTATGCTTGAAAAATATTGTTGTTGTTACTCTCGGCCCGGATGTGGATGGTTATGTGGGAGGAGTATTAAGAAGTTTGAACAATGGTTACTCTCAACACCTCCAAACGACGCAGGTTGCGGTCTGGGAGGTGTTTTGTTGTAAAAGGCCTCTATATCTTCCGACTTGTACCTTTTTAGGTTATGCGGGAGGAGTGATGAATGAGTCGTTGGATATCTCCCTGGCCCGGATCTTGTTAGGTTATGCGGGAGGACTGCTCATTTGTGACTTTATGTTTCTGTCTTGTAACATGCATATGTTAGCATTTGTATTGCATTGTGATTTTCTAACCACTAAATATTCATAGTTGGATGAGATTGTTTGGGTATGTAATTTTAGTGCATCAAGACACCCGTGGAAGATGAGTGTGGTCTGGGTGTGATGACTAATTTTACTTCGCCTGAATATCAGGAGTTCCGATCTGCACGAAAGTTTTTTTTTTTGAGCTACTTTGAGTTGTTTTGAAGATATATTGTAATTGCGGAAGATTACCTTCTTTCAAGAAGGGCGATGTCACAAATTGCTAACGTGTTAAGCCACTAAAGAACGGAGCCGACTTGCAAATCCCGGTTGAGGGGCTTAAACCTCAAGTGAAGAAGCAGAAGCAACAGAAGAAGTTTTACCAACGTGCAAAGTCTTGCTGAGTGGACTATTTTTTAAAGAGAAGTTCCCGCCAACTTATGGAACCCCGTATGATGGGGCCCAAGTAACCCAAAGACATTAAAATTAAAGCAGCTGATTATGTGGCGACAATACGGACGCTACGCAAATTGCATTGACATGCTGACGTGCTAGCTTGTTTTGATTTCCGTGGTTTGCGTTGTTGACATGGCTGTTCTACGGATTTTTGTAAATCGTGCTAACAGCTTTTGGCGCTTTTGGACCATATGCCTTTGAGTTTGAGGCTTTTCATGTAACTGCTTTTCAGACCAAGGGCCTTTCAATAAGTGCAAAGGGCTCAGTCTCTGGCACGCTTCAGTGAGAAGGTGCAGAGCGCGAGTACCGGCATTGTACCGTGTTGATGCAATATAAAGAAACATCGAAAGGGATACCAAGGTTTGGAGCCAATACTCTCTGGGGTGGAATTCCGCCACTCAGTGTCGCGAGTGATCTCTCTCTTTTAGTTTAGTTAATTCGTTGTTATTGAAGTGCTAAAAGTCTGTTTAGTCTGTTCTTTTTTGTTGGCACGTGGTGCCCGTCTTGTGTCTACTCTACAACACGGACTTGAAAGGATGGATCTCTTAACGATTGGTGCTCATAGATTATCCGACCAAAGTCAAAGCTACCGAATGCTAGATCAATCGTCCCAAATAGACTACATGGACCACCATTGGATGGTGTCTTGTCAGGATGTAGTATCCTCCAAAGCATAAAACGCAAGCCAATATGCTCCTTCAATTTTGAGGAGTTAATTGAAAACGCAACTTCAACCCTAATTCTAGCATGTTCACACGCTTCGAGTCGGTACTAGACCGATGCATCGAGTCCAAGAAGGGTAAAACTGTGTGCATAGGTGTACCTTGAGATATGCCACATGATACAATCTCATGAAGGTTGCGGCACGCGCTACCGCAACAAAGAGAAAGTTAGATCCGGCAAGAACAAGGCATAGCTACATAAAGCTAACTCCCCATTGTAAAGAATGTAGCTAATGCTGCAACCAATAAAGGATCTAGTACAAAAAATTTGCAACAAATGAAAACCGCTAGGATAACTAGGGGTACTTCTCACAATGAAAGAGCCCCCCCCCCCCCCCCCCCCCCCCCCAACCCCCAACACACACACACACACACACCATGGACCGGATTTGAAACACCTAATCTATAAGTGTTAGATCAATAGATAATAACCTAGGCCTCCCTTGTGCCCTTCATATGTAGGGGTAGGAGGTGGAGGTTGGGCAAGTCACCCAACAACCCGACAAAAGTAAATGGAATGTCCTAAAAATAAAAGGGCCCAATGGGCAACTTGACATAGAATGGGCTATAGACCCAAATGTAGCCTACATCCTATACAGTGGGTGGCGTGCTCAAGTACCCTAGACAAAGGTGAAGCAACAAAAGTGCTAAATACTGCAGCAACACAGGTGACTCACACACTTGAGTATTCCATTGAAGTTATGCATCTCAAGTGAATGCCATATGCGTATTCATTTATTTTTTCGGTTTTAGATATTTTTCACTTATTTGACATGATGAATTGATTAGGAACATTCAATTGAAAAGTATATAAGCAACCCTAGCTCCCATTGTGATAATTGTTTAATACATCAGTTATGTTCTTGGTTTAGTGAATCTCTCTCTCTCTCTCTCTCTCTCTCTCTCTCTCTCTCTCTCTCTCTCTCTCTCTCTCGCATATTTCTTCTCCCCCAATGTATGTATGTTCGGCATGATATCAAAGATTGAGCCTCTTGAGCGTGCACTATCAACTAAGAGAACAAGCTTCGGACAAGCGTGGAGACAGTGTGGAAGTGGCGATAGAGAGGGTGAAAGCATGTGAACATTGACAATAAAATTGTTGCTCACGAGGAGACAGAGTAGGCATCAGGTCTTTGGTTGTGAGGAGCTAAGCTAGTTTCATTAAGAGTATAAAAAATCATAATTAGAGTAGAATTCATCTATTTGCAGATGATTAGAGAGAATCATAGTTGAATTCAAAAGAACGTGGGAACCAAAGACAATAGATTAATTGAAAATCATAATCCAAATCTTACAAGTAGATCAAATCATTGGTATGCTCATAATCCAGTCGGCGTAGACCTTGACATGATCTCTCAAAGTAAATAACAAGCTTTGACAGCTTGCACAAGTACAAATCGGTTCCCAAAACTCTTAACAGATGTTGGATCCTCTTCTAAAACTTCTTTCTAAGAGCAATTGGTGAAGATAAAGAAGAATTTGATGAAAGTTATCTCGTAAAGCAGCTTTTTGAGCATGTAGCAAAGATAGTGGTAACAAGGAGTTCCCCTTGGGCCTTCACCTCGGTGAAAGCCTTCTTCTTGTTTTCCTTCTTACCATCTCCAAAACTCTCTCACACATGTGAATAATAATCCAATAAAACTTGTTCTCTCTTCTCCTCCTCGTTTCTCTTGGCCAAAATAGCCAAAAGTTGGAAAATTTTGGTTTATTTTTAGCTTTCTTTCTAGCCATGAGTGTTCTCCCCAATAGGGTGGGAAAACCTTCCAAGAGGGTTGATCAATCTTAAGGGCCGGTCGATGCGGCCCCTAATATGTAACCTATGTCCATGAACGGCATCAATTACAGCTCCAAAAATTGACAGCGATGGCACCAACACCAACAATGTGCATGCATGCTACACCACCCACATCGTCATACACATGCTGCCCTAGCCATGGACTTGGGGATGCTCCTCAAGGGGAAGCTTCCCTTTTGTGATGCTATTAAGTGTGTTCACTTTTGTTATATATAACATGATCTTTGATGCTCCCACAATGCATATGGGATAAAGGCCATGCCATGTGGGCTGTCTCCCAAGCCTCCCTAACCATTTGGCTTTAAAAACTCACAAAATACATGTGTTTTTGGCTTTTTTTGGACTTCATCGGGGTGGTCCAAGACCTCTCACCTTGATCTCAGAGTCGCAACTTCAAGCGAGGTTTCCAATTTTTTTTGAATGGCACTATATTTGACATACATATCATCAAGTGCATCACCATATACAAAAGAAACTTCCAAATCCCCTTTTAAAAAGACCGCTTCCGATATACATGTTAATCAACTCCCACAATGAACTTGAGTCGTTCCAAACTTGATCAAAACCCATCCAAGCTCAATATTTGGCATTCATTAAATCCCAATCTCATCAACTCCAAGTTGCCAATCCATTCCTATGAACAAGCATTCAAATATTGAATCTTTTTCCCAATTTTCTTTTCTTGTCCACATGATCGCATGACAACGTGCACAAAAACTTTTTTCCGGACAATGCTAATTAGCATAGTTTTGAAGTATGCTAACCTCCACAATAACATGAGGTAGATTTCCAAGGTCTATGTCGTATTATATATTAAGGTAGTTATAAGTTATGTAGTGTTCGATACAAATTCGGTTCGTAATGTGTAAGGTACGTAGTACATAATGGATTGAGTTTTAGGCTCGTTTTAGGTATGTAAAGAAGATTCGTACTTTTTTTCACAAAACCTAAAACTGAGAGTACTTCATATATTTATATATGCATTCACTAAGACTTCTAATAAAGACTAGCAAATCAACAATAAACCATGACTCTAACTGAACAATGAAAACACAAAGATAAGCTTAGCTAACCAAATTGTGTCAGATGTCTATTGTCATGGTCACATAAAACTAAGAGCATCAAAATAAATTCATAATGAATAATAATAATCCAAGACTGAAGTCTGAAGTCCTGACTCTAATAAGTAGTAAGTACTACAAACCGCACACTTCACTCAAAGCTGGCACCTGTAAGAGAGGAGCACACACTGCACTGTACTTGTATCTCTGCTAAAACCAGTCGCTCTCAGCCGCAACAAGGCGTTTTTAAAAAACAGAGGCCTAATCGGCTAAAATAGAGCAGCCCACCCAAAAAAAAGAAAAACGTGTATGGATTTTATCCGTACGTACAGAGCCGTACTGTACAACTGTACTGTACGGATAGAATCCGTACATACGTACAGATGAAACCTTGTTATATATTAGTGGAAAGCTCTTGAAACATGGAATCCAAATGTACAAACTCTGACAAATTTCAATACCATTTGTATAAAATGTATCGGATATCCAAGTTTTTCAACCTGTGCTAGTTGAATATGCTAAATAGCTAAAAAGTGTCATATAAACGTTATTTTGACCTAGAGAAAGTGCACTTGCGATTGTCTGCCCAACAGTTTCTTTACTCCCAACTCTCTCTCTCTCTCTCTCTCTCTCTCTCTCCCCCCCCCCCCCCCCCCCCCCCCCCCCAACCCTTCAAGTCTTGCCACCATTTAACACTACATAGTCCATGTTTTTTTTAATGCTTCACGAATCCTTTGGAATCTTAAATTATTTAACCCTCTTGGGGTGGGTGAAGGTTCAAGTGAGGTGGAGGTTGACCTTTAGTTTCACTACCCACTTTGGAGGCCACTTTCTACTTACCTCAATTATGTGAAGGTGGTCTCGCCTGTGTTCAAATGCCAATGCGAAGCTTATCAAAGACAATTCTACGGTTGTGGTTTCTACTCAAAGGCTTGTGGGACATTGTTGATGACACTGAGATGAGACCTGTGCGGTTCGAAATAAACAAGTGTATTCCAATTGACGATGACGAGGTTCTTCAATCTTGTGTTGATTGGAACTTAGTAATGAAAAAGCCATGTCGATAGTCAGCATGCACTCTCAAAGGACTCGTTGGAAGAGATCTACTTTGTGAGAGCTTGTACAAACATTGGAAACTACCAGTGAGATGTGATCAAAGCTTGGAGATGTGTTTGATTGAGACTTGACTATGCGATCGATCATCCTTGTTGGAAAGTTAAACTCTCTCGAGATTGACTTCCATGCAGTCTATTTCTATGAAGGAAAAAGTTATCCATGATCAACTCTTGGCTATGGAAAGTGCATTGACTTATACTTAGTTTGCTGCCTTGCTAATTACAAAGCTACTTCAGGAGTTTGAGATGGTTTTAAAGGCATAATGACTATCACAACTCTTTTCTCATTGAGGAGGAAGCCGTCTTACTTTTTTAAGGCAAGGTGCGAATTTCAAGAGGTGATGAATAGACACATGCTACATTGGATATTGAAAGGAGGTCACATTAGGCAAAATTTGGACTCACAAAGGGGCCCTTTAAGGAGTTTGACTTTACCTCTCTCTACCAAAACGGACGCATGGATAAATTTTTGCAAACAAACTCCAAAGTTGGCGGAGGTTTGACAGTTAGAATGTCCTTTTCAAGCTCTATCTACTGATATATAGTACGCCATGAGATTCCTCATATTTTAGAAGATTCTTTTTTTGATTCACTTATGATGTGACAACTCTGTCAGAATCTGAGTGAATCAAAAAAAGAATCTTCTAAAATATGAGGAATCTCATGGCGTGTTATATATCAGTAGATAGAGCTTGAAAAGGACATTCTAACTGTCAAACTTCCGCCAACTTTGGAGTTTGTTTGCAAAAATTTATCCATGCGTCCGTTTTGGTAGAGAGAGGTAAAGTCAAACTCCTTAAAGGGCCCCTTTGTGAGTCCAAATTTTGCCTAATGCAAAGCTATTGTTACATTTGTGGAAAGTGTGGTCATTTGCCTTGAGATTGCACATCTATAGGCAAAGGCAAGAACTCTCTACGCATAAAGGGAAAGGCAAGCTTGAGAGAGAGAGAGAGAGAGAGAGAGAGAGAGAGAGAGAGAGAGAGAGAGAGAGAGAGAGAGAGAGATTTATTTCTTAGTTTGTCCATTTTAGTTCTTTCAAGTGAAGTGAAGTAACCTTGTGTTTGTGCGAAGTACTATATTTGATTTAACATCCTTAATCCCTTCCATTGAACCTCACATTGGTATTTGAGCTCTGGACGTAGTTCGGCTTCCCAAACTCAAGGAAAGAATCAAGAACCCAAAAAGAATCCAGAACCTAAGGAACCACTCTCATATTTTTTTGTTCTCTATATGAAAGAAGTTTTGTATCCCTGTCCTTGACTAATATGTGTTGCCTATAGATATTAGCCAATCCAACCTTAGTCCATTGCGCATCGGGAGTGCTCCCATCATCATCGCTATGTCTTGGAGACCCTTAACCTCATCATCATGTATGAACTTCGCTATTGGATACATAAAAATCCAGATTTGCTTACCTCCTCTATCGATGATATGGAAGGAGTTGGAGAAAGAATCTTCAACCTTCTTTGCATTCACATTTGCATGTAGCATGCATCCGCTTCCATTGGCATGGAACCATTAGAAATACCTCCGAGCACCCTTCCCTTCCATCTCCACCTGCAATGTTTTCATGATAGGACTATTTGGATGGTAGTACTTAATCGCAAGGTAGAGTTACCATCAAGGCTGGTATTTTGCGACCTATTAACTTCGCCGGTCAGTGTGTACATCATAACAATAACTACATCCATAGTACCCACTGTTTTGGAGGAGTTTTCATTGGTTTATGTATCCACAGGCATCAGAAGCATTCAACATCAGAAGTACAACAAGCATCCGTTGGAAGAAGTTTGGCAATTGTGTCTCACCTTTAACAGGGGGATGTCACGTGCGCATTGCACTTGAGCCATGTGACCAAGCTACTACGATAGGTTAGCGTCAATATTAGTTAGTCAATATTAGTTAGGGATCTAGTCTGGCCACCTTGGTGAGCCCTTCAGAGGACCTGCATGCCCAGATAAGCCAATAGTTTCATACCATCACTTGCACACAATAGTCACTTAATCATAGGTGTATGAATAGTTCCTGAAGTCACTTAGCACTTTTATTGATAGATAAGCTTCTTTTATGTAAAGTTGTGGGGTTATTATAATTACTGGACCTACCTTCCTTTTCCCTATATAAGTAAACCTAATCGCTCTCCCTTGGGCATTAGAAGATCACCATGACTTGGTACCCATAGGGGACAGCCAGTGCCCTCAACAACTAGCACCATCTCCAACATTTTCCTTGCCAAGAAGCAAGCACCGAGCACAAGAAGATCAGCCATAGTGTTTTTCATCAGTATCCTCGTATCAACAATTTTAGCATGAGCGTTTTCCATTAGCACCAGTATTTTGCAGACCCATACCTGAACATAGTGTTTTTTGCATGCATTAGATCAGCATCAACATGAAGTGCTTATTATTCAACATTTTGCCATTGTATCAACGTTTGTACAAGTAATCAAAGAAAGTACTCACAAAATATTGAGAATAAGACATGTAGAATCATGGCTGCCACCGGGGTCTGTCACTCATTCACACAACCCCATGAGTAAAGTGGACTATTATATTCTTCCTCTACGTTGCACGTTCTTGTTTCTATCTTTTCCACGTTTCCTTTGACTTTTACAAAGGTGAATAAAATGAACCCAATAAAGCCTAATTATTCGCATCCAATGAGTGAGGTTTTTCTCAGTGGTTGCAAGTGATGGTGGCAAATACAATCGGTTCAAACAGAATAGTTCACACTTCCACCCGCTTTTCGAAGAGATCAAGATACCTAAGCAACTCGAACCACGACGTGATAAACTCTAGCAAAAGAAGGGGCAATCAAACTTGAACATGCTTAGTAGTCATAATACGAGTAATATATATATATATATATATATATATATATATATATATATATATATATATATATATATATATATATATATATATATATATATATATATATATATATATATATATATATATATATATATATATATATATATATATGCCCCATGGAGCAGCTCCATGATCGAGTTAGATGTAGAAATAATAATCGTCTAGAGGAATCATGAAGATAAGCTACTCATAATCGTTGGGTCTCGGGAATAAAATTTGCTCAATACTGCTGTGAAGTGGATTCTTCTATTCATTACGGAATGAGCACATATTACCTATAATTATTGTTTTGACTACAAACAGTGGAGAGAATATCACGTTGTAGCAACGACCTCACCAATTGTTTTAAGACAAAAACCTTTCACCCTCAAAACATGTTTCACTACAAAACATTTCAATCTACGAGCATAGAGAAACATGGGGCCAAGATGTGGCCATGTGGATTTTGAAAGGCTCTAAAACCTTAATAGCTTGTTGTTTTCAAACAATTTATATATCACTCTATTAGTGATACCTTTGAAGGTTGAAATCATTTCTTTTGTTTAGAAACGATGTGAAACATATTTCATGGTGACGATACACTATAATGCAAGACATTTAATCTTGATAGGAGGAGTTAAGATACTTAGTTCGATCCGATCCTAAGCTGGTAGTCATGTTTTGTGGAGCAGTGTACTACACGTGAATACTAGGCTCAAGTACAATTTGTGACAGATGCTGACACGATTGAAACTTCAAATATACATACTAGATTCAAGGAGTGCTTTCATTAGTAGTGTCTAGAAGATGTAAGGTTTGATGTTGAATGAAAAGGCTATGACATAGGGCATGACCCACTTGTAATCACCTATACACAAGATGATGAATTTTTATTTAGTAATAGCGCACTTTTTAATGATAACAAAACATTAATATTAACCGGATGAGATTTTTTTTGGAACAAAAGCTCTTCTCTAAGAGGGAAAAAATTGGTCTTGTGATTATGAGGCTAGCTATAGGAGCCTATGGGCTTGTGGGCATCCTATACTAGGAGACACACACATGGCAAGGGGCTTATACTACTCGTTTGATTTACACGCTTGGGAGTTTGCATCAGATCTAGCCTATGAGAGAGCTGGTTGGTTGAAGCTTCAGAGTCTCGTGTGTAGGGCCTTTTTGCAAATGAAAATCAAGACAGGTGAGCCTTAGACATGACATTCCATTTCAGCATCCCATGCACAAGAGATGAATATGTCACACGTGCATGAACAATGAAGAAGAGAGAGAGAGAGAGAGAGAGAGAGAGAGAGAGAGAGAGAGAGAGAGTCTCAAGTGCAACAAAAGAATTTAAGGATTCTAGCTCGGATCTAGTACTTGACACAGACACAAGGCTACTTTACGTCATTTGAAAGAGAAACTAAATTGAACACACACACACAACACTGCATGTCGGGTGGTTGGCTTCCGTTCTTTGTTGCCAGAGCAAGTACTTGCTTTAATTACTTGCTCAAACTGCTACAATGCTGAAAGTGCTGAATACTAAATGATGATGTTGATGTTGATGTCTTGCAAAAACTCTAGGGCCGATCTGATGCCAAAAT
The DNA here is from genome assembly GCF_014529385.1 of Adiantum capillus-veneris. Taxonomy (NCBI): domain Eukaryota; kingdom Viridiplantae; phylum Streptophyta; class Polypodiopsida; order Polypodiales; family Pteridaceae; genus Adiantum; species Adiantum capillus-veneris. The sequence goes on from NC_140950.1 coordinate 30,655,205, forward strand.
GCTAGGTTGAATATGCGAACTGATTTGATGCAAACGTCGGCTGTTGATGGTGATCGGGCTATGGCTGAAAACGTTGGTGCTGATCTATTGGTGATGAAGATATCGATGCAAAAATGCTAGAGATGCTTAGGTGTTGTGGGCACTTGATGCCCCATGCGGATACTGGTCATGAGAAGTACTTGATACTTGACTGATGCTCTATGGGGTTACCCTGGGGCCTCTTACATAGCAACTAGAAACTAGGGCAAGTAGTGCCAAAAAGGATCCCCATAAATTTTATTATGCTCACTTATTGATAAATCACTGAGAGACTGATCGTATGCATATGTGCTTAAGTGACTATAGTGTGCAAGTGAGGATATGCAACTATGATCATGCATGTCCTAGAGGCTCACAAAATTGCCAAGCTAGATCCCTAACTATGATCATGCATGTCCTTGTAGAGGCTCACAAGATTTCCAATGTAGATCCCTAGCTAAGACTGATGTTGAGTTGTAGTAGTAGCTTGTCCACGCAACCGAATGGCCCACTTGCTTTGTTGTCATTTTTTGAGAGAAACCTCTAAATATAGTCTTTCTTGAATTTGTACCAGAGGATGAATATTGTCATACATTTGTTTGATACAAGGTTGAATTCCAAACTCGTTTTTGTCATTCTTCCATATCATAGGATAAATACACGAACTGGCATAAGTACTTAACGTACTGGTTGTTACTTATATGCACTCATTAGTATAGATACACGTACTGGCATAAGTACTTAACCTACTGGTTGTTACTTATATGCATGAGTGTATATTAGGACGTTTTAGACATATGCATGCATGTACACCTATTTGTAATTAGTATTTAACATTTTTTTGTACTGGTAGTGATTACCCATAAGTTGTACAGTTTTTTTTTCGTACCATATTTATCATACCTATCTACCTTGGTTTGATACAGATAATACTATCATTTAGTAATGATTATGGATCAAGGGTGATTGCATCACTCTGCATGACCAAAAACAGTATTGGATTATTAGACGATCGGTTTGATTATAGAGGCTTATACATCTCTTGTTCTCCTTCCGTTATATTGTCTCGTGGGTGACTACCATGAGTCTATACCTTGCACTTTCCTTCAAGGGTGAATCTGGGTATATCCTGGATTCATCTAGGTATATTAGTAAACTTCAATGTGTGAAATAAACAAGTCATTGTGTATACTCTTCGTACCAATTCAATCTGGCAGCTGGAATTGTGCACATTCTAGCCTGTTACTTGCATGCAAAGCAAGAAGTGGACAAGCAGGTTATTCAAAAATGTCCTTTGACATGATTTTTGAGTGCAAGCCTGCTTAGTTGCTCTTTTGTAATTGCTTTGGCCAAAATGTCTACCTCAATTTCATAGATAGAAGAGACCCAAAATGCAAAACGTCATCATGTTGCTGTATATTAGCCAATGTTGAAGGCACAATGATATACCAGCAGTGATCAGAAGCTAAGAGTTTATCTACAACTCAAGGACGATCACTCTGCTTTAATGGAATCTGGGGAGCTCCTTTCAAAAAGTGTATTTTTTGCCATGTACAACGGGCAAACCTCTCTTGAACAGTCGGCAGGGGAGTTCGCATCTCCCTCGTATACTTGCATGGCAGCTACTCTCTCTCTCTCTCTTCCCCCTGTTCACCTATATTATTACTCATGTTGGGATCAAGCAACTTTTGGGGAGCTGAGAGGAATCGATCGTTTGAAACGTCTCCAACCCAGATGGCCGGATTTGGCAGAACTGGCTGCAAAGCGTTTGCAGAAGCTGAGAGGAATCGATCGTTTGAAACGTCTCCAACCCAGATGGCCGGATTTGGCAGAACTGGCTGCAAAGCGTTTGCATAGCCTCTGCACAAAACCTCCTGCAAAAGCTGCTGTGTGTGTTGGATTTTCTACTTTGACTAGGCATGTGCAAAGGAAGTCATTCGATCAGCAATCATGATCGATTCGTTCCGGCGCCCTAAGAGAGAGGGAGAGAGCCTCTCAGTAGTACGCATGCCGCATAATCTAGAAATCTTGAGGTAATTTTCAAAGAATGCGGCAGTAAAGAGTAGTGTGCCACATCTCTAGATAGGGAGTAGAAGTAAGCAAGGCAGTGTTCAAAGTATAAATTATAGGGACGTGCACAAAAAAAGATCTCTAGTGACTTATGTGTGCAATAACTAGCCCTTTGCTTTAAGCGTGTATGCTGAATGCTTGTTAACACTATTGTAATCTCTTAAGTGACCTAGAGAGGATTGCAAGTAGCGTAAGTTTCTCAAATAGGTGCTCTCTGTGTATTCGATAGAATATGTCTTCTCCGTATATTCAATATAGAACCCTTGTGGTGATGCACATCACAGTAATATGGACATATTCGCCGCCTCCCCCCCCCCCTTCCCCCCCCTTCTCTCCCTTGCTAGCTTTACAAGCACATTAAATTGGAAAAATATGATCAACTATTGACAAGTTCTATGTATGAAAATTTAGCCTTCTTTGGTATATGGATCTCTCTTTCTCTCTCTTTGGATAATCAATAAATAATCAGCCCTATCTCAAAAGCACTACTCAATGAATTGGCAAGCACTATGGCCTATCATGATGATAATTTTGTAGCTAGCTGGGACCTTGACGTATGTTGCACCTCTACGAGACTACACGAGATTTGGGCCCCATGTGACCTTATCTTCTTTAGGAATAGATAAAGGTTGAACTAAACCGTATCTTATGCCTATCAAACTTAAATTTTTGTCAAGTAAAACATGCATGCATAGAAGTGCATAAATATCTTGTTGCATAATTTGCCAAAAAGAGTGTTGCTATGTAATATGCATTGCAGGCATTATTCCTCTATGGCCAATAAAAGTAGAGCATGACACTCATATATAACTTTGTCTCAACTGAAGTGTGACACAATCAATTATCGAGCGAGTATCCTTTACTAAATACTATCTTTGCTAACATAAGGAGCATGTGAATGACCAGGCATCAAATCAGACCATATAGCCGCAAAATTAGCATTTATATCGTACTTTTTTCACATCACTCGCAAGTCATTGTGAGATGTGATAGCTCTAGATGTATGCTATGTATGGCTTTCACTACAATGCATCGGCTACTACATTTTTCTTTTCTAGGATTTGTAAGATTTGAAAATAAGTATTCTCCAAAAATTTGTTTGATAAGGAAATACATCAAACTTCAATGATCAGTCTTACTATAAAATAAGTCCCAAATAGGTAATGCATCCAAATTGTGAGAGCACAAATTGAATCCAAGCTTCGTTTCCATGTATGCAAAGAGAGAGCTGTGCATTACACAATTTCCGAATTGCTCCTAAGCATTTTCCATATGAATCACATTCGACTACAATTGTTTTTGATAGGCAGAGAATGGCCAATATCAGGCCATTTGTGATTTCATCTTTCAACACATCCAAAGCATGTTTCTTATTCACTCTCCATTTGAATTTCTCTATTACATGATCAAGACCTTTTTGCATAAGAGATCCAAGTTGGTTTCCTAAGCTTCCATGGATCTATTCGTGTGTGCGATGACATCCCAAGCAATATATCACAACCATTGGAAGGAGCAACAAGAAAATTTTCATGATCCATATAGTCTTGAATATGTATTGTAGCTTGAGCCTCTTTTTCAACAAAAGTAGATCTCGCTTCGATTTTAGGACCCAAGTCTCCAACATGAATACTCAAATCATTTGCCAATTACATAGATATGTAATTCTCATTTGCACAACCATTAAACATAGAGAGAGTGGGCTGATCCTCAATACTAGTTCGGTAACCTAATAGGACATAAAAGCGTCCTTTTCAAGGTTTTGAAAAAAAATCAAAATACTTCTTTCATATGGATGTGTTTTTTTTTTCCTAGAAAAAGATCCTTCTATCAGTTACTGAAACTGCCCATAGGGCTACAACCACCTCTGCAAGAGAAGGCTACAACAACCATGGTGGGAGCCTCTCCCAATTAAAAAAGCAACATATGTACAATGGGGCTAAATCAAGAAATGGGGGGAGGGAAAAGCCACACAGGTGGTCGGTAGTGTCATCGGAGTACACCGTGGACCATGGTGTAGAAAGGCCCTCGACGCCAGAGTCGAAGGAAAGCCTCTCTGCGCTCCCGCATGCGGTCGGAGTTGCCCTGTAGTCCCTCGAGCTACCCAGTGAGAGTGTGGATCAGCTCTAGCCAAAAGTCGCGAACAGTCTCTGCTGGTGGCACAGCGCGAGCCTCAAAGATGTGGAAGCAACGGGCCCGCTAGATGATCCAAAGTGTCAGGCCACTGATGAGCTCCCAACACTCCTCTCTCTCACTGCACCACTCCTGTGGAGTAAGCTCTGTAGTAGGCTGGAGTGTAGGTCGCCCCTCCTGCATCACTATCATCTTGCTGGTGGAAGATAGCTCAAACTGAAGTGCCGGGTTTGTGAGGGTGGACCAAGCTGCTGCTCTCCAAGTATACTGGCGAGCCGTGGAGAGAGCAAGCATCAGCCGAAGAACTTGTAGCTACACCTGCTGGGTTGAGGGACAATCCCAAAGACAATGACACTGACTCTCCACAAGATGGTCACAAGCTGCACATGCGGCCGAGTGACCACTATGCACTAGCCAACTCCCAACTGTTGTAGCGCTGTGTGCGATCAGCCACTGAAACAAGGTGACTCGCCTTGGCTGCCTGGAGTCCCACAACCTCTCCCAAAATGCTGCCAAGGACTCAGCTGCGAGACCCTCCTCTTGCCAATGAGGTGCTGCAGCGGGGCGGACCTCTCTCTGTGCTGCTAGTATATGACGTCCCAGTCGAACAGTGTACTGAAAGAACGGGACTCCTGGGTGGTCTGCAAAAGAGAAGGAATCCCTCCATAGCCACTCACCAGGATTCCACTGTACTCATGCCAGTGGACAACGTCCTCCCAAGCCCATAGCCTCCAGTGTCCCGTCTCAAGAGCTGCTGTGTCAGGGTCTATGACACAAGTCCTCCCACAGATGCCCGCTACTCGGATCCTCTGAAAGCATCCCTCTACTACCTGCGGGGCCTCTACTACAACTCGTTGAAGGCGTCCCCCACCTTGAAGCTCGAAAAAAAGGGCTGGGACAGTCTCTGAGCAGGCCCTGACGGAGATGAGAACCTCCAGTCATGTGAAGGCTCCGATCCACCGGGGTGCTACTAGCTCAAGAGGCGTGAGCCACTCAGCTGGAACTGACTCTGAGATGTCCTGGCACATGCTCTGCATCCCTCTCATACCATGTAGAGCTGGAGACCCTGCACCTCCTCTAACAAACCTGTGAACTCTAGCTTCCATGGGACCCCAGTAAACTTGAGGCTGACTACCAACCAAGTGGCCTCTTTGAGTGCTAACCATGGGGTTCTAGGCGAGGGGTTGCCATAGGCGCTCCTCCGTGCACGTAGGTTGTCTCTGCTCCAAGCCACGCCACAAGTGCTCCCAAGATCGAAGCAAACTCACAGCGAAGCGGTCCTCCAGTCTCCTGCTCAAACCAACTCTGCGCATCTCTGTAAAGATCCATCTGGTCGAAGTTGCCAAGGGCCTCTTGCCCGAGGCACCGTAGCACAAAACCGCTGTAGCACGAACTCCTGCGAGGGCTCCTCACCTGGAAGAAGTCCTCTGATGATGAACTTCCCAAGAAGGGCTCTGTTGTGCTGTGCTGGATCAATGATCCCAAGCCCTCCCTGTGAACAAAGAAGAGTGATGACTTGCCATGCCACTTTGGCTCAGGCTATCTGAGTGTCACGCCCTGACCAAAGGAAGTTCCTGATCAGCCTCTCTACTTGGCTGATACAAGAACTCGAGAAGATCCAGCAGGAAGTGATGTACCACATAGTGGCCAACAACACCTGGTTGGCAACTACTACTCTGCCAGCCAAAGAAAGTCGTGTTGAGCTCCAGTGTAACAACTTCTCCTGATAGACAAGAGAAGGGGAGCAATCTACTGCTGGGGAGACAAGTCCAAACCAACCTGACAGCCCAAGTACCGAACTGGAGTCCCAATGCCTCCAGTAAGGGCTAAAGCAAGAAGCTCTAGTAAAATATCCTTAGGACGCAAATCCATGCCCTTTATCAATCAAAAGGTAAGCCTCGAATGAATTTTCTCCTCTTTGCCACCTTCGAATAGAAAAAACGAAGAGGGTTGTAGCAAAGTTTCTCTACAAATTGGAGCACATTCTCATACCCAAGTGTGTTCTATCTTTGAGTGATGGTTTGCACTACATTTGATAGGAAGAATTGTGTAAAGAACAAATACCTAAAAATGCGTAGTTAGACCTTTCCAAAGCATACTTGCATGAAAAACCATCGAGGGGCAGGGGCAAGGGTACATATTATTACAACAGCCCTTTGGATTGTGCTCTCCAAACGGTTCGCCGAGAAGGCGGCTTGGCCCTCTACAAAGGCTCTCTTCCCACCCTCACCAGACAAGGCCCCTTCACTATTGTCCTCTTTCTCACCTTGGAGCAAATTCGTAGACTCCAGCTCAAGCTGGGTGGATGTTTTGATAAAGGTTTGATCGTTAAAAGCAATAAAAGATTGAGTAAAAATACCAACATAGTGCTTGCATGATACTCCCCATAGAATGTATCAAAGTTCATGGATTTATGCTCATTCTTGAAGTCTTTGGGCTCCATGTTTTTGTTTGTATCAATTGCGTGTTGTAAGTCCAAATTATAGGAGAATGGAGATCCTAGTTGATGTAGAATTCCCCTTTGAATGAAGTAACGACCATTGAATATCGCAATTTTGACTTTGAATGAATTTACATGACCACCCACTTATATAGCCACATGTTCTCCCACACCATGCCTATCAAATGCATGCATTGAAGCTTGTTTTGTATGGGATGTATACGTGACTGAACATGCCATGATGACTTGATTGTTATCCTTTGTAACTTTCAACTGAATGTGTGTGATTTTTATAGAGCATGCATTCCTCTCAACTTTTTTTCTTGATGTGAATTGATGGAGGGTTCATCTTTATGAGCTTCCATTCTTTGCCTTTGTGAAAAGTGCTGATTTTTTACCATCAAAAGTGTGTGCTCAATCACATCTCGTTCATCTACACCATGATAGCCAAGTACACACATGCTAGGTCCAAGAGTTTCATACATACTCCCTAGATATATTCTCATGCATGGTGCAATCCATGTATGAATCTACATTCTTGGATGCCATACACTTTTATACTTATGAAGCCTCGCAATAGCACTTCAACTCTCTATGCTGTGCGATAAGATGTTTTTGTATTCAAAGATTTTCAGCTTTGAGAGTAGAAGCTTCATCATTTGGAACCTATCCTTTTCCTTTTCTTGATTTCTATTATTTGTAGCACGATATTATCCATATCTTGTATTGTGCAAAATACCTCTATCTCTAGCATGTCTTTTTAGGTCGTCCATAGTGTTTGCAAGGATTGTCTTTCACGATAAAAGAATGCTATGTTTTGATATTGATGTTATTGGGTTGGACACCAAGAAGATAAACACTTATAGAAGTTCAAAGACAAAACTGAAATGAAAAAAGCACCAGTAAGACGGAACAGTCGGACCCTCCATTAAACTTCTCTTTATTCAATGGGAAAATTGCACATAGGATTACAAACAATAAAGGCCAAACTTCCATACCGATGCAAGTGAGAAATTATAATTGCAAATAAGTGAATGTTGATGGGAAATCTATTACCATATATGTGGTAGTAATGTGTGAGAATACACTAGGACCACGGGGGTATTTTTTCACTCACTAGGAGGATTTTTCCCTCGTGCATTGTATGTACACCCATCATTCTAGGGCTAACTTATATCTCTATTGTGCACTAAGCAATACATTATCCATTGTGTGCCTTGAGCTTCTTCATTTTCTCCAAGGTGTATATGCATCCCTGCAACCCTAATTACAACAATTGATATCAGAGCAGGTTGTGACCTCCCAGGCATAGTCGCCAGCATAGCAAGTACTTGTTTGCTCACTTTCCGAATTTGGGTGAGCTTGGGTGAGCATAAGTAGGTCGATTAACACTTAGGGTTCATTCCGGCCTCTGTTCCTACTACAATTTTGTCCTCTGTTTCCCAGACTTAGCATAACAGGCTTGGGGTACTCTGACTGATCTTTATGCAAGTCACAATGAGGCTAAAATTTCATTGTAGCATAAAGAGTTAAGAGTCCAAAATTAATTATGCAAGAGGAAGATGATATGGATGCTTTCCTTCTTGGTATCAAGGATATTAATGAGCAAGTCATTTCTGTAGCGAAGTCATTTTTGGTAATTCACTTGTGCAGTTTGTTCTCGATGCATTGTTAGATTCTTACCACACTTTTGCTAGTACTTGGAGACTTATGACCTACGGAACCGCTCAATCTATCAAGTTTGATGTATTATGCAGATTGTTGTTGCAAGAGTCACTTTCAAGAAAGAATAGGGCTAAACAGCTTGCATTTGAACATGCCCTTTTTGTTGCTCAAAGAAAAGGTGGTAATAGCAATGTAGCCACTTCTCGTGGTTCTTCAATTAGTGGAAAACCTCGTCGAGGAATTTTGGTGAAAAGGGTAAGAAAAAGATGTATTATTATTACAAGGCTAATGATCATTTGATAAAGCAATGTCCTAAGTTGGAGGCAAAAGAGGCCAAGATGAAAGAGGCTGGATCCACTACAAGTTCAGCTATTGTAGAATCTTATCGGGAAGGAGATTGTCATATTGATCTAGATGCAGAGTGTACTTATTATCCTTCTATCCATGATGCATGTATATCAATTGTTGCAGATTCACATGTGTGGTACTTTGATAGTGGTGCTACAAAGCACATTACTTCACATCATGACTTACCTCTCTCGATCGAGTATGTCCCTCATGAAAATACAGCCACTTGTGTCAACAATGCCTTTTATTCGATCAAGAGAGTTGGAAAGATTGTGCTAACTGTAGGAACGACAATTCTTTCACACTTGTTGATGCACTTTATGGACTAGGAATCAAACAGAACCTTTTGTCTAAATTTCATTTACAAGACTCTGGTCTTGTTGTCAAATTTATGGATGACAGATGTATAATTCATAATCTCAGTTTTGGTGATGAAGTAGTTACATCTGCCATTTAGTGTCGTGGGCTATATAAACTCACTTCGTATAACAGGTGTGGCTATAATTTTGCAAGTGCAACTGTGGATTCAAAGGCTGTTTCAGATACAAAACTTTGGCATGCATGTTTGGAGTATTTGAATTTTGCCAGTTTTTTGTATTTAAAGAAAACTAATATTGTTTTTTCTTTACTGCCTCTTGAAGTACCCTTTAAGCATATTTGTAAAGGGTGTATTTTATAAGATGCAACATACAAAGTCTCAAAAGGATGACTTAGTAAGGGCTACATGCAGGTTGCAACTTGTGCATACTGATGTTTGTGGACCTATGCAAACTCTATCCTTAGACAATTACCTATACTTCGTGATTTTCATTGATGATTACTCCTAGCATGCATGAGTGTGTCCGCTTAAAGATAAGTCCGAAGTGTTCATCAATTTCTGGCTATGGCTAAAAATGTCTCTAAATGTATTGGACACCCTCCATTCAGATCGAGGGGGAGAGTATATGTCTCACAAGTTTAATACAGTTGTGGCTAATCGTGGGATAAAACACCAATGTACAATGCCATATACACCTCAACAAAATGGTGTTGATGAAAGAAAAAACAGGTTGCGTAAGGAGATGACAAGATATATGGTCAAGAGTTAAGCTTTCCAACATTTGTTTTGGCTTGACGCTATCATGTGTGCTACTTATGTACTTAATAGATGTCTTACCAAAGCCTTGCAGTCTATGACTCGTTGTGAAGCATGGCATGATAGAAAGCCATCTATTGATCACATGCCTGTTTTTGGTTGTTTAGCTTATGCTTTGGTGCCATAAACGCAAAGCTAGAAAATGATGATAATGCTATTAAATGCATTTTTGTACTTGGCATTAAATTTCGAGCGCTAGTGCCTACTGGAACTAGTGCAAGTCCTTGATTTCTAAAATCTTAGACTTTTCAATGGCAATTGATGCTGCCGCACAGGCAGAAACACTCAAAATTTATCATCGCCCCATTTTTGTTGGTTACGATACTGAAAGCAAAAATAGGTTGCTTAAGGAGATGACAAGATATATGGTCAAGAGTTAAGCTTTCCAACATTTGTTTTGGCTTGACGCTATCATGTGTGCTACTTATGTACTTGATAGGTGTCTTACCAAAGCCTTGCAGTCTATGACTTGTTGTGAAGCATGGCATGATAGAAAGCCATCTATTGATCACATGCGCGTTTTTGGTTGTTTAGCTTATGCTTTGGTGCCATAAACACAAAGCTAAAAAATGATGGTAATGTTATTAAATGCATTTTTGTACTTGGCATTAATTAATTTTCGAGCGCTAGTGCCTACTGGAACTAGTGCAAGTCCTTGATTTTTAAAATCTTGGACTTTTCAATGGCAATGGATGCTGCCGCACAGGCAGAAACACTCAAAATTTATCATCGCCCCATTTTTGTTGGTTACGATACTGAAAGCAAAGGTTACAGGGTATACCATCTGCAAAAGAAATCTTGGTAGCTCGAGGAGATATGTTTGTCAAAAGTTATATTCAGCCTTGGTTATCATGTACTAGAGACAGTAATGTAAGCTTACATGAAATTCATGACACGTTGTTACCTCTTTTAAATGGTGAAAACTTGAATGTAAATTCCAATGAGGCACATGTACAACCTATAGGGGATTTGAAAAATGTTAGGAACCAGCCACTTATTGATGCAGATATACATGACGTACTTGATGTGGAAAGGGCTGAGAATGAGGAAGCTAGAGGTATATGCCAAAATGATTGGTGTATACTTTGCGTGACAGTAAAGTATTTGTACCTATGTCTAGTTATACTCGTTCAAGCATTAGGGAAAATTTGGACTCACAAAGAAACCTTATAAGGAGTTTGACGTTCCCGTGATGTAAATGATGGGAGATGATTGAAATTGAGAGAAAAGCAGTGAAAAAAGGAGAAATGAGAAATCCAATGGAGTTCTTCGATGAAAATTAGCCATGAATAGTGTGGGCATTAGTATAGGATGACAATATATGCTCCCTAAAGTTGGATATGGCAATGAAAAGATTGAAAAGGTAGAACAATGTTTCAAATTGAGAGATTTCAGCCCTCTAAAGTGCGCAAGAAACTGAAACTCGCAATTTTATAATTCTCAAATTTGGTCAAGGAGAATTACTTCAAGTCATTCATGTCGACTTTAAAATTAAAAATGTTGTGAATGCACAATTATGAATGTCTAAAGAGACTTTTTGGTCACCAAGACTCAAGTCCTAGAATCTTTTGTGAGGCCAAGGGTTAAGTCGAAAATTGGGACGGGCACTACCCTATAAGTTCTTTGATGAAAAATATCCATAAATAGTGTGGAAATTAGTGTAGGATGATGATATAGACCCTTAAGGTTATGTATATCCATAAAAAGCCTAAAAATGGAGAACAATGCTGCAAATTCAAAAATTTCTTCCCTCAAAAGTATTCTAGAAACCAAAACTCGCAACTTCTTCTACAAGTAAGTCTTTTTAGGCTTCGTAGTTGTCATAATTCTCAATTTTGGTCACTTCAAGTCTTTCATGTCCACTTAAAAATTAAGAATGCTGTGAATACACAATTATTAATATTTGAAGAGACTTTGGGTCACCAAGGCTCAAGTCGTTGGATTTTTTGTGAGGCCAAGGGCTAAGTAGGAAACCCACATGGGGTCTCCCTGGTAAGTGGAGCCTGTAGGATGGTTTGGTGGAGCATGGGTTTTTGCATCCCTTGGCCTCTTAGTGGTATCAGAGCTTGAGTTACACGTTATATTTTGAAAAACTTGCATGCAAACAGAGCATGGAGGATGCAACCATGGTGAAGGAGAAGGACTTTGATGTCCACCATATGTAGGATCTCTCGCACACACGTAGTAGCGAATTTGATCTCTACCGTTTCTACTCGTGATTGGCTTGGTGGCTTAGCCACGCCCACATGAGAAAAACTTTGTCTCTACATTATGCCAAATCGGCCACTCCATCATGGGCTAGGTCTTCCTCAACCCTTGCACAGGTTACTGTACACCGTGGAAGCTTTTGTGAGTTTACTTTCACACTCCAAGGGTATACAATTTAAGTTTTTTTCCTTGGCCATGGGTTTGGTCCCCCGCAACTCTCAAGCACCACGATAATGGGTTTCTACAACGAGGCAAGGCCCTCTCGCTTCGGACTACAATATAAACACAGTACACAGTAAATTCGGGCAATAATTTCCAGCAAGGCTGTAAATTTTGAGGATTCAACTTTGAGCATGTATTTTGTGGAGCCATTGCATACCAAGTTTTTTCAACCCATCAAAGCTCACTCTGGTAGTAATTCAGGCATGGCTCTCTATTTATGTAGAAACTTTGACAAATTTTGGCAACTGACTTTGGCAATTGGATGGAAATTTTTTGAGGGCCGTAGAAAGGCCAATTGTCATCAAACAATGCATGCTCGATGGTAATTAGGACAAGGCCTTGTAAGCATCGACATTAGCATTAAAATTATTTTTTATAAATTTTCTTAGTTTTGGGATTTTGTTTTGGCACGGCCAATTGATATACACAGTTGGCAGTTTCCCATGGGCAATCTATCCATAAATTTGGAAAAAAACCTTTGCAAGGGGGTTTTTAGACCAGGAGCTATCTTGACACAAAGCTGTGAAAAAGTTATATTTTTTAATTTGAAACCGACACATATATCCTCTCCTCCTCTTCAAAGTCTGGTAAATATTCTAAAGGATGATATCAATCTATATGAAGAAAAAGAAAATATTACTCGACGCAATTTTTAGGCTTTCAAAGCTTGTTTTTGACAGTTGTCAGTAGGCGTCTATTGTCTGTCCAATAAAGTGAATGCAATTATAGAATTGTTAACCTTTTTTATCACAAAGAAGACATGAGGCACAAGGGTCCCATGGAACGAAGGGATAACATTATCAAACATTCCACCAAGTCAAGATATGAATCAACAACAGATCTCCTCCACTCGGAGTATGATGGTCTCTCTCAACGTGGCAAAGAAGAGACCGCCATCCACATAATATAAAAAGGAAAAAATGCAAAAACTATGTTTCATTTATTTGGGAACGCATCGAAGGAACTATTTCTCCCATGCGCTTGATTATTAAGACTTCAACAGATGCATTTAATAAGTTGTAGTTTGTGATCTATAAGGAGTAATGTTGGTACATAGTTTTCTAGTTATTTTTATATAATGCATCACTACTTGTATATAAGAAGCATGTAATATGGACTTTACAAAAGTTTCTTTCCTTTTTCATGTTTGCCTCTTTATTCATGCCAATTAGCATATACACATGGCGATTCCCTTACTAATGAATTGGTTTCCATTGTCTAGAATATTACTTTTATACATATTGCAATGTGTAGTGACATGTCAATGTCTTTAGTAGGGCAAGGTTTCTTGACAAACATACTCTCTTACTTGGAGTTAATAACAATACGTTGGTGTAGCCAAAGCTGGTTGTGTTGGGAAGTGTGGTATGCAATGCTACGTGTGTCAACAGGTGTAGGGCAAGTCTCTAAAGTAGGTACAAAATCTTTGGTCAGACAGGTGATAGCGGAAGTGTATGCTTGATGTGGTTTTGAAAGCCAAAAGGACTCCATTGTGGGCCAATAGGGTTGGCAGATTGAGGTGTCCGAAGTACAATATTTGTGCCCTAGAATCTAGTGTTTGAGATGCTCTTGAAGCCAGTCTAAAAGACTCCTCAAATGGAGCAACCAGGTGAAAGATATGGTAGCTCAAATTTGGAATGCTTTGCAGATCCTCAACGGACAAGGCAAGTGGGGACAGGTGGCCAAAGTTGGTGTGGATGGATAGACACGTAGTGCTCAAATTGTGAAACATGCCGGTCTTCTTGGATCATCAATATGAGCTCTGATGAAAAAGATATGGTAGTGAAAGATTTGTCGGGGGCTAGTTATGTGCCAAGTTGACTGTATTTGTAGACATGCCATCTAGAGGTTTAATGGGCTCACCAGGATTTGAGAAGGTAGTATGCATCAAGTGGAGCCAGTGCAATTTGATGGCTTGCCAAATGGGTTCACGATTGTCGAGTTATGGCTCGGTGAAGTGGGGTGCATATGCTAGAGACAAGGTGCCTAGTGTTTTTTCAATTTTTTTCTACCTCGGTTGGCGAATTCAGACAAGTCAAAAAGTGACAAGATTTGCAGGACTTCAAGTCGACGTAATGGAGTTTGGCTTATTTTCCCGGTTTGGGCAATTGAGCATTGAGCAAGGAATGATGGCTTGAGAAATTTGGGAAGAAAAAGGGTTTCTTTTGAGAATTTTTGAGTAGTTTTTGGGCTGCCTTGAGAGCCAATTTGTAGAGGAGGGCCACGTGGCACTTCTCTACGAATTGGCTAAGTATATGGCATATATATAGCATTCTGACCTATTAAGTGTTATACAAGAAGAGAGACGGCTCTCTGCGCGCATCTCTGCGTTGGTGGGGGTGATGCAAGTGGAGTGTGCTCCTCCACATTCTCAAGTGATGATGGCTGCCTCGCTACTCTAGCAACGGTTTTGGTGGTCGTAGAGGTGGCATGCGGCTGTAGTATTGCTGAGGGACAGCGCTGTTGCAATGTGATGATGTGGCAGATTGTAGATCTCAGTCCTGTATGCAGCCTTCAAGGCCCATTTTTTTGAAGTGAAGGGTAACGCCCCCCTCCGCCCCCCCCCCACACACACACTAGGAACCTCGCTAGTGCAACGGGGAGGGCATGAGAGAGAAAGTGGAGGTGTGGAGATGAGCTAGAGAGAGGGTGGATTAGTGGTTCAAAGGAGTGGGCGAAAACAAGTCAAGGCGGTCAGAGCCAAGCTAGACAAAGGAGAGTTCCAAGGTGGAAAAAAAGAGAAAGGGAGAAAATAGAGTAAAATTAATTGAAAATTTGTAGGGGCACTAGCAACCTCGCTCGCTAGTGCACCCCCCCTTCAAGTTCAAACGAGAGAGCATTTGAGAGAAATCATGCAAAGGCAGTGCCCCCCTTTCAAAATTCCTAGGAGTGCCAAATGAGCCAATTAGAACCCCTCTTCCAAAAATGAGATGAAAAACCCCCTACAAAAGTTAATTTTTGTACATTACAAATGCTTTTGGCCTACCGTTTGTAGGGGAGCCAAGGAGAAAGGGAGAAAATAAAGTAAAACTAATTGAAAATGTGTAGGGGCACTAGCAACCTCGCTAGTGCACCCCCCCTTCAAGTTCAAACGAGAGAGCATTTGAGAGAAATCATGCAAAGGCAGTGCCCCCCTTTTAAAATTCCTAATATGGGGTGCCAAATGAGCCAATTAGAACCCCCCTTCCAAAAATGAGTTGAAACCTCCTACAAAAGTTAATTTTTGTACATTTCAAATGCTTTTGGCCTACCGTTTGTAGGGGAGCCAAGGTGAGTGGGTTTGTTTTTTGGTGGGCTTCTTTGTGTAGAGTGTGTCTACAAAGCGCAAGCTGGTGTGTGTTCCTTTGCCCGGCGACCAAGTAGGTGTGCCGTTTGTCGTAAGTGAGTTATGTATGGTGTTTTAAAAGCATGATCGGGCTTCCATAGCCATTACTTGAGTGTCGTTTCCCCTTGCCTCACTTTTGTACTTCTTCTGGTTTGGTGTGTGGTGCCAATGTGTGTGAGCAGGTGTGCTCTCGGGCCCTTTTTGTGAGTGGAATGGAGTGAGAGAGAGCTGTTGTGTGCGGCAACGATGTGTGGTTTGAAACAATCTGTGAAATGTGTGTGGGTAGATTTGGTCGTGGTGAGCGTGGTGGTGTGTGTGTGAACGGTGTTCTGCTTGTGAAAGAGAGAAGTTTTGAAGGTGTTCTCCGAGAGGACAGGGGTGCTGTGAATGCCTTGAGCTATAAAGAGGCATTGTGTTGTGTGTTGGGTGTGTTTCTCCATTCCCCCTCTCCAACGTGTATCCAATTACTCATTTCTCTTTTGGCTAAGAGCTTAACATCTTGGTATTAGTAATTTCCATAGACCATGTTTGATTCAAAAGAGGATACAACGCTCTTCGACTCAATTAGATCTACTTTTGCATGAGATCAATTCTCTTTGATTTAGTTAGATCAACTTTCGCATGAGAATCCTTCGAGATAGGAGCCAAAATCAGAACAACTTGTCAATGATGCATATCTACGAGAAGTCCCTTTCTCTATTCAGTGGATGATACTAGTGTAATTATGAACTGAGCTACTACTCAACCCATGACTGAGTCTTTTCAAAATATGCCACACATGTACAAAGAATAAAACAAGAAAATGTACAGGCATATTGTCATGACTTAGTAGATTGCTCAAGGAGCTCTATATTTCTGATGGATTGAATCTTATCATAGAGCGACGAAAGGGCACAATCTTATTGTCTTCTAAGCTTGGGATGGAAAGTTCACTCCTCGTCTCAGGGTTGACACGATTATCCTAAAAGATCTAATGGTGAACACCATTCCAAATTTTTTGAATCTAGTTGTGAACATGGCTCGAACCTAAGATCATGTACGTTCTATAGGCCTTGTTGTGCCTATAGATAAACTATACCTTGTCTAAGATCATGCTCCTTGCGAATCGGATGTTATTGATTATATCATGGTGTCAATCACTTATTTGACCATTCACATGAATCCGTCAACTCCAAAAAGAAATTCTCAATTGTGAGAACGAAGTAAACATGAGTCTTAGCTAAGGAGACGAGGATTCTCAACTAAATCTTAGTTCAAGTTTCTTGTTTATATACACTAATTGTTGAGATGTAGAGAGAAAGAGAGAGAGACGAGACAAGAGACACACCATGTACGCTCCCAAAGACTGATTCATATTGAGAATAAGATACAAATATATAGGTGAGACCAAGTTGAGTAGAGTGAGTCATATATAGCTCCAACACCCCCACTCAAACAAAGGTCTCTAGTTTGGATGAAAAAACCCTTGGGGAGCTCAAGGGAAAAACCCAAGCCCCTATACAATGTACAAATGTTCAAGTGACTTAGAGATCACAATGTGCAAATGTGGAGTGTGCATAGTGCATGGTACCTCAAAGATTACAATGTCATATGTACAAAGCTATTACAATAGCAAAGAAGCTAATCTAGAAAGAGTGAGGCCTAAGCAACTCCAAGCTCCGAGCGCAAGAGGATGAAACATGACTCGTTGAGGCCTTTGGTCAAAATGTCTGCAATCATCTGGTCACTTGGACAGTGTTCAACCATAATGGTTCCTTTGCGTACTTCATACCTGACATAATGATAATGGATAGCAATGTGCTTTGACTTATTATGTTGAACATAGTCTTTTGCAAAACTAATAGTACTTTGGTTGTCACACCGCAAGGGTGTGCTAGAAAGAGGAGAGTGACCAATATCAACCAGCATTTGTTGAAGCCAAATCAACTCACGAGTTGCAAGTGATGCCGCAACATATTCTGACTCAGACGTAGAAACTGTAACACAACGTTGTTTCTTGCTGGTCCAAGAAACAAGACAACATTTATAAAGAAGCAATTTCCACCAGTAGATCGCATAGATAAATGTGAGCTTGCCCAGTCTGCATCTGTGTAACCCAAAAGAGAAAGAGATTGCATAGAATCCGATGTGAGTTGTCATCGATAGACTAAACCAAAATCTGTAGTGCCTTTCAAGTATTTCAATACACGCTTTGCAACAGGCCAATGCTTAAGAGAAGGACATGCAAGATGTTGTCCAAGATAATTAGCAGCAAGCAGAATATCAGGACGAGTGTTCATGCCAACAAACTGAAGACATCCAATCAAGTTAGCATAAGGTTGATTTGTGACGAGTTGACCGCCATTGTCAGAAGTGTTCTTCGTAGAGCTCTCAAGACAAGGTGTGTTCGCTGAATGTGCAGATTCCATACCAAATTTTTGAATAGTATCTGCAATAAACTTTGACTATTGAAGTAATAAAATACCTTTTGTACGGTTCCGTTGGATTTGAATGCCAAGACACGACTGAATCTCTCTAAGATCCACCATATCAAATGCAGAAGACAATTACTTTTTCACTTGCTGAAGAAATCCCAAATCATTGGAAACAAGGATGGTATCATCCACATAAAGAGCAAGAATCACAAAACTTCTACCTTGGCGTTTTATGTATAAGTTGGGGTCTGACGAGCAAGAGATGAATCCTTTAGAGGTGAGAAAAAGATCAGATTTTGTGTACCATGCTCGCGAAGCTTGTTTGAGACCATATAGTGCCTTATGGAGTTGAGCAACAAGGTCTTCTTTACCTGGAATAACAAACCCTTTTGGTTGTTCTACATAAATTTCCTCTTCCAAGTCACCATTAAGAAAAGCAGTTTCCAGATCCATTTGATGAGCTTCTAAATCAAATTGAACAAGAAATGCCAATAAAACTCGAACACTTGTAATGCGAACAACTGGTAAAAAAGTCTCTTGACAATCAACACCAGCTACTTGGGAGCAACCTTTTGCAACTAAACATGTCTTGAACTTGTCAAAAGATCCATTTGCTTTTACTTTTGTCTTATACACCCACTTACATTTAATAGTTGTACGACCAGGAGGTAATTCAGTTACTATTCATATACCTTTAGAGATAAGAGAATCGTACTCTGCTTCCATAGCCTCTTGCCATTGATCCTTTTGTGGTGAAGAGATAGCTTCATCATAAGTAACGGGATCTTCAGAAGTAGAAAAAGCATTATCAGCAATATCGTCATCATAAACATGACATGAGCCATGTTCAAAATCAATAGGTAGATCAACAAAAATATCAATATCATCATTGGCAACATTCGGAATGGATGATTGTGATGAGGAAAGTTGCTCTATAGGAAGAGTTTCATCTTCTGAAAGAAATGGAAAAGCCTGAAGCAATGATTTAGTATCATCAGAATCATGGACCATGAGCCTCCCATAAGCTGTTCGTTAAAAGTAGCATCACGATTCACAATTACTTTCTTGGAGGAAGGGTCATAGAATTTGTAGCCTTTGGAAGTGTCAGAATATCCAATAAAAATAACTTTAAGATCAGGAGCATCAAGCTTTGTTCGTGTTTCTTTGGGAACATGAATATAAGCAATACATCCAAAGGTTCGAAAATGAGATACAGAAGGAATGTCACCTGTCCATGCTGTGATGGGTATCTTACCAGAGGGTGCAGTAGTAGGAAGATGATTCTGAACAAATACTGCTGTCAAAGTAGCTTCAACCTAGAAAACCTGAGATAAGCTAGAATGAATCAGCATACATCTTACAACATTGAGAATAGTGCGATTCTTTCGTTCAGCAAAACCGTTCTGTTGAGGCGAATATGGAATAGTGTGTTCATGATGAATTCCACTGTCAGCACAGTAACTCACAAACTTCGAGAAACATATTCGCCTCCATTGTCACTACGAAGCTTCTTAAGGCGACGACCAGTTTGAAGTTCCGCAGCCTTGTGGGATTGTTTGAAAACAGATAAGGCTTCAGATTTTCGTCTGAGTAGAAATACAGTCATATACCTTGAGAAATCATCAATGAAAGTAATGAAGTAGCGATATTGTGATCTCGAAGAAGGGAGAGGTCCACATATATCAGTATGAACAAGAACCAATATGTCATGAGAATGAGTTGTATTCGAAAGAGGAAAGGGTTTACGATTGTGTTTTCCAAGAGCACAAAATTCACAAATTCCCATATGGGGATGGGCTTTAAGATCTATACCATGAACAAGATCACGACGTTGAAGATTAAGGAATTTTGAGAAATCAGCATGAACAAAACGGTGATGCCATACATTGCAATCATGATCACCTGGAGCAGTGACAACATTTTCTACAGCATCGTTGAGAGAGAGTTCAAACAAGTTATCGATTCGAGGAGTAGTGGCTATAGTCTGTCCATCTTTCTCAATTCGGCATTTGGTATGATCAAATCCAACAAATAGACCAAGATCAACAAGTCTAGCAACTGAAAGAAGATTACGTTGAAGATCTGGTACATGTAATACTCCTCGCAAAATTCGAGTGGAAGAAGATAAGGTGCCAAGATATAAGTCTCCAATACCCTTTACTTGACAAGTAGTATCATGAGCAAGATAAACAACACGTTGAACTGCCAGTGGACGATAGTTATGAAGCCACTTAGACTGATATGTCATATTTTCTGTAGCACCAGAATCGACAATAAAAAGTGATCCATCACGTACATGAAGTATTCTGTGTGGAGCAACTGAACATAGGACGCAGCTTGTTTCTGGTACAATGTTGTTTCGATGAATCGACGCTTATAGCACATATGAGTGGGGTGATCAGATCGTCCACAATATTCACAAGAAGAAGAAGAAGAGTCTCTAGATAAACGTGGTTGCTTTGTGGTAATATTGTGTTGTTCATCAAATCGAAGAGCTCAAATCGAAGAGCTCGAGGAGACGAACAAGTTTTGGATGAAAAGCGCCATTGCGCTTTTTTTGTTTCTCCAAATTTTGAGCAGAACACCCCAAAAAATTGAGATGAAGTTCATGGTGTCATCAACAAGAAAACGTAATCAACAATTAGATTGATTAGCAATAAACGCCACACAAAACACTAATCATATTATTCTTAACACAAAACAACCACAGTTAACAAGAATCAATGCTCAAAAATAAAATTTGTAGAAATTTTGAATCTTACATGCGACACATACTGTTTTGCACCATGAATTGAATCGGCGCGTGATCGTTACCGCTTTGATACCATGTTGAGATGTAGAGAGAAAGAGAGAGAGACGAGACAAGAGACACACCATGTACGCTCCCAAAGACTGATTCATATTGAGGACAAGATACAAATATATAGGTGAGACCAAGTTGAGTAGAGTGAACCATATATAGCTCCAACACTAATCTATACTTTTAGTGTTAAGCTCATAGGTCAAGGAAAGGGCTGGATCAATAGAAGGAAGGATTTTGGTGATGCACCTTTATCTCCTTTGCTCACAAGTGGTCTTTCATGGTACTTTTCTTGCTCACAATAAGCATATAATTTAGTTTTTTTTCTTTTCTAAATATTCTTAAAATAAGATTTACAAGTGGGATGCATATTCTTGAATGATTTCATCCAATTAGCTCTTTGTGTACATGACAAGGTCATGTTTGAGGAAAGGATTATAAGGGTTGGCATATGTGGTACCTCCTCGGTCATGTTTTTGTGTCCATATGATTTTTTTATACAATAGATATGAGATTGCATTACATGCATGAAATGTCTTTTGGTCAATTTCATACAGAAAATTACATGGCTACAAGGTTCATGATTATCTTTTCTTTCGACAGATGTTGATCTTGCTCTTCATATGGATACACACCTTGATCTACCAACTTATGGAGTTCAATCAAAACTCTGTACTACATAAGACACCACCGAATCACCATGATCTTATGTCAAGGTTTGTCTATAGTAACTACT
The DNA here is from genome assembly GCF_014529385.1 of Adiantum capillus-veneris. Lineage (NCBI taxonomy): Eukaryota > Viridiplantae > Streptophyta > Polypodiopsida > Polypodiales > Pteridaceae > Adiantum > Adiantum capillus-veneris. The sequence goes on from NC_140950.1 coordinate 30,676,716, forward strand.
CCCATGTTAAGTAGGACATTTAGTGTTTTGCATTCTACAAGATAGGATCCATATTTGTTAAAGCATGCACACTATTGGTATATTCTGTAGTGTTTAGCAAAGACTTGTCCAAGGTGGCATGTGAATTCATTGATACACATCCTGAGTCACTAAGGCACAATAATATTGGTTACGAACTAAAAGAGTTCTACAAGACTTGGAAACTCAAGGAGTTCAACCATTATGTGGGCCAAGTTTATGAGGGTTCTTCTCACTTCTACAATTGAGAGTTTTATGGCTTTCCCACACATAAGAACTTGAACTTAAGAATTTTGAATTTCCTAACATAGATTTATGAGACATAATATTCCACATGTGGAGAATATGAGATCTCAGGGACTATCACACTAGCATACGTGTCACATAAACTCCCAAAGTATTGGTCCTTTTTGTTTGCCAAGACCATTTAATTACAACACATGTATTGGGAACAATTTCAGTGACTAAAAAATATCGGATACTAAACAAGACTCGTTTTCTTTGGAAAAGCATGTAGCAATCTTCTTGGATGGTTGCATGTTTATGTTCAAGGTTATGCATTGCATTGCTAATAGTGTCAAATTAATAACGTAGATCACGTGTAGAGAAGATGTCTCTTGCATTCTTTGGAGATTTCCAATAACAATGGAAGAATATCTCTATGGATTTTATTGTGGGTCTACCAACTATTGTCGGTGGTCATGTCTCGGTCTCGAGAGGATTACTTAATAAATATGTGACTATCGCGTGAATGCAACATACGAGGTTATTAAATTATATTTTTTTCTCACATTTTCAAATACAAAAGGGTATCATAAAATAGATTTGACAAAAAAATTTACAGATCGAATAGGAAAGGGTATATTTTATTTGTCAAAATTCACAAATAAGGAGTTTTAGTAATATTTCTTGAACGCATGTGATATACACTATTTATGCATAGTGATCTCCCCAAGGTCTTGATTGTAGATACGTTGACTAAACTTTGTAAGTTTATTCCCACCAAGTCTACCATTTTTTCAAAATTTGCCAAGTTGTTTGTTGAAATTCTGTATCAGTTATATGGATTTCTTAGTAATATTATGAGTGACTGTGATCCCAAGTTTGACAGTCATTTTTGGAGGGTTGTCTTTAATAAGTCGGGAACACCACTCAATCTTGAGGCCAAGGGCTTAGTAGAAAACCGGGATGGGGATTGCTCTATAAGTAGAGGGTAGGATGGTTGGGTGGATCTTGGGGGCGTCACTTAGTAATTTTGTGATTATCACGTGAGTGCAACAGAAGGGATTATTAAATTTAATTTTTTCTTATATTTTTACGTACAGAAGGATATTGTAAAATGGAATTGGGAAAAAAAATTACAGATTGAATAAGAAAAGGGTACACTTTATTTGTCAAAAATTCATAGATAAGGAGTTTTATAGATAGTCCTTGAACGCATGCGAAATACACAATTTATACATAGTGACCCCTTGGAGCAAGGGTTTTCACTTCCCTTGGCCTCTTATTTTCTTATCTTGAAAAGATGGCTATACTTGCAACTTATTCTCATGCCACAAAAAAGTGTGAGCAAATACCATACACACGGTTTCGAGACAAATATCCCCATTTCCTAAAACTTTCCTAAAACTATTCATGTCATTCATGCAAGAAGGTAGCATGCAATAATCAGACACACAAGTACATAAATATGATATGTTGTACAATATCCATATGGACAGTCTCCGCTCATGAGCCTATGACTAGAGGATGTTCGTACACAAGTGTACAATGGTACTAGACCCTAGAGAGAGCTATCCCACAAGGTTTTTTGAGCATATCAAGAATCCTTTACTTCGAATTTTTTTCTCTGATGGTTGTCTTTTTTCTTCTAATTTTTGTTAGTTTGAGCTTCTTTTACGCATCCATTTGACACGCTCATCTCACATGGAAGACTCATCAGTCTTTTGATTAAGAGTACTTGGATTTATTGCAAGATCCATACTATTTATCACCATCTTGTGTCCCTATGACGTTGTCTCTTGAAAAGTAGTGAAGCTGTATCTTCAACCTCCTTTCACTCAATCTTTTGACATTGCTCTCTGTCTTTATCTTCCAAAAGTAGCTCCAACATTTCTTGAAGTATTTACATACAAGATGTAAAAGCAACTCTGCCTTCTCCGCATTCAAGGTGCCCTATTTTACTGTGACAATTCAACATATCGTCGCTCAAACTCCCTTTGTAGCTACATTTGTGAGAGTTGTTTAGAGCGAGAAACCCGTTCCTGAAAGGTTCTCTTCATAATGCGTTCAAAATCCTTTATGAAGTAATCTTGCTCTAGAGATTTCACAAATGCTTCCCAATTTTCCTCCCGGGTCCCACTTACATGTGCTTTGGTTTTTGGAACCACAACATACCTAAAACTAGCTAACATGGTAGTTGTAGACACCCTTATGGGCTTCATTTATTTTACATAATGCTGCAAGTACTTTGCTATATCTTTTCCATTGAATTGATTCATTTGTTTTCACTATGGAATGCAAATCATTTGTGGTAGATACTTCCCGCCTATCCGCAACTTGTTGTTACTATATAAAAAATACAAAGGCCTGGATCATTTGCATCGTATTTGGATCCAAAGCACATACCTTGTTGCTCTTGGTGATTAGCCATATTTAAACATTTTTGTGGTAACAAAAATAAAAAAACTCTCATTCCATCACCAAAAAATACGTTTGGAAAATTGTGGTCTAGTTGGAAAGATGCGAAACCTAGCTATGAGAGTTGGTGATGGAAGTTATGAGTACTTTATGAAGAAGTGTTTATGTTTTTCACAACTATTTGCCTAAATATGATTCGAATTCTAAGAGCATTTTTTCAAGGGAAATCTCAAAGCCCTTGCTTGTAATAGAGAGCAAGTTCGTAATGAGAAGATCACAAACTCTTAAATCAGATTCACCTAAAAGTATAATAAAAAATACTTTAAGTTCATCGATGAAAGTTGTACTCACATAAGCGCACAATCCATTCAAAACCCCAATCTTCTTCTTCATGTAATCTTGTAGCCTTGTCCATCATTGCATAGTTATAACTTCAATCTTTTTAAAAAAATCAAGCATTTCTCCCTTAATTAACCCTCATTCTAATTTTGCAGAGATTTTAGCATCCTCATAGTAAAACCCACATACATACTTCAAGGAAGAAAAGCTTAGTTCACACCCTCACAATCTCAAAAACAAGAAGGAAAAGAGGCAAGATTGCAGATACTACTCTTTCAAATTCTAAGAGTGTTTTTTAATGGGAAATCACAAAGATCTTTCCTAAATCTGCTTGTAATAGAGAGCAAGTTTGTAATGAGAAGATTAGAAACTAGTCTAAAACCAAATTCACTTAAAACTATAATAAAAAAAACTTTTAAGTTCATCCATGAAAGATCTACTCACACATAAACACACAACGCATTCAAAACCCCAATCTTATTCATGAAATCTTGCGGCCTTGTCTCTTATTTCATAGTTATAACTTCAATCTGTTGAATGCAAACTCAAGCTTTCTCCCTCAATTCACCCTCATTTTGATTTTGTAGAGATTTCAACATCCTTATATGAAAAACCCACATACAAATTCAAGAAAGCAAACCTTAATTCACACCCTCACAAGCCCAAAAACAAGAAGGGAGAGAGGCAAGATTGCAGTGATCTTTCATAGAGAAACCAAGAAGTGAAGTACACAAAAGGGGAAGAATTGAAGTTTTGCAGCCATAAGCAAAAACCTCCTTTACTTGCATACATGGCACTTTTGCTGACTCATCAAATTTGAAAATAGGCTACTTTATCATAAAATTTGGTCAAAAAATGATCCTTCGAAGGCATATAAAAACTTTAAAACCATTTGGGAAATTCCTTTGTGCTCAAATTTTGTATGTGACATCAGCTTTCCAATTGTCATTAGTTTTTAATACATATGTGATGGTTGTACATACTAAGGTGTTCCTCACACGAGGGGGGGTTAATCATAAGTGGGAGGGCGATTAGATCACCTTTTGAAAAGATGGGTCTTCACACACACACACCTAATGGGAGGGGGGGTAAGAAGTTGAAATGTAATATCTTTGAGGTGCAGTAAGTGGAGGGGGGACTGCGTAACTAAAAACTTTTACCTCCCCTTCGACGTGTGGGCCACTCCTAACTATTGTTTTTGACAGTTTGTATCCGCATCAAACTTTGTAGACAAAACTAGCTAGTGTACCGCCATGATTCACTTAAGATTTTTACATTATTAAACCAAACTAGGCCCGCTCTAAAGTATCAAAACATGCGACAATGTCACATTTAGGGCCACGACTCCCTAGTAAGGTATGTACATTTCAACAACCGTGTGAGAAACTACCTTCACACATCACGCTCAATACATTGTAGCATTTTCTCCTGTACATCATAAAAATAAAAAAGTGAGGTAGAATTTGTCATTTCATATTATGTATGTTCCATGACATGGCAACATATCTTCAATTATGTAAAAGCATGACAAGGATTTTCATTCAACCAAAGCGATTGTTTGTGATAGATGCATAATTTGACCCTTACGTATACTTTTGCATCTAACTGCTATCTCTCTTTGGAGGGTTGCATGATTTACATAATCATGTACCTTTGAGAGAGAGGTAAGGCATTCATGATTCGAAAGCAAGGTTTGATCGAGATTTGAATTACGCAAATCATGAAGCTATTTCAAGGTGGAACCAAACGTAAAATACTGTACGTATTCAGTACGTAAGGTACGCAGTCCTGTATGGATTGAGGTTTAAGGTACGTAAAAATACGCACTATTGGTAAAAAACCCTTAAAAATTAGGAAAAACATTTGAAATTTCACAAAAGAAGCCCACAAATATATAAACTATCAATCTATATGGCTAAATGAAAAGGCCTACCTGCATTAAAATTTAAACATCAATCAAGTGACCTACCATGGTCCATATACGAACATGGGACACAATACCCGATTTATGGTCCATATACGAACATGGGACACAATACCCGATTTCAGTAATAGTATGACAGACTCAAGACCATAATCTCAAAAGCAACATAGCATTGTAAGGTAAGAGACAATGTACATCAATGATCATACAAGGGTGAAGATCCAAAGATTGACTAATGATGATTAAAATACTGCAAATACAAAACTCAACACTACAATCATCCCGGCATGAAAATGGCATATCAATCATGACCAATGAGAATGACATTATGACATAGCAATCATGACCAATGTCTGATGCCAACTACAAAAGCTCATAAACTAGCAAGGTGCAAATGCCAAAAGTTAAAAGTAATACATAGCATGAATAATACTAGAAAAAACCCAATGGAGTCCTCAGTCAAGAGACTCAAGTCTCTCTCTCCCAAGACAACTAGCTTAGAACTCATCATTGGATGAAGATGAGCTCTCTGCAGAGGAGAGAATGTCTCCATGTGACAAGACATTGCCTTCGTCGTCGTACTCTGGCTCCACAACCATAGACACCTGTGGCTGCTCTGCAACATCCTCAAGATCCTCCTCCTCTGTGGCGTGAATGAGACGAACCGCCTCATTTGCACGTACTTGTGCTTTGTGGACAGGAAGCTTTCCTTTGCGAATGCTCTCACGTCGTGCAATATCTGGATCTGGAGCTCGCTCTTGGAGTGGAATGTTGTATGCCCGTGCTCGCGATCTGGTCACTCGTCGATCCACACTCTCCAACTCTCTATGAAGTAGTCGAAGAATCTCCTCCTGCTCATCTCTCGTCTGCTGCTCAATGTTCTCTATAGTGGAATCAGGCACCATCTTAACCTGCGTGGGATCTACCTGCTCATAGAAAAAACCGAACGTACGTTACAAAGAGTTTGATCATATCATCATAAGTAAAATCTACGAGTTAACAAAACCACATATTTAATATTACCTGCTTTGGTGTCCCCAAAGCATGGTAGGCTCGCACAAGCTTCATGTTGGCTCTACAGTAAACCAACCTCTCTAGTTGCGCAGTGCTTAGCCTATTGCGTATTTTGGTGTGGATCAATGAGTAGGCACTCGAGTTGCGCTCACAAGCACCCGCAGAGCAATCCTTCAATTGGGAAATTATAATGATTTAGGGTTTAGTATTTACCTGCAAAAGTGGCAATGGTTTAGGTTTTGTATTTACCTGCGAAAGTAGGCGCAATGCAACATCCGTAAGCTTGGGAAGACCCTGTCTCCCATAGCTCTGCCACCAAGTCAAAGGAAACTTGGTGGCCTCCTGTCTCAGTTCCACAGGCCGCACAAAGGAAGGACCTAAGCTGTTGATGAAGCTCGTCATCTCAGCATCAATCTCCAATTGTGTGTCCTCGTCATACCTCAACGAGATGTATGAATCGCGTAGTGCAAGCAAATCTCTATCATGGAATAGTTCTGGCTTTTTGTAGAGAGGATGGAGACATGCAGTCATTCCATGTATAGGACGGCTCATGAACGTCCACCGACTCTCCACAATAGCCAGTATGTCATCTCGTCTGCACACATCCATAAAAAAAGAAGCATCTCAGTGTAGCAGGTCCGAGCTATTTAAAAAAAAACAATTGCCAACAATTGTCAATGATGCAATCAAGGAAACATATCGCTGCTGAGACAAAGAAGGACACTCTCTAATGTGGCTCTTCATCTGCAAGAATAGAGATGGTAAACCAGCCCTAGTGTGGACCCCTCCATATCCGTGACACGCAGCAACACGTGAACAGGCTGCAAAGCCACTGTGAGAGACTGCACCTCTGTCCAAAAGCTCTCATCAAGAACACGCCTCTGGATGTACTTAGTGTTCTCCTGCTGGGAATTGTGCATGTCTCTCCATTTGGGATCCACCACTGTTTGCATCAGGGAATCCCTTAGCTTGAAGAGCCTATGGAGCACCAAATACATATAGGAAAACCTGGTTTTTGAAGGCTGTACCATATCCAACTGGCTGTGGCTCCTAAAGATGGCAAGTGCTTGGTGCTTCTTGCGGAAGAAAGTGGTGATCTTTGTTGCATCAGACACAATAGGCAGCACCCAAGGGAGTTTCCCTATCCCCTCCATGAGTAAATCAAGGCAATGTGCAGCACAGGGGGTCCAAACTATGGATGGAAACTCTGCTGAAATCAAGTCATCCATTGCTTTGCAATTTGATGCATTATCAGTGACAACCTGTACCACATTCTCTGCGCCAACGTCTCTAATGGCCTGCCGAATGTGCGTGTAAATGAACTGACCTGTGATATGTTCCCCTGCCTTCCCTGCATCCACGGCTCGCAAAAAATATGTGCCAAGGCAAGATGACACAAGAATGTTGATGATGTGTCGTCGACGTATGTCACTCCAACCATCTGAAATGATTGTGCACCCAAATTGTTTCCATCCTGCCTTCACTGGAACCAAAGCCCTGTCAATCAAAGCCTTTTGCTCATCAAGCATTGTCGTGCGCATTTTCTTGTACTCTAAGCCAATCCATGTATCTATGGGACCAACCTGAGCAATAGCCTTCACCATCCTTTTCCATTGGTCAGTCCTCAATACATTGAAGGAGATGTTGCACTCAATAAGAGTGCGAGAAATCTCCATCTCCGCCACCTTTTGTCGCTCCTTGATCCAAGATTGAGTATGCACACGCGAGGGCAAGGTGGTCTGCCTAGGCCCTGTGACATCCTCCGTATCATTAACATCCTCAGAAAACACATCCTCAACATCTTGCATGATACGAGCCCTCTTCCTGTTAGACTGAGCCTGTGCACTAGGTTCACTACTTCCCACTGTTTGATCTTGAGTGTCCATCTCCCCAAGGTCTCCGAGAAGGGCATCATGAAGAGCATCTTGTGTAGATTGTTTTCCCATACCTTTGTTTACTCCTGCCATTGCTGGAAATTTTTCTGCAATCAGTTGATCTTTTACAGCAGGCGGCACCTTCTTGCATGCTCCACAATTGGCTGTACATCCTATTGCCGTCAAGTGTCTGACGACACGAGTGACCGTACTGGTCTTCTGCATCCCACAATACTTGCATTGCCAACGTCGTGTACCTGATCCGGATTGCCCTGGAGTCTTCACAATCTCAATGACATTAGTGTGAATGTTCCAGAGGGGGTTGGCTTCGCGAGGCATGGTGTTTTCTTTGCAAGAAAGGCGCTCACAGACCTGCTCTGCACCTGCTCTGCAACTTTTACAGAAGCGCACTCTCTGTAAAGAGCTTTACTGAAAAAATAAAACGCTACCCTATCGCTGCAACGGACGCCACACGCGCTGGCCAAATTTTTTTAAAAAAAATACTGCACCGTACGGATGCAATCCGTACGGTACGGATCCGTACTGTACGGATGTACCGTACGGATTGCATCCGTACATACATACGGTACTACCTTGAGCTATTTAGCCTTCATAGTCCATAGTAGATAGATCAGAGTTTTTCATACAATGCATAACATCATGAGCTTCTGCTCGAGAGGCACCGCATACCTAGCTAGGTACGATTGGGGGCAGGGGACCGCCGGCCCCCTTTAATTGAGATTTGAATTACGCAAATCATGAAGCTATTAAGCCTTCATAGTCTATAGCAGATAGGTCAGAGTTTTTCGTACAATGCATAACATCATGAGCTTCTGCTCCAGACGCACCACATACCTAGCTAGGTATGCGGCGCCTCCCTCACAGAAGCTCATGATGTTGAGGTCAGTCACAATGTGGGAAATATTGTGAGAATTTGTCCAAAACTTCCTGTGCTAGAGTCGTGATGTAGGAACAATCCTTGAAAAATGTAAACGTTTGAAATTTGATGAGCAAGTGCCAAGATTGCTTTACCTAAAAGCTGTGGACGTTTGGTCTTGTCAAACAGGGAAAGCTTACTAAAAGGGGCTGTACGAGGGTAGGGCTGAGGTAACAGACAAGGGGCTCACGTAGCAGTCCATGCAAACCGGACACTTGGCGACGAGCGACAGTCTGCCACAACTCGCATTTAAAGAAGATAGATCAAAACCACAGCTATGGGCCACGCCGCCACTCCATGAGAGAGAGAGAGGGGTCTGGTCTGCTGCTTGCGAGAGAGGGTGTCAGTGTCTTATCAGAAATTGAAGAGAGAGAGAGAGAGAGAGAGAGAGAGAGAGAGAGAGAGAGAGAGAGAGAGCGTATAACAGTTATGGTCTGCTCTGAAATCGATTCATGAAGGCAAAGAGTTTGGGTTTTACGTGGCTGTTTTAGCAGAGCCTGGCTAGAGGTGCGCCTCTTGAGATGGAAGGACTAATACCCTTGCAGACTTCATACCTCGATAGAGAGCTGTTCTATGCTAACGAGGGTTGTTCTACACTACTGTAATGAAGGAGTACGAATCTTGTGATATAACCCGCAGGGTACTCTTGATAGAGCTAGGTGGTAATTTGTGCTACAGTTTACTGGAATGGATAGCAAAGCAACAATATTACTTAGGAGATAATGATGCATTGCGTTCTATCAGTTATTTCTTCATGACCGTAGTAGAGACAACCTAGAATGTCATTATCCTCTATTGAAGCTTGACTATGTTTGAGAAGTCCAGAATATGTGTGAGAAGTCCAGCTTTGTTGGGTGTGAGAAAAGTTTGATTATCCTCAAATAGAGCTAATTGCAGAGAGCTTGATGCTTTAATATTGCTTAGAGACTTGTGTTTCATGCATGGACTTTATATTGGTGCATGAATAGTTCAAGCTTTCGGTTGTGTCTTGACTTGGAGAAAGTTGGTGAGAAAACACTTTTGGACATTCTCAAACATACTTGGATGGAAATATCTGTATCGTAGTAAACTCTACATTTGAGCAACTATTCAGAGCTTTTGTTTTTTATATACATAGATCAAGCATACTAAGATGGAGTATCCGTATTGCTCGAGGCTTGTGCTTCATACATGCACCTTATATTGGTGCATGAATAGTTCAAGCTCTTGTAAAGCTCATTGCTTTCCTGTTAACATGAGCTCTACGTATCCAAATGAGGCTTTTGGGCATTTTGGACACAATTGAAATGTCAATATGTCCAAATTCTTCACCAAAACGTCAGTATCAAAAGCAACCATACATTGGATCGACAAATGCCAATTGTACTCTGTCAGTCTCTTCTCTTTTTTTAACTTTTACTTTTAAAGACATGATGCTGATTTTATGGATATCTTTTGTACACACAAAAGACACAAAGCTTTAATGACAAAATCAACTCCAGCTCAATTGGAAAGGGAACCCCTTGTATCTGATGTATACTACAAGAGGTGTCAAAAAAAGGTTGGAGATCAAGTGGAGACTAGCTATTGTGACGATTTGTCGTATTCTTGACGAGTCACATTGTCTAAAGGAGAAGTAATTTTGAGACGGCTTTGCATGAAATGCTACTAATGAAAGCTCGTTTGGTGATTTAGAAAAGAGGAGACCATGAATAGACGTGGAAATTCCACGTACATCTTAGACTAAAGCAATGTTGACGGAGATGTTGCCAACTACAAGAGGAATTTCTTAAGACCAGAGAAGATATAGGCCAACATGAAGAGAGTTGTCCAGAGGGAAGCTAAGCATCATTTTACTTGAGCATGGGACTTGAGGAGAATTGAGGTGTATTTGCAGATATATGGGAGAGATTTCGCAAGCTCAATTGCGAGCTACAAGACATCAAAGAGGCTTTACACGCATGTAAACTATTTATTAAAGAGAGGAAGGTGCAAGATTTAGCAATGACAATGAATTGTTCCGAAATTTTAGATGATAAGGCAATAGATTCTAAAGCGAGAAAAGTAGGTTGCATGGAATGTTATTCGCAAAACGTTTAAAACGTGAATAATGGTCATATAATACGCTTGTCCTAATTATTCAAATGTATTATATTGTGAGACTTCATTGTTTTTAATAAGTTTGTATATCCTCTTGTAAATCGATTGATATGTTTATCGATCGATATCAATAAACATATCAATTGATAAACAGTAATATAAAAAGATTAGAGAATGTATCACTCATCTTTTTATAGTCTACAAGGTTAACCAAACCAATGAACAGTGGAGAGCTTAACTCAAAAAATTTAGTAAAATGATTTTTTTTGACAAAATCATATGTTTTAGTTACTTAAATGTAGCTTGAATATAAGAAACTTCATTTTTTGCTTTTTGCCTTACACTATATTGAAAATATATGAGCTTTATAGAGAAAGTACTAGGGTTTGTGCGAGCAAGCGGCCGTAGAAGCTCTTGTGAGCTTTGCTTGCGAGAAGCCGCGAGCTAGGGGCTCTTTGGGGTTGTTTGCAGCAGGAGGTGCTCCTGGGTGGATGCAATTCAAAGCCGGCAGGGTTGGCGAGGTGCGGCGGGGATGTGCCCCGCAGGGGGGGCTCTGGTTGCCTCGGCTTTGTTTTGTCTTGTGCATGCTCCGATCTCTCTTTTTTATGCGCACATAACGCGTTAGGCCTTTGGCTTAGCTAATAGAAATATAAAGAGAGACACATACAGTCCTTCGCTTTTCTGAAGTTCTAAGTAATGTTGTATGTGTTTTAAAACAATGAAAGCATTAGGGTGATGATATATTACGTTTAGCTGTTAATACATGATATAGGTTTGAGTATCAAAAATGTTGATAGTAAGTAGGTTTTTAAGAGCTTATTGCATTACGGTAGAAAGTATGTTAACCTCTTAATAACGTGCTCGTAGAGTAATTTCTTTCTTGGTTCTTTCATCACTTTCTCTTACTTTCTCTTGGTTATTTTGAATACTCGTTCTTGCTTCCAAGTAGACATAGCACGTAATGGAAAGCCTTTTGGTTGTTATTAGATAACACTCTTATCTCCAAGTAGGTTGTAGTTATAGATAGAACACATCACAAGGTTTGATTAGCTACTTTCAAGCGAATGCTCTTACTCTTAAGAGAGCATAGATGGTTGTTTGGTTTAGATTCACTACTCGTGTTTAAACAAACGGCTCCTATCTTTTGAGAAAGAGAAGTTTACTAGTGAACCTAGGTACTACCCAGTTATTTTTGGAGCTTTGGTTGTTACCTTCTGTAATGGAGTAGCGGAAATTAGAGAAAGGAGCATAGCGGATGAACATAATTGATGGTAGAAACATAAACATAGCATTTAGTTAACTTGGCATGACTAATACTTTTGCAAGAGAGAGAGTTTAGAGAACATGACAACGATTGAGGACCGGATTTATATGGAGCCGGTCCCCCCTCTAATAGGCATTTGTATTATAGTTTCTTCCATCAAGAGAGACTTGTTACAATACAATCTTTGTGTTTCTTGTGACCAAGGTGATGCAATGAAGATGGAAAGCTTCATGCATCACGAGCATAACATAAGCTTTATGGAAAGCATTAACTAACTCAAGCCTCAGTCCCAAAACTTCAAACACCTTCGAAGGTGGAGAGAGCTAGTAGGGAACGAGAGTAGGGGAGAGGAAGAATAAACATTTCATAGGAGAAAGAGTGAGTTCCTCACTTATCATCACTCTTCTTGCTAGCACACATAACAACATAGTAATGAAGATGGAGAAAATGACAAGCTTAAGCATTGCAGCATGGCTCTTGGTTGGATTTGCATTCTATAGCCTAGAGTATTGGTGTAGGCTCTCAGCCTCTTTACTTTCTTGGAGAAGGAGAGGTAGTCTTAAGCCCCTTAAGCTTGGACCGGGTTCCCACCTCAACTACAGCCCTAGCATCTCAAGCATGACAAGCACCTCAAGCATCTCAATCATCAAGCCCCTAAAGCATCTCAGTCATCAGGCATAACAAGCACCTCAAGCTTGGGCGGCGTTCCCACGTCAAGCACAACCCTAACTTACGTAAGGTCAAAGGACTTTTAACACTAACTATTGGAGGTCTTCAATGAAGCTAATTTTAAGGAGTATATGCTCTATTGGTTAGTCTTTCCCTTTGACAGACCATCTCTCATTTGGGCCTCTTTAATATTGGCCCTGTGTTAAGATAGATCTATAAACACATGTCTATATCCTAACCCTTGTTCCCGTTTATTCTCCTACATTAAATGATCAGTTTAATATGAGAAAATCATTTGGGTTGGTTAGATATTAGATTTTATGACATGACTTCTCTCTTGATATCATGGTCGTTCTTGACTATGAGGTAGAAAAGATAAAGCCTTAGTCATTATATGTTCTAAAGATAGTGGAGCTAATGGTCTACCAATGCTATCCAATATCATTTGATATTAAACAGAGATGGAGTTAAGAGTAAACATTAAAGATTATCTTTTTTTTTTTTTTTTTTGCAATACTCATTGAATTGAGTGAGTTGAAATGATATTTAACACCAAAGAAAATACAAGATCAACCTTGCTCATACACATTGAGCCAGGGTTTCAAAAACAACCTACAATCATCAACCATGCTCGAAACAAGCCATGAAATCACAAACACACGAATCATATACAAGTCCATAGTCGAGCTTTTTATTACAGGGAAGCCGGAAAACCCGCTACAAACACGTAAAGCTAAAAAAAGTTACGCGACTACATAACAACCTTGTTGCATCCGCCACTGAAACAACCAAGGATGAAGCATCGAACTAGTACGGAGAGCCCACGAAGCATATCCGACCAATGAGCCAATCCCCATACCAAGGAGGAACTAGATCCACTTGTAGATGAAACCAGGACCCGACTTCAGCGAACCAACCCAGAACAAAGGGGGTGCCACCATGCACCAAGCGCTGCCACCAGATGATGCATGCCCCCAACCATTTAGACCCGAACCACCACAGCATGCAAATGAATAGAAGAAGAAGGTAACCTGAACCAACCCAGAACAAAGGGGGTGCCACCATGCACCAAGCGCTGCCACCAGATGATGCATGCCCCCAACCATTTAGACCCGAACCACCACAGCATGCAAATGAATAGAAGAAGAAGGTAACCTTTGGCTCCAGCAAGGGAGAGGGTAAGGAGGCAGCACACGATGGCCCTCCTTTGTAGGGCTTAAGTAGGCTCACATGAAAAGCATTGTGTATGAGCCAATGTTTGGGCAACTTAAGTTTGTAAGCCATCTCATTGATGGGCTTCAAGATTTGAAAACGACCATAGTATCTTTTTGTTAGCATCACATTGGACCTCAAATGGCTTTGAGAGATCGAGAAGCATGAGGACTGGTTAGGAATGACCTATGTATTGAACCCGTTGAATGAAAAAATCGCTTTTCGTTTGGTTTATAAAAAGATTCTTCTCCGTCAATGATTGAAAAATTATTTGGAGATGTTGCTTATGTTTCTTCAAAGACTAGGAGTAGATGATGATATCATCAATGAGTTTACGGTATGGTCTAATTTTTTTTCCATTAGAAGATTGAACGTGGCTGGTGCATTAGTCAAGCCAAAAGGCATGACTAGATATTCATAAAGGCCAAAGTTGTACAATACGCGGTCTTTAGGATATCTTCATCCACTATCCTTATTTGATGATAGCCACTTTTAAGGTCAATCTTGCTAAAGTAGGGAGCCTTGTAGCTTATCAAACAAATCTTCTATCCGAGGCACGTGAAATCTGTTTTTGATAGTGATATTGTTTAGTGCTTGCTTGTCCACACACATACGGTATGTACCATCTTTGTTTTGGACTAAAAGGAGTGGAGAACAAAAAGAAGAGGAGCTAGGCCTCACCATCTCTTTGTCTAACGAATCTCACCTTTGCAATGTGGATCCTTTTTTGAAGCTTCGATGGTGGAAGCCGTAGGAGTCTCATTGCGAGCATTTTTCTTGGGACAAGAACGATAGCCATGTCCTTGCTCCCCACACTTAAAACACTTTGGTCCTTGCGAAAAGATTCAAGCAAGAGAGTTTGTTTTTGCCTTTGTAAACTCCCTTCTCTTTGGACTGATTGTTGTTGTTGTTGTTGGAAGTCCCTTGGCAAGAATTTTGGGCATTGGTTTTTTCCATTGCATCATTTTTGTCTTGGTTTCCCATGGGCTTGACATTTCGTATAGCCCCTTGTTGAAAAATGATGCGTAAAGCAACCATGGTGTGATGGGTTACTTTGGTGATAGAACCAAGCCGTTGAGAGTTGACATATTGGGCCATCTCTTCGGATAATCCCGCACATAATTTTTGCTTTTGCTCGACGAAGTCTATCTTTTTAAGAACAGTAGCCTTGAGATGTAAATCCCAAAACTTGTCTACGTATTTGTGGATATACTCATCAGAGAGAAGCTTCAAGGTGCACCATTTGGTGAGCACTTTGTCATTTCCATCTCTTGCAAGAAATTCCTTAATGATAGAAACTCGTAGAGTTTTCCATGTCTTTGGGGCTTCTCCATAGCAACGAAGAGTAGCCCACCATTGACGAGACGATTTCTGGAAGTGTATAGCTACATGGTGTAGCTTGGAGGAATTCGTGAAGCCCTTGTCTACAAAGGCGGCATCAAATTGCTTGATGAAGGCCAACACTTTGTCGGTAGCACCAAAGGTGGCATCATAGGTAAGAAAAGAGATACTCTTTCCTCCCTCCTTGAACTTCATGAGCTTTTGTGACCTTCGCCAAGAATAGCCATAGCTTTCGTCGGAAGAGGAGAAAGGTGAAGAAGAAGGAGAAGAGGGTGACCTCTTTCTTGCCCTTTTCTTCCTTTGTTTCCTCTCTTCCCTTTCGGACTATCAAGGAGAAGGACTGTGTGATGATCTTTTCCTCTTGGGAGGAGTTCGCAATCGTCTAGACCGCCGTCTTCTTGGAGCCACATCTTCGGAGGAACTTAAAGTTTCATTGCTTTCTTGCTCTTTGGATTCCTCCTCTCGTATGGGAGAGAGTCTTCTTTTGGGGGTCTCTTCCAAAGGCCTCCTAAGCTGTCTCTCCTCTTGGAGAGAAAGGGAAATCCCAAAAGCGCGAAGTTGTTGAGTAATTTTGGCTTGCAAAGCATGGTTACCCATAGCTTGCTGCAACCTAGTAACGAGATAATTGACAAACATGGGGGCATCATGATTAGCACACTCATGTGCAAAATCAAAGATATCAATATTAATTCTAATCTCTTGGTTATTGTCAGCCATGTTAACAAAATTTATGTAAGTACTTAGTGTATGCTATGGCAATTCAAAACCGTAGTTGCCACTCCTCTTAGCCTTTAAAAATTGGCTCTTAAGTATCTACACCCATAGCTCGAAGTGATTAGTTATAGAGAGTAGTGGAGTGGGTATAATATCGCAGAATTGCCCAGAGCTAGCTCCTTTCGGACTTCTTATGGCTCACTCATTGTAAATCCGTAGGCAAGTCTAAAAAGGCTCCATTATTAAGATTAAAGCTCCCGAGGTGTGCACCATATCCCACATAGTGAGCTCAACAAAACTGATAATAGATCCCAGTTCCACTTACTCTAATATAATTAACAAAATCAACCTTTTATAAGCTACTTAAGGACCTCTCTTCTTAAGCACGAAAAGAGAAACCAAATGCTTTGATACCAATGTAATGGAAATGGCCTATTAACTTTCAAAGTAGCGGAAATTAGAGAGAGTACTTTTGTGAAATTACTTTGTGAGCATAGCGGGTGAACATAATTGATGGTAGCAACATAAACATAGCATTTAGTTAACTTGGCATGAACAATACTTTTGCAAGAGAGAGATTTTAGAGAACGTGATAACAATTGATGACCGGATTTTTGTGGAGCCGCGGTCCCCCCTCTAATAGGCATTTGTATTATAGTTTCTCCCATTAAGAGAGACTTGTTACAATATAATCTTTGTGTTCCTTGTGACCTACACGGTACTAATATATTAAATTCCGATGCCCATTTTGTTGGCTCTACCGACGGTGATATCGTCACCTGTACAGACGACCAAAACCTGCAAATTTTTTTTTGGGCAAAGAGGACTGGGAACTAATGCTGCATGTACTGTAGCAAAAGAAAACAACCCTCTCTGCCCAAGGGAAGAGTGCACAAGCAACCGCACTCCACCTACAAGCTGACGCTAAAGAGCGAGTGTATGGCAATTAGCAAAATTGTAAGAATAACATTACTTGTTATCATAATTAAAACATGAGTCAAAAACTTTAAAACCATAAACATAATCTGTTTGCCATACCATAACCATTGTCATAACTTGCTTGTCATACCATAGTCATAATCATAACCATCACACGATTGCTATACCATCATAGCAAAACCATAACCATAACCTTGCTCAACCATAACCATAACTATAACCATAGCAAAACCATAACCATAGCACGATTGCTATACCATCATAGCAAAACCATAACTACCACCTGAACCAAAACCATAACCATAACCTTGCACAACCATAACCATAACCATAACCATAACCATAGCAAAACCATAACCATAACCATAGCAAAACCATAACCATAACCATAATCATAACCATAACCAAAACCATAATCATAACCATAACCTTGCACAACCACAACCATAACCATAACCATAAACATAAACATAAACATAAACATAAACATAAACCATAAACATAAGTTGACGGTCAAACCTTAACCATACCATAAACATAACCATAAACCACAAATATAAGTACTACAAAACTGTACATATGACTGAGTGAGAAGCCCTCGTGGTAATGCCTCCCAATCCCGTCCTCTCCCTCCTCCTGCAGGCTGGGTCAAAAGGGCCACAAGTCCAAGCTTGTACTCATACTTCTTCTCTTGTCGTGTCGGAAGGCGCTTCACGACAACTTTCTTCAAAATTATGGTTTAATCATTAGATAAATCTTCACATAACATATATACTATTAATAATTTAAAGCATACGTATAACACTTACAAACTCATGTCGAAGCGTATCGTAGCCTCCACTCTCAAGATGTGACGCTCCAGCAGACTTGAAACGTGCTCTGGCTGCATCTCTATTGGGATTGTCTTGTGTCTCTCATAAAATCCCTATCCACTTGTCTGCGTCCAACCATGGCGGCTTGAGATCGCCGTCAGTGAACCTGTCTCTGGCCTCTGACCGCCGATGGTGTGACATTGTGGACCTCGCCAGGATCAAAATCCAGGCGTTCGAGACCTGACCGTACCCCTCTGCCGGCATGTACTCTCTTTGAATGGCATCGACGATGTAATTCTTTCTCTCAAGATCGAGATTTTTTCAAATCTCCATCATAGTGACCAAACTGAATCGTACAGAGCTATTGAATCCTCGGTCGCATTTACTTTCTCACCCTATCTGTCACAACAACCCCATCCCTGCTCCTGTACACCTTGCTAGGATCATACTCCTGTGATCCCCAAGGTGTACATGGTGTGCCCATCGATGAACTATCTACTGAAGAGAGTGGTGGATGCTCTCTTGGTTGTGTGGATGCATCGGTAGAAGCACTACCACAACAACCACCGCCTCCAGAACAATGACAACGTCGTCTCGGGGATGAACCACCCGTCGATGTAGAGGGCACACGAGTCCTAGGCGTAGGGGGCACAATAGACTGAGGTGTGGGGCCGCTCAGTGTAGGGACCACACTAGTCCCGAGCGTAGGGTCAGTCGTAGTAGGTCTAGAGGTACCTGCACCTGCACCTGCATCCCAAAGGTGATGTGCCATCGCGATCTGCTCTGGTGTAAACTGAGACAAAAAAGAGTCTATCTGCTCGGGTAACATGCCGACCGGAGTGACTGGAGAACTAAAACTAGGAGAGTAGGGCTCATCGTCATCGGCCATGCCTAATCTTACACAAACAACACCCACAAAATACATTAGTTTACGCAAGAAATGCTTAATCAATACAAACAACAAATCAACAAAATTGCTACACAAATGAGACAAATGAATGAAACTGCTACATAAATGACCAAAATCTAAAGTCTATTGTAGACTAATAAAAAGAGCTTTACAAAATGTTT
Source organism: Adiantum capillus-veneris (assembly GCF_014529385.1). Lineage (NCBI taxonomy): Eukaryota > Viridiplantae > Streptophyta > Polypodiopsida > Polypodiales > Pteridaceae > Adiantum > Adiantum capillus-veneris. The sequence goes on from NC_140950.1 coordinate 30,695,563, forward strand.
CCTAGCAAAAGTCATTTGTTAATCTCTCATCCTCTATGAGATCTGATGCACCAAAGATGTCTATCTCAATCTATACTTCTGCATCTTCGTCATCAAACTCTACTTCTTCGTCGCTCTCCGCATCAGCTTCACTATTTGACACCTCATCTCTAGGCTCAGACAATTTCTCAATGCTGACATCCACCTCAGAATATAAACTTAAAGTTGGAGTCGGTCCTGCACTTTGTTCATGAATCACCTCTTCGAGCTCAACATCCAATCCTTCACACACTTGCTTGCTACGTGGAGCAACTTGAACGACATAGAGCCAACAGGGTTTAGACATATCATTCTCATCATTTTCTGTCCATAGTGGATCGTGTATGAACACAACTTGTTCACAATGCTGCGGAAGTACGAATGTATCCCGCACATTTGTCTACACCCACCTAGAGTTCACTTGAATCAATCCACTCATGTCTTTGGGTATAGTTGCGTCTGTGGGAGTCGCTCGTAATAACTTTTAACCACTTGACATCAAAGATAAACATATCAAACGTGCTAAAGCTAATCTTCAAGATGTCTTGGATGTAGCCAAAGTATCCAAGGTGGCCAGTCTCTGTATTCTCATCCCTGGCACTACTCCTACTTTCTTGGGCGAAGCTTGCCCTAACACCACTGTCGAAAGTGACCCTTTGTTTATCCATCCGTTGCACTCTGAAGTGCTTCCCATGCAACCACAAAGCTCCATATTTGTGATACTGTAGCCACAAAATTGAAACAGACTAAAAGTTATTAAAGAAAACTAATTTTCATGTAGAGCTCGAACAGGAAGTTGTGAAATGTACATGGCAACCCCTTGACATCTCCTCTTTCTCTTCAGTAATCAACACTCCACTCCTCTTTGCCTCTGAGAGTGTCGCATCTAACTACCGCCCAATTGGAAAGTTGGGTAATTTCTGAAGATGGTCTGGAAAAGGAAGGTTTCTAGTTGCACGTTTGCGCTTGAATTGAAGGCGATCTGTCAGACATTTTTGCTTTTCCCCTTGGTAGCTCTCTAGCCACTTTTGCATGATGTCTGAGTTGAGAAGGCAAAATCTCATAACATTTTCTCGCATTGTGATGTCCATCTTCCTAATGACGCCTTGTCCCTACGGCTCGTTCCCTGTCACCTTGACGTTGACTTCAGTAGTCCACATTCAGGGCATCTCTGGATCAATTGAGACAAAAAATTCACTAATGAGAACAAGAGACTCTTCGGCCATGCTACCCTCGGGGCGAGCCCTTTGACGAACAAACCCCTTTAAATTCTTCATAAATCTCTCCAAGAAGAACATCCACCTGCTATGGACCACCCCAACAACTGCAACTTCATCGACCACATGCATAAGTACATGCATTTTGGATGGTAAGAATGTTTGTTGGAATGTACTTCTCTACCATGCACACTGCTTCAATAGCATTTAAGCGTGCTGCATCGATGCTGTCTTCTCTTATCTCTTTTGAACCGATCCAGCGTACCAACTCACTGATTTTGTAGATTGTTCTTCTAATGTCCTCTGTCTAACAACCCTTTATGGCAATTGGTAAGATGAACTGTAAAACTTTGTGTCATGGGACTTAAGACCACTGAGATTGTCATGTCTTGTAAAAGCCGTTTTCAAACATCGCATGCACCCTGTGGGAGTCTTGAATGAAGATATAGTCTTCTTCACTTGTTGCTCTTCTGCGCGAGTGAGAACCCATGGACCTTTTGGTATAGACCACTTTCCTTTGGGTTTAAGTTGAGGCCACATCTCTGGCGTTCGACCCACAACTTGCAAGTCATCTCATTGGGCCTTGCTCTCCCTTTTTCTAGTGATGGTCTTCCAGATGATCTCCCCCACATTCTTGAAGATGTACATTGGGTCGAGCAAATGATTTATCAGCAGGTCACGCCAGTACGGGAGATCTTGGAAAATAGAAAGTCTTTTCATTCCAGGTGGCATCCAATCTCCCCTCTTCAGTCACATGTTTTTCCAATCGCTCGCTTTCAGTGGATGCATGTCATGTTTGCATATGTTTGGTCCTCGTAGCTCATATCCTTCAGGCAAAAATCTACCATGCTCCTCGTAAACTGTCTTGGTCAAATGCTCAGAGCGGCGGAAGCCAAGTTGAGGACCACATTTCGGACATGCATGATTGCCCGAGTAACTCAAGCCTGAAACATCACATATTAATATTTAAAAGCGTTGACAGAGCCATGAATCACATGCGTGTGAGGGTTTTAAAGGCACTTATCTGAGCACTCACCGAACCCTGGCCAATTGTGCATGGTGCACATGAGAATGCCTTGCACATGTACATTCCGTCGTTCGATTGGTTGGGACATATCAACCACATCGATTTTTGTCCACAAGATTTGGAGCTCTTCTATAAGTGGTGCCAGATAGACGTCCATGTTCTTTGCTTTGTACTTTCCTAGGACGATCAATGACAACAACAGATGGCCCTTCTTTATAGCGAGCCATGGTGGAAGATTATAATTAACGAGACAAATTGGCCATGTGCTCCATGAAGAACTCCGTAATCCGAACGGGTTTACTCCGTCCATTGCCAGACCAAAGCGGATACATCGGAGGATCGTTCATAAATGTAGGCCAACTTTCCTTTATGTGCTTCTATGCACGAGAGTCAGCAGGTACCCGCATAACATCATTTTGCCGATGTAGTATTTGAGTGCCATGTCATCAAAGCGGCTATGGACTTGCACCTGAACATACTCTTTATTCTTGGAATGATAGGAAAGTGTCGAAGGACCTTTGCTGGGATAGATTTTCCTTGTGTGTCCTTCCTGTACCTATTTGATCCACAATTGGAACACTGTTCCAGGTTTGCATACTCATTGCGAAAAAGTATATTATCATTAGGACATGCATGTATTTTCTGATAATCCAAGCCCAAATTAGTAAGAGCTTTTTAGCGGCTGGACGGGTAGGGGACATGTGATTCCTTTCTGGCAAGATTTGCTCATTCAGCAACCTTACGTTACATGAACAAGTCAGCCCTTTGATCACTTTATATGAAATGTAATTTTCACTTTACCATGCTTAGGATATATATGTTTACGTGAAAAGCTTTGTGACTGAGGCGTCAGACCAACTGTAGACAGACTGCAAATTAAGCATTTCCAATGCGGTACTGAGAACTGAGATTTTTGCATCAGTGTAGAGCGGCATGCGTGCAAGACTTTGCATCATCTCACCCTCCTCATCGTTGCTATCATGCCGTCGATATGAACGGTATGGCTGAGGTTGGTCCACAATACTGCGTTCAATGTTGTCGTCTTCTATGTTGGAATCCATGTCAAAAAACGCATTTAACATCTGCTCCATCTCTATTTCTTGAAATGCCGCTTCAGGTATTGGTTGGGAGGACTCAGTCGATGGCTGCTCGTTTGAAAATCGTGTTCTCTGGGATGAAGTTGGAGCAATATCTACTTGCCGACTTTGACCTTCAATCTCTAGACCATGAGATCGATAACGCAGGTCGTGTACTTGCTCTATCAGAAAGAGACCGTGATGCGTATATATTGGTCGTAGATTTTTCGTTTTCGAAAGATCTAATACTTGCAATGCGCACAAGGGCACGCCATCCTATCGTCCATACTTTATCTACCAATGATGCAACAAATAATTAAAACACTTTAGTTGTTATAACTACAAGCTTTAACAACCTTACATTCTCTAGCCAGGCCTGATCCCCCACGCACACCTCGGTCTAGAGGTGCATGGAGATTAGGACCACATGGTAATAATCTTGTTTTTATTGGTTAATGACTATATATTAAAGTTCTTGAAGTCTCTATATACTTTTGAAGTCCGATTGCATTTTTTCAACTATTTTCTGCTAGCTCTAACAACCTCACATTTTCTAGCCAGGCCCGATCCCCGCACACCTCGGTCTAGAGGTGCACGAAGATTAGGACCATAGGGTAATAATCTCGTCTTGATTGGTCAATGACGATATATTAACGTTCTTTCAATCTGTGTGCACTTTTGATGTCCAATTGCATTTTTTTTACTATTAATTTGACGCTAGCTCTAATCTAACCTAACCTATAACATAACCCTAACCTAACTTAATGTAACCTAACTTATAACCTAAACCCTAACCTGTAACCTAACCTAAGCGAAGTCCGTTTGTGTTTTTAGAAGTACATGAGCCATCTTCAAAGTTCGATTGCGTCTTTTCTACTATTAATTTAACGATAACTCTAACTTAACCTTTAATCGTTATGCCTAACCTATAATCTAACGTAACGTAAAGCCTATATCTAACTTAACTTAATGTAACCTAACTTATAACATCTAGGTAACCTATAAACTAACCTAACCGAACATCCGTTTGCGTTTTTAGAAGTACACAAGTCATCTTCGAAGTCCGATTGCATTTTTACTACTATTAATTTGACGCTAGCTCTAACCTACCCTATAATCGTTATGCTTAATCTATAATCGTTATGCCTAACTTATAATCTAACCTAACGTAAACCTATACCTAACCTAACTTAATGTAACCTATCTTATAACATCTACCTAACTTATAACCTAACCTAACCGAAGTCTGTTTGCGTTTTTAGAAGTACACGAGTCATCTTCGAAGTCCGATTGCGTTTTTAGAAGTACACGTGTCATATTCGAAGTCCGTTTGTATTTTCTCGACTATTATGCCGTCGATAGCTCTAACTTAACCTATAATCTCACCCAACATATAATCTAAACCTAACCTAATATAAAAACAACACAATGGTGAGACGTTTAGCAAAACGACAAGCCATACAGCTTGCCCACAATGCATATGCGATGTGGGCAAGCTGTATGGCTTGCCAATTTGGCAAACGGCTCACCATTGTGTTGTTTTTAGAGTTGGGAAGTGATTTTATGGCCTGAAAATAACTCGCAGACAAATAAACAACACAATGGCGAGCCGTTGGCAATATGGCAAGCCATAGAGGTTTCCCACAATGCATACGCCTTGTGGGCAAGCTTTGTGGCTTGCTGTATTGCCAATCGGATCGCCATTGTGTTGTTTTTAGGGGCACGAGGTAATTTTAGTGCTTGAAAATCCCTCGCAAACATATAGACAACACCATGGCGAGCGGTTTGGCAAGACTGAAAGCCATAAAGCTTGCCCACAATGCATATGCATTGTAAGCAAGATCTATGGCTTGCCGTATTGCCAAACGGCTCGCCATGGTGCTATTTAGGACTTGAAATCCGTTCGCGAACATATAAACAACACAATGGCAAGCCGTTGGCACTACAGAAAGCCATAGAGCTTGCCCGCAATGCATATGTGTTGTGGGTAAGCTTTATGGCTTGTCGTATTGACGAATGGATCGCGTTGTTTTTAATATGCGTTGTGGATAAGCTCTATAGCTTGTCGTATTGTTGAACGTAGCTTAACCTAACTTAACTTAACCTAACCTAACCGAATATAACTTAACCTAACTAGCTTAACTTAATATAACCTAACGTATAAGATAACCTAACCCACTAGCGTATAACCTAACATGACAACGTAGCTTAACTTAACGTAACTTAACCTAATCTAACTTAACTTATAACCTAAACTTAACCTAAAACCTAAACCCCATCAACTATAATTTGAAAAACGACATAATTTAATAAAAAAATTCTTCAAAACAAGATTCTTCATAAACTTAAACAATTTTTTTCATAATTTAAAATAAAATTTCACATAACAAATCCTAATTTCTTTTAAAGCATTGAAAGTTTAAAGCATGAAATTTTCCTTTCTTAATATGCAAAGTAATTTCAATAAACTTAATATGTATTTAAAGGTTTGAGCACTCACATTCGTCCTATTTGAGAAATGAAAGTTGTTGTAAAAGTCCTGGAACTTGCAAAAATGTACACACAAACACAAAGTTAAACCCTAAACTCTAAATGTACAAGTAAATAGGAAAACAATCTTATCTTAGTGTTATGCGCTAGCCCATCAGCAAGATTAGCGCCTCCGACGGTGTGTATCGCAGTAGATCTGTGAGAGATGGTAAAGAGGAGAGCTTGAGACGTGACGCAAGAATTAGGAGAAATGCGCAGAGAAAGCCCGCGGTTTCGGGTTTTGCAGGTACCAACGTACAGCCGTTGGAACAGCTGTCGGAAGGGGCGTCGGAATGCGCATTCGCGCTACCGTCAGAAGACGTGTCGGAAGAGGCGTCGAAAATTTGAAAATGAAAATTTTTAAAAAACCTTAGCTGCCTCCATAAATACACACATATACTGATGCCCGCCAATGACGCCGGTAATGTGGCGCCGAAATTCAAGTGACCTCTTGTAGTGCTAGGTGATGCAATGAAGATGAAAAGTTTCATGCATCACGATCAGATCATAAACTTTGTGGAAAGCATTAACTAACCCAAGCCTCAGTCTCAAAACCTCAAACATTTTCGAAGGTGGAGAGAGCTAGTAGGGAATGAGAGTAGGGAAGAGGAGCAAGAAACATTTAATAGGAGAAAGAATTAGTTCCTTACTTATCATCACTCTTCTTGCTAGCATACATAATACCATAGTAACTAATATGAAGAAGATGTCAAGCTTAAGCATTGCAGCATGGCTCTTGGTTGGATTTGCATTCCATAGCCAAGAGTGTTGATGTAGGCTCTCAACCTCTCTACCTTTTTGGAGGGGAAGAGGGATCTCTTGCACTTTGCACTTCACACAATGAGTGTGTGTGCGTGTGTGTGTCTGGGGGGGAAGGGGGGAGAGTATACCCCTCAAGCAGGCCCCCTACTTGCTTTGGTCGACCCCTCAACTTTGGGCCTAGTTCTCACCACAAGCTTGGCTCCTTAGCCCTTCAAGGTTGGACTGGGTTTCCACCTCAGTATAACAAGCATCTCATGCATCTCAATCATGAAGCACTTCAAGCATCTCAGTCATTAGGCATGACAAGCACCTCAAGCTTGGGCCGGGTTCCCACCTCAAGCACAAGCCTAGCTTACCTAAGGTCAAAGGACTTTGAACACTAACTATCGGAGGTCTTCAATGAAGCTAACTCTAAGGTCTTTATGCTCCATTGGCTAGCTTTGCTCTTTGATAGACCATCTGTCATTTGGGCCCCTTTACTATTGGTCCCGAGTTGAGATAGATCTATAAACACATGTATATATCCTAACCCTTGTTCCCGTTTATTCTTCCACATTAAATGATGAGTTTAATAGGAGAAAATCATTTGGGTTGGTTAGATATTAGATTTTATGACACCTTCATATTGACAGAGAGATATGTATTGAGAGTATTTTGGTGTTTTGAGCCTCACCAAAGTAAGAGTGCCAGAAGTGTTGGGTTTTCAACAATGATATAGCCCGTGGGGAACATACCCTTATGGCATGCAGATAAACTAATTTAGAGCTAGTCCATATGTGGACGTTGCATGGCTAATGTAAGGCTAAAGACATCTATATATTTTGTAAGACTTTGGATAAATTAATATATATATAGTGTTGCTTTTTGTGTTGAAGCTCTCTTTGGCAGTTTTTTGCAACATCTGAAAAAAGTCACCAATTCTCAACTAGTGAAAGCGTTGGTTTGAGTGCATTTCAAAATGTTGCATGTAGCTAGTTTGCAAGGTATCTCAAAATTCTATTTGTGGTGGTGTATCTACGTCGGCAACCAACACCAAACGACTGCAACAAAAGGTAACTTCAACAGCTACCTCTCAAAACGATTTCTAAAAAACTTTGGTGATTTTATAAATTTATGGTGTGCCAGTATGTGGTTCAAAGACCCATTCTCAAAATCAAATGAAAGAGAAATCTATTGAAAATTATTGTGTCTTATACAAGAATTTTGATCGTAACAATGAAGATGCAAGATTTGGTTTGTGATGCCGATATTAGGCAGAAAAGTTTTGGACTCAAACTCAATGCAGCCAAGCTCTATTTACCTACTTGATTAGTGCATAAAAGGTAGCATCAATGACGTGACATATGAATATGGAAGCTCTTTGAAGAATTGGCTCAAAGTTGCTTTTTACTTGCAGGTCATTACACTCCCTCAATCATAGGGAGGCCTAGGGATCATTGACCCAACACGATGGAGTAGAGCTCTTCTAGGGAAGCTCATTATCAGAGGACTTCTTCTAGGAGCAGAGCCTTGGAAGGTTCCAAAGTGACTTCCGTAGAGGATTCAACACAGAGTTCCACATACACGCGGCCCATGATGGGGCCCTTCTACACAATGTATCTTCACAGAGATTCGCAGAGGGGGATTGAGGAGAGCTGGGAGGATCGCTTTGCTTTGAGTATACTTTGCTCTTGGTAGTAGCTCAGTGAGGGCTTAGTGTAACATGAGCCGAGATGCTTGAAGGAATGCTTGAGACAACCATTGATCTGGAAGCCCTTGGTTCGCACTGTGAGGGGTCATATGGTAGGGAGTCGATCGGATGTTTGTCGGGGGGCCTTAGCAGTGGGCCTTGCTAGCAGTCTTGGGGATTGGCTGCATTGCACTTCCACTCATTGCAAGAGGAGTTACAGAGTGTTAGACTACGTAGCATATGTGGAGACTTGAGTATGTGCCAGAATGTTATAGAGTTCATTCCTGTAGAGTGGCATACACCTTTTGAGCACATGGCCCCCCATTGGATGGGTGCATTAACTAGATTGGAGGTCTTGATTGCAGTCAGGGTGTGCTCAGACAACGTAATTTGTCTTTTGTTCGAGGTTCAAAGCGAGGGCAAATTACATCGTGTCCTCTCAGAGCCACTAGAGATCTCAAAGCCGCTTCCAGTAGATGAGAGTGTTGGGCATTAGCGTGAGATCGTGCGTGCTAGACCCCGACCCAACCATCTTAGAGATAAGAGGATGGAGAGTATGGGCTTGGGAGAGCCTTCCCCTAGCCCGTATTTAGTGGGATCCTAGAGAGTGGTTTTGGCGAGATCCCTTCACTTTCAGAGACCATCGTGAGATTCCCTTTTTTCAGTACACAGCCCGCCTCGGCCGTCACATCTTGACTGCTCGATGTGAGATTTCTCTAGTAATAGCCAACCATTGGCATAGAGAGGGCCTCTAACTTGAGTTCTTGACAAATTTTTGGATACGCCTCTGGGCCAACCGAAAACCTAGGAGAGCCACGATGTTCGAGTGGTTGGTTGCTCACAGGGCCAGGGCCGCAACATTGTGCAAATGGTTGGAGCACAGTGGCCACCTTCTAGTGTGCACAACATGTGGTCACCATAGAGAGACACAGTGGCATTGCCTATGGGATTTCCCCAAGGCATAGTAGATATGGTTGTGGGTCCTTCGTTTTCTCCTCTCACTAGATACAACCAGACAATTTACCTAGGCCCGGTAGCATGGTCCACCCTCACGACCAAGCAGTTCAGTACGAGGCAGAGTCTGGCAGCATGATGATAGAGATACAGGATGGTTGACCACGACTATGTACAATCTTGGAGGCGACCCCCCCAGGATTGGAGACTAGAGGCACATAGCCAATGGGCCCTCATCAGCAACTTGACACTTTGGTTCATATGGCAGGCTCGATGCTCTCACATTTTTGAGGCTAGAGCAATTCCACATGCAAAGACAGTACAAGACAGTTGGTTAGAGCTCATACACACCTTGAGAGGCTAGTTTGACCAACTTGAGGGTGGTTTCGGATTTCTTGAAGAAGCATTGACAGGCCTTCCTATGACTATGGAGTTTGGGCCCCTTCTTCACTATTGAGCAGGGGACCCCTTGATGGACTTACCGCCCACAAGTGTGGCTCTTCCTACCTCCTATATCTAGATTTAGCCTACATTTGTACATATTCTTTCAGTTGGGAGAGTCTCCTCTCATGTATCTTTCCTATTGGGGGTGCTTCAGCTTGATGGCCGTTTTTAACTAATAGAAGGATCTCTTTTTTAAAGTTTGTTTTCAGTTTTGTCGATTGTCAACACAATCTTGACAATCATATATTTTTTTTCCATGTGGAAATTTGTACGGGTTATAGACACTGCCACACATAAGTGGTAAGACCTCGGAAAATATGGTTCAAGTCCTTGTAATCCACTTCTCATGAGGTTATTGGGTGAACCTTAACCCAAGGTTTGAGAGCAAACCAAAAATTCCATATGTTGGTAGTTATTTTGACCTACACCCTATGTGTTTGAAAGGGGGGGGGGGGGGGGGGGGGGTCATCGTCATAGCACAGGTTATGGGTATACCAAAACCCTTTGGCTGTGAGGACACGTGAAACGCACAGTTTATGAGTGGACCACAAACTCATGGTTAAGAATAAACCTAAACTTATAGTGTCATGAGAATGATCATTCTAGTTTGGGCTTGAGGGAGGGATTGTTGGGTTTTTGAGCCCGATATAGCCCGTCGGAATATACCCTTATGGCATGCAGATAAACTCATTTATGGGACACTCCATTTTGAACTTTGCATGGCTAATGTGAGCCTAAAGAGATCTTTATGTATTGTAAATCTTTGAATAAAATAATATATATAGTGTTGCTTTTTGAGTTGAAGTTCTGTGTGTGTGTGTGTGTGTGTGTGTGTGAAAAGCTCTTTGTTTCTATATTATCTTTACATATAATTTACAATCTTTGAATGAACTCTTGCATTTGCCTTTGGATGGATGTGGGCAATTGTAGATAGTCTTCAAGGAGTAACTTTTAATCGAGTCCATGGCAAGGTATGGCCAATGGAATAATGATCACACAGAGCTAAGTTTCTAGGCCGGATACCGAATAGACACCAATATCCAAATTATAAGATGCATCAGACAGACCTGCATGCCAATGTTCTCAACCTTGACCAAACGAAATAACATCTAGAATTTAGTAATCTTCACATTCCAATGCCACATACACACATGTTGTAAAGCTTTCTACCAAGATCTAACAACATTCTGTTGCAATTGATACATTTTCCTTGCATTACACTCTTCCTAGACAACTGCTCCCCAATAGGCATACCTCTTGTAATCATAAAATTACTTTGTGTCTGTACGAGCAATGATAATCCCACACATGATGGAGTTTCTGCAACCACCAATTCTTGTCTTGGGAATGACCCCACATTCTATTACATTTGGTATGAATGTCACTTTTGGGCTAGAGAATTTGATGAAAGATTTTGTGGGAAGGTTCCACCAATGAGCTGAATGATTAGGCATTGTCCAATCTTTAAATCTTTGAGAAGAGTCCAAGTTTCATGGTAGAGGAAGATTGAACACACAAGCAATGAGAAGAGGCCGCGAAAACCTTTAGTCTGTTGCCCTATTTAAATCTACGCCTGGCAATCAAAAAAGCCACCAACTGGCTGTTAGAGTCCAATATTTGCTCAATTGAGCTGACTCCTTTTCGAAAGAGGTCATAGCGTTGTTCCCCAATAACTGAGAAGGTGGTTTTTTAAATATAAATCTCCAAAAACATGATTCAACTCTAAAAGAATTGCCCGTATGTCTGATTCGGCCTGCCTACACCAAGTTAGAGCACGCAGTTTTCCAAGATTTAACCAATATCTTTCATGTTATGCCACACAGTATAATTAATGCTGCAGAGAACATCTTGTCCCAAAGCTGCATGTCCCACGTGCCATGATAATACACAACGGCTTGATCAATTAACCACCATAATAGTCTCGACTAACAGGTGTTAGGTTTAAACATGTGTTTGAGGAGAGTGGCCCGGGTAAACGGAGACACTCTCGAGATGCTTGTCCCGTAGCACACAACTAGAGCGATAGTGCATGCTACTTCAACACTCTAGAGGTGTTGGTGAGTGCGCATGAAGGCCGCTCACCTAGTTTTTTAGGTATTTACAATCCTTTTTTTTTTGGGTATTTTTGGTCTCTTTTTTTTAACCGAGCCATGGAATATGACGTATGATAGCTCAAAATGAGTGTCTTGGCTAGAGGGATGGGCCGTGCTTTGCAGCCCCCGACTTGGTTACGTACAGCCCTCGGAACCTTTAAACTAGTCTTTTCCTAGGTGAGGAGAGGACTAGAATTAGTAAGTCCAAAGGGTGAGTGTGAAGGGGATGGTGGAGGACTTGAGGAACTTGTCCCACATGGCCTCCCTTCACTTGAGATCCTAATCTTTATATATAAGATAGTGTGAGTAGTATATCATTAGACTAAGGCCTAGGCTTGGGCTTGGGCTTGGGGAAAGATCCCGATCCCTTCCTTCTAGAATAATATTTTTTTAATTTTAATTTTTGAATTTCTTTTTAGTCCCAAATATCTCGAGCGTTTTTTTTCATTTTTTTTCTGAGGATGATGTGGTCGCGTGGATCCTGAGCCCCCACACGCACACATCAGCTCTGTCTAACCTCCTTGTAACTAATTAGTAGCTAATTAACTGTTTAACACAGAGTTGCACACTCACACACTGTAAACTCTGTTGCTCACTGTCTACTTCTCACTGTCTACACTCACTAACACCTCTACTAACACCTGCACAATACGAATCTTGCAAAACTAACAAAAACTAATGGAGTACTATCAGAGCTTACAGTTACTAACAAAATCTGAAAAAAAACTTCTAATTTGTCCTTTACATTCACTTAATAGTTCTCATAGAACTCAACAAAAAACAGAAAACAGATGGAAGAAATGCTTCCAAAGGTAGCATTGAGTGCTCCTCAACCTTAAAGCAAGGGCGTAAAAAATGTACGCTTTGTTGTACGTGTCGAAGGTTGGGAACTTGCATGTGCACTGTGTGTGAGCCTCGAAAGGTTGCAAACACACATCTAGAGAGTCTCTCTCTGTCTCTCTCTCTCTCTCTCTCTCTCTCTCTCTCTCTCTCGCTAGCATACACACACATAGAAGGAGAAGGAGACGGAGATGGAGCAAGAGCACTTCTTATCTTACACCTAAGACAATGAGGATTTCTAGGTCAAATGAACCTTTTATAAGAGTTTGGCCCATTTACATATGGACGTCCACAGTGGCCGGTCGTTGCACAAATATTGTAAAAATAAGAGAAGTGGTGCGCCTGTCATCGGCGATCACCTACACATCTATTGGACCGACAAGCCCGATCTATAACTCTACCAAATAAATAATACAATGTCCGTCGTAGGTGATAGCGTGTCTGTGAGGGTTAACGGTAGTGCTCTAGTGAGACACAACAGTTGTTGTCAGACTTTGTGTAGGTAAAGGTAGAGCAAGTATGCTTCCTAGAGACACAGACACAGCTGACAGATATGGAGTTCTTGGATATGCTCATGTTAAAGGTTGATGAGTTGGTACCATCACGCACAGTTTTGCCTATGGGTGAGAGGGACATAGGTTTCCCAATGTCGAAGTTTACACATCCAGACGCGTTGGGTAGTCCTGATGATGTAGTGATTGCAGATAGCGTAGGGCAGGCTGGTACAACCAGTTTTGCACAGATTTTGTCAGCGTTCGGACGTCTCATGTTCAACTTGTTAGTGTCGAGGTCCGATCTAGCAATAGTAGTGGCAACATTTGCAGCAGGGATAGTCAGTCATATGGTGACTGGCACGAGCATGATGCTTCATGGAGCTTTGCAGACCAGATAAATTTGTCTGCGAGATTTACATGCAAGCTCTAGCGTGGGTACACATACTCGCTTACCACCAAAGCCAACACAATTGCGTGTAGATCGAGAGAGTGAGCTAGTGGGCATAGGTTGAGAGAGTCTTTCACCTAGTTTCTTGTACATACTAATAGTCTAGCTAGTAGGTCTCATTTATCCGCACATCACCTTTAAGTGGGAGATTGTTGGGGTAAAAGCGCTACACCTTTGCCCAGGGCCGGACGTCCGGTGTTCGACCGCCCATCTATTGTGTATACACACTTCCTTATTCTTTCTATACATCAGAATAGGGAGCGCCTCACTCACTTGAGTTACTTCCTGAGGTTGCTCCACCCACACTGTCTTGTGCTCCTCCCCTTCCCCGCACGTACCGCACTGCGCACACCATGTATCCACTCACACGTACACTCACATTTTCTTTCAATTTTTCTCCAATAAGAGTTCAAGACCACCCCAACATCTTTAGACATCCAGGGGAACCGATGGAAGATGGAGTCTTGAAAGTATCTGGTTAATTCACCCATTTCAGTGGCCCTATTGCTCTATTACACTTTCGTACCAGCTCTCTCGTAATGCCACTTATTCTTATCCTTGCCCACCTCGGGGCTAGAAGTTTGTCGTGCACCTCAATCCCTTGGCACTGACCACCTTCAGAGCAAAGGCTTGCCTTGTCCAACACATCCTTGATCATAATAGCCCAAAACTGGTCTTGATTTGCAATTCAAACCACAAACTTGGCACACAGGGCCTCCACATGAACTACAGGGTTGAAGACTCCAAGGCCATCTTGAACCAACGAACGAGCAATAATATCCCACTTAAAGACAATTCTGTAGATTGAGTCTCGAAGCCACTATTGTGGCTCAAGGTACTTCTATCATACACGAAACTAGTGTTGATGATTTAGAAAGTTAAGTGAAGATTCTAAGCACTCATTCTCTAGTGCGTTGAGATTGTAGAGGTAACACCTATATAATATAGCTCTCCTAGTGGCTTCAAAAAATATATATTCGCTACCTATTTAGTGCAAGGACTCACTGCAAAGGAAAGAAAACGTTAAAGGATGTGTTGAAAGGATTTTCAGTTTTCGTAATGACATAACAAAGCTTTTAACTATTAGTTAACTTTGTTTGATTTTTATTTGCATTGCCAAAGCTTTAATTGGATGCAGTTCAACTTTTACAGGCACAATAGCTTCATTACAGAAATTATGTGGATGTGCCACGTGTGACAACGTTATTGAGGTATGGGTTGTGTCTATATATGTATTATTTTTATTTATTTTAGGCATGAATTGCTTATTGGACAACGTTTTTTGTTGTGATTACCTTATATTCTTATATTCTTAAGTTTTTCGAAATCTGTATTACCTTTTTTGTGAAGTAAGGAACTCTTTCACTTAACTAAAACCCTTAAAAGTGAGCGAAGTGCATTACAACCTTGCCTTGAAGAAAACCGAGGAATTTTCACAAGTTTTAGTGTAATTACCGGTAAAAGCTTCAAATTTTGACCTAAAAACCGGGAAAACCTCAAGTTTGCCCTTATTTTCTCGGTTAGGAAAAATGATTTTTCTAGCCCTAATTATAACCTTCACTACGATCAATTTCATCTCATGGGCTAAAACCATATAAAATCATTATACCTATTCGGCTTGTAGGAAACTCTTTGACTTGCTTCCATGCATGCATTAAATTGATGCATATTCTTGGGTTTCACTCAAATTTTAATGACACCTTATAGTGCTATGTTTGAGGTCTTCCCATCATTGTTTGAGAAAAATCATTTTTGCAAGCATCCACAATTTCTTTATATGGATTTTACAAGATAAGTTTTTGAAAATTTGAGTTGTTTTCTTCAAATTTTAAACTAATTTTCCCAAAATCAAAGCCCACCTTGTCAATGATGCCCAAAACTGGCTTCAAATTTAAGGCTTGCGTGACGGTGACGGTGACGGTGACTACCATAACACTAAAACTGATGCCTTTCACTCCACCTCCCACAAACAAGAGGGAATACAAGCTGTTCCTTGCGTATCTACTTTTCTTGTATGGATAGCACCTATTAATTGTGTCCTAATTACAATAAAACTTATAAAAAGATTGAAAATTAGGCCAATCATTTACAATTTCCCATCATTGAGTCGCTTGACGCATGCCTTTTGACAACTTTATTAGCCTTAACTAGTGGAAGTTGGAAATGGTTGTAAAAAATTAGTTGTAAAGCCACTGGAAGCTAGCTTTGTGGGTTGAGTACTCGTCCTCAGTCACCCCGATGATGGATTGAGTGAGGACCCTGTGAAATGCACTTTGTATCATCGGCCATAAGAATGTTGGTACTACTACCAAAAAGAAAATTTTAAAATCAAACATCATGCTATAGCTATAACGAAAAAATATATATATATATATTTTCCCAATACTCACAATTGTGAGTGAATTATATTTATCAACCCAAAAAATTAGAATGTCTTGTCATGCTCGTGTTGAGCCATGACATCATCTAGGGACCATAATTACATCGGCAACGATCCCAACGAACTCGCCCCCTTATCCTTGATACAAAAGGTCCATATCATGTTCTTCTGAGATTTTTTAATTACCGATAGCCAAGATTTTCCCCCATCCTAGGCATACCCTCTACTGACATCAAGGCACAAGTAGTCCTAGACCAATCCTATGAGTGTTGCTTGCGCCCGAGCGTCCAAATTAGCACTTTGTTTTCTTGTATAATTTGTGCGATGCTTGTTACCTCAAGACCTTCAAGCACATGGCGGTTCCTTGTGTGCCATACATTATGCAAGAAGAAGTACCTGATGATTTGAGTGTTGATGAGGATGGTAGGACCACCTGAATTCTTCCCTCCAAGGAATAGATCAGTCTTGTAAAAACCAATTTTCCATGTTCTTTGGACCCATCTACATTTTTTCCTTGCACGGCCTTTGATAGTTGGGCAATCCATGAAGAGGTCGGTCAGATCTTCACTAGCCAACCTGCACCCCAAGCATCAATCTGACCCAATCCCTCTTTCCTGAATCTTCACCCTCGTCGGTAGAGCACACCAAATTACCTTCGATAAAAATATCTTCACGTGCTGCGGAACCTTTGGCTTCCAGATGTTCTCCATTACTTGCTCGCACCTTTTCTCCGACCATTGTTATTTCCATATCTTGTTGAGGGGGCTAGACCAATTCTTCTTTTGCATCACTGTATGGTAAATGTCTTTCGTATGGGGATTGCTTCCGGGCCATTTTCAGGCATTCCAGTCAAACTCCGAATCATAGATAGGCATCACTATATTATGAAGCTCTTTCCTCACTTTGTGGACCAGCAAGAGCTCCAAGCTATTCAGTTGGAACTGGGTAGGCAGGAGATCAATGGTTTTCCAACTCTCGTTGTCACTGTCCCAGAAGTGCCCGAGTCGATTGAGACCCTTATTATTCAGCTTCCTAGCTGTCTCTATCCAATAGGGAATTTGTGGCGGATCTACAACTTTGGAAAGCGAGGGGGACAAATGCAAAATGGAGTTCTTGAAGTATCTGGTTTTTTCCCCCCACTTTAAGACTCCTGCTGCTCTGTTGCATTTTCGTACCAATTCTCCTCAGCTGCCCCCAAATGTTAGGGTAGTCCACGCCGGGGCTAACAGCTTGTCATGAACCTCCACCCCTCTCCACTTTCGACCTTTCAAACCAGTTTGACCTGCTTCTATCATATCTTTGATCATGATAGCCCAAACTTGATCCTGTTTATCCAAGGAAACAACAAATTTGGCGCAGCCAGCTTTTGCATGGGCCACAGGGTTCAGAATTCCTAGGCCTCCTTGATTCCCCGGTCGAGCAATTGATTCCCAACGGGCCCATTGCCATGGCCTGGAGGATTTCGTGTTGTTTTTCCATAAAAACCTTTTCACTGGTTTTAAGGACTCTTTCTAGTGACACTTAGCCATCTTGAGAAGCGGGCTAGTGAAGGCAATATAAGGAAGCAAAATGGCATTTATCACTTTTATCTGACTTGGGAAAGGGAGAAGAGCATACTCCCACGTACTCATTTTTGTTTTGATTTTTTCTAGCACCCACTCAAATCTTTGCTTGTGGGTTACGTCCACCCCCAAGGGGGCTCCCGGATGTCTGAAGATATTTCCATAAAAACCTTTTCACTGGTTTTAAGGACTCTTTCTAGTGACACTTAGCCATCTTGAGAAGCGGGCTAGTGAAGGTAATATAAGGAAGCAAAATGGCATTTATCACTTTTATCTGACTTGGGAAAGGGAGAAGAGCATACTCCCACGTACTCATTTTTGTTTTGATTTTTTCTAGCACCCACTCAAATCTTTGCTTGTGGGTTACGTCCACCCCCAAGGTGGCTCCCAGATGTCTGAAGATATTTTTTTTTGTGACAATCTCCCCCGACCAGTCAGAAGGGTCAAATGAGTCATTTTTTGATAGGGAGATCAGCCTTGACTTCTCTATATTACACTTGGACCTCGAAGCTACTGAGAATATTTGTACAATCTCCACAGCTTTCCTTATGACCTGGGGGCACGCCTTCAAGAAGAGGAGAGAATCGTCGGCAAAAAGTTTTGCTAGCTGGAGTTGGTTGTTTCCTTGCAACTCCCCTCTTTCCGCACTAGCTTCGAGCAAATAGGCATATAACTAGGTATATTTGGCTCCTTTTTTATGTTCCATTATTTGTTAGAAATATTTCCTCCCCCCTCACCCCTTTGCCCCCTCCTCACTGTGGCCTCTTCCTACCTTGTTGTCACCCCCCTCCCCTCTCGTGCTGCGGAACCTTTGGCTTCCAGATGTTCTCCATTACTTGCTCCCACCTTTTCTCCGACCATTGTTATTTCCATATCTTGTTGAGGGGGCCAGACCAATTCTTCTTTTGCATCACTGTATGGTAAATGTCTTTCGTATGGGGATTGCTTCCGGGCCATTTTCAGGCAGACCCTTATTATTCAGCTTCCTGGCTGTCTCTATCCAATAGGGAATTTGTGGCGGATCTACAACTTTGGAAAGCGAGGGGGACAAATGCAAAATGGAGTTCTTGAAGTATCTGGTTTTTTCCCCCCACTTTAAGACTCCTGCTGCTCTGTTGCATTTTCGTACCAATTCTCCTCAGCTGCCCCCAAATCTTAGGGTAGTCCACGCCGGGGCTAACAGCTTGTCATGAACCTCCACCCCTCTCCACTTTCCACCTTTCAAACCAATTTGACCTGCTTCTATCATATCTTTGATCATGATAGCCCAAACTTGATCCTGTTTATCCAAGGAAACAACAAATTTGGCGCAGCAAGCTTTTGCATGGGCCAGAGGGTTCAGAATTCCCAAGCCTCCTTGATTCCCCGGTCGAGCAATTGATTCCCAACGGGCCCATTGCCATGGCCTGGAGGATTTCGTGTTGTTTTTCCATAAAAACCTTTTCACTGGTTTTAAGCACTCTTTCTAGTGACACTTAGCCATCTTGAGAAGCGGGCTAGTGAAGGCAATATAAGGAAGCAAAATGGCATTTATCACTTTTATCCGACTTGGGAAAGGGAGAAGAGCATACTCCCACGTACTCATTTTTGTTTTGATTTTTTCTAGCACCCACTCAAATCTTTGCTTGTGGGTTACGTCCACCCCCAAGGGGACTCCCAGATGTCTGAAGATATTCTCTTTTGTGACAATCTCCCCTGACCAGTCAGAAGGGTCAAATGAGTCATTTTTTGATAGGGAGATCAGCCTTGACTTCTCTAGTTTACACTTGGACCTCGAAGCTACTGAGAATATTTGTACAATCTCCACAGATTTCCTTATGACCTGGGGGCACGCCTTCAAGAAGAGGAGAGAATCGTCGGCAAAAAGTTTTGCTAGCCGGAGTTGGTTGTTTCCTTGCAACTCCCCTCGTTCTGCACTAGCTTCGAGCAAATAGGCATATAACTAGGTATATTTGGCTCCTTTTTTTATGTTCCATTATTTGTTAGAAATATTTCCTCCCCCCTCACCCCTTTGCCCCCTCCTCATTGTGGCCTCTTCCTACCTTGCTGCGACCCCCCTCCCCCTCCCCCCCCCCCCCACCCTCCCAAAGCATTTAATATGGTTTTGTACCATTGGCTGATATCATCTCAGGTGGTGTGGGAAGAGGTGACTGATAATAGGGTATTTTCATATAAAGAGTTTGTGATTAGAGTAGAAATGTGTTCTTGTAGCACTTCTTCTAAGCCTCAATTGAAGATCTACCCCTCAATTCTTGACTCGTTGAGAGAGAGAGAGAGAGAGAGAGAGAGAGAGAGAGAGAGAGAGTAAGTTTCTTTGATAGATCTCTATGTGAACTGTTTGCAATGAAGAAACCTTGTAGTAATCCCTTGTAACGAGGCTTTGAGGCTTGATGTAAGTTGTTTTAGGTGTAACAGAACATAATTCTACCAAAACAAGAGAAAACTCTCCCCTAGATGTGATCATATAAACAAATCCTTTTCAATATGTGGTTTAGGTCCCTTAGGAGGCACTCAATGCTAATTAGTGTAGGAGATGATTCTTGGAAGACTTCTATTGGCCCAAAAATGGCTTTGAATATTTTTTGAGATTTGCCTTTACAAGGAGCTGCACTTAGCTACACCTTTAACTTCAAAGTAGTTAAGCCAGAGTCTCAAAGCCACCCAAATTCATCCCCTAAAATGTGACTTAGAGGCATTATATTCATTGATTTATTTTTTGGTAAGCAATGACACACAAAATGAGATCAAGTCTTTTAGAACACATATAAGATAAAAATAATCAATAGTAACTATGAAAACTACCTTGTGCTCAACCTCATGACTAGAAGTGGCTATTGTAGGCTGCTTCTTGGACAACTAAGATATGCATAGCTGTCAAGCATGAAACCACTAGTGGATAGTCCCCGTGTGACATAGCAATGGGCATAATCCAAGTCTAGAAAATCATGTAAATCTAGTGGCAATAATTTCCCATTGGGATAAGATGTATAGTGCCACTTAAGTTGGGAAAAATGTGCCAAAATACTTTTCATTGTATTGACCCTAGACGGCGTAAATTTTCTCACCTTGTAATGCATACATAATTAAAAAACCAATAGCACTGTGATAGAAAGGGACATTAAAGTAGTCTTTAAGATTATGAACACTAAGCTTCAAACATGTCTTCATAGAAGTAGTAATAGGCTTGCACTCTTCAAGGTTAAATCTATGCAACAATGTGACAATGTCCTTTGTCTAACCCAAAAGAATACCTCCATTGACCTATTTATATTGTATGCCCAAATAATGATACAAAATTTCCAAATCTGATATCTCAAAAAAGGCATTCAAATCAACCTTAAAATCAACAATAGGTTCCTCATTTGGTCTTATGAAAAACATGTCATTCACATGCTTGACATACAAAGAACTATGAAATGGACTATTTTCAAAACCATGTGAAGCGAAGTAAACATAAATTTTCCATACCAAGTACGTGAAAGCGTACTTCAAATCATACAAAGAATTCTTAAGTCTGCACACCTTGTTTTCTAGCCCTTTTTCAATGCACGAATGCTACAAATAGTAGTCATATGCTAAAAGAGACTAAAATTTTTATCGAAATCAATGACCTTTTCTTGAGTACATACACTTTTGCCACAAATCTAACCTTATAGCAATCAATCAATGATACTATCAAGCTTACATTTCAACTTGAAAACCCACTTTTAAAAAATAGCCTTTTTGCCAAAAGGTAAGTTAACCAAAGACCATGTGACATTCTTAACATAGCATTATATGCATATTGCTTCAAGACAATTTTCAAAATGTCATAACTTATCAAATGACAGAGGTTCTTCCTCATCATACATATTGGAGTTAGCCAAATATGCAATGCTTAGTGAGACATTTGAAATAATGACATGCAATGCTTTAGTGGGACATTTGATTAGTATATACGAAGCACACATGATCTATTAAAGCAAAAATAGATGTGACAAAGTTTGGCTTTTGATCATACCATGGGCCATCTTCTACAAAAGAAATCTCCATGGCAAATTCTAACAAGGGTTGAACTAAATCTTTTGAAAAAGCAACATCTTCACTAATCAAGTTAAACTTTGTTTGTGTATCATTCAACCTATATCCTTTTCTTTCTCGACTATGAGCATCAAAAATGAATTTTAGGGTCTTGACCTCCAATTTTTGTCGTTGTTTCTTAGTCATCAAGGAATAAGATAAGTAAGCAAACACGCCCAAGTGACCATCGTGGAATCTTTCCATGAGTATTTTTTGCGTTGTTACTTAGTCTCCAACACATAAGATAAGCAACCAAACATGCCCAAGTGACCATCGTGGAATCTTGCCATGAGTATTTTTGGCGTTGTTACTTAGTCATCAAGGCTTAAGGTAAGCAACCAAACATGCCCAAGGTGACCATCGTGGAATCTTGCCATGAGTAATAGACTACACACTACTTTAGTGGGGCACTTAATCAATCTTAATACATAGCACACATAACATCCCTAAACCAAAGCACATGTGTCAAGGCTTTGCTTTTGACCATACAACATGCCATCGTAATCAATGACCTTTTCTTCTTCTCATCAATATCATTTTGTTGAGGGGCTTATGGAACTTTGCGTTGGTGTTTTATCCTACAACTAGCTTGAAATGCATTGAGTTCCTTAGACATATAATCCCTCCATCAATCAAAACAAAGAGTGCACATAGTACATCTGGGTACATTTTTACACCCATGCATGCTATCAATAAAAGTCACAAAGTAAAATGATGCTCAAAAGATGGAGTATGCATCAAACCACAAATGTCACTATGTACAAGCTATAATCTATGAGTATCCAGCTTAGAACCATTCTTAGGGAACTTAGAACGCTGCATTTTGCCCAACATATATGCTTCACAAACACATTTCAATGGTGCCTCAAGATGGAGCAATGAACCAACCATATCAGACTTCTAAAAACATAGGACACTAACAAAACTGTGATGACTAAAAGGTGTATACCAAAGTTCTACGGCCAAAAGAGTCTTTAATTAAAAAGCTATGCAAGATAAATCTTCAAATGTTTCTTGTGGACATTAAACTTATGTAGCCTGAATAACAAGGTGCTAGAGACTGTAATTGTATCAACAAAAGTAAGATAATGGACAATACATACGTCTTCCACAAACTTGGCTACAAGACCAAGTTTGGCAAAATCTGATATAGATAAAAGATTCTTCTTGATCCAAGTACATAAAAAGAGTCCAAGAGTGTAAAAGAACTATCACTTGCAAAATGAAGCACATTATTTCCAACTCTCCTAACTCGATAAGAGCCATGGTTGGCACACGTGATAGTATTTCCATGAAGGACAAACTCAAGAGAAGTGAATAAATCATGATCAAAGGTAATGTGCTTAGTTGCACTACTATCAAAGTACTACACATGATCTATACTTTTTTAAATATATGAATCATGAATAGATGGGTCATATTGGCATTGTGCATTAAAAGCCCATTTTACATTCTTCACAACATTTACCAAATTTTCCTTTGTAGAAGCATATGCTGCATTTGCCTCTTTCATGAGCCCTTTAAGCCTTAAGCTTAAGGAATTTCTTGATGAGATAAATATTTTTTTTTCTACAAAATTGACATTTCAACATCTTCTTGCCTTTTTCACCACAACTCTAAGACCTATTGTTGTCTGAAGAAGTAGCAAATGAAGGCAAAAGTTATATTCTTTTGTTGAAGTGTAGCCACAAAGTTCTATTAAATAGCATGGTATTAGTTCTTTATTTTCATAGATTGAGCCTCTTGTAGCAATACAAAGACAAGACCATCAAACTTCAACATGAATGCCTATTGTTGGTGGTTGTCCCCATGAGCTTGTCCTTAGGAGACAACATGCAAAACATCATTTTTCTCAACCTTGGATGGTGACTACACTTGATACAAAATTTCCCTATTTAAAGAAACACAATCCAAACTTGTCTGATATAGCCACTATAAAATAAAAAATGCTTGTTGTGAAAAAAATCACACTATTGACAAACTTGCACAAGAACATAAACCTGCGTTTGCAATACTGCAAGAAGTGGAAATGGAGGCCAAAAGGGCCTCAACCCAAAATTCTAATGACCCTTCTTGCTCGTCAAAGATAATTTCAATCTCAAAGTGAGAAAGGAGGGGATTGGCAAATTGCCTGAGATGTGAAAGGTTTCTTTGATAGCAATTGTTGGAAAAACGGTTACAAGAATGCACACAAATATGGAGAAGATATAGGAGAATCTCAAGAGCACATAACACAATAACCTATATGATTAATTGGGCTAATCCAAAGATAGGTTTGCCTTGGATTGATTGGCATACATACAAGCCAAGAAAAAAGAACTCTTGTCAATCTAAAAAAGTATCCCGATAGTCCTAAGTGTGTTCACACATATTACTAACATAATATGGTACTATACAAAGGATACACAAATGAAAATTTCATAACCATGAGTGCAAAAATTAGAGATTACTTGCATTATACAGGAAAGTGATTATAAAAATATGTCTTCATAGGATTGGGGCAGTTACTAGTATCTAGGGCTAGCATGATGACTCATCGAGGCAAGTGGCCGAGAAATGTTCTCCACTCTGCTAAGGATATCGTTTGGACTCTTGCACATGCTTAGGATAACTTACTATACTAGATACAATGAAGTAGATAAGATACATTGGAAGATACTCTTTTACTCTAGTGGCTACCTTGGGACATGATTTTCATTATTCAGTGAAAACAGTCTTGATTGGTAGCTTAGCTTTCATTTTTTGAGGTTGTGTTTCATCCACTATATAAGTAGCATCAAAAGAAACTTTGTTGTTTTGCCATACTATCTTCCTCTTGGACAAATGTTTTGTCAAATTTATATTTTTAAAGAGTGACCGCTCATCTACCTTTCCTAATGCTGAGATAAAGTTGCAAGTCACTTATCATTGTAGGCATTAGCGATCCATATGGGTCTACATGGATGATAGAAAATCATCTCCATTAGTAAATAGATTCTTAAGAGATTTAAATTCTTTGTGTGTGTGTGTGTGTGTACTATACACACAAACACTCCCTCTTTATCTCTATTATACACAACCTCATACATGTATACCCTCAAGTACGCAAACACATGTACACCCACATACACATGTATACCCCAAGAGTACACTTTCACACACACACACACACACACACACACACACACACACATAGACGTGTTCAAACTTGCATACACACATACTTGCATACTCACACATAGTCCCTCCATACATACACATCACTATTACATACCCACAATCACACATTCTTATACACACAATTTCATTTCATAAAACAACATAACAAACATATATCCATAACAAGCACACAAGACTATACGCGTGCGCACACACGCACATCTTCACAATGAAAACAAAAAATTTGACGGAGGTTTTCAAGGATGCATGCTAGGACAAGTGCCTTGGATTGGACCAAATTCATTGATGATGATGCAACAATCATGTGTGAAATATCGACAAAAACCATGATGACAACAGCTTGCTTCAAAATGGCCGATGGTGGGCATGAAAGGCTATTTCCTTGCTAGTCCCCCATACTGTGTGTTGGAAGAATGGTGGGTATAAAGAGTGTGCAGTGCATGAAAACTGGGAGGGAGGAGAGGAGCAAACACACAATGTAGGTGAAGCTGAGCATGAGAGTTATTCTCTCATGCTATTTATTATATATCCAAATAAAGAATACACTAGTTAGTAATGATGTGTTAGTAACGAGCGTTTGGACAGCTACCTTGAATCCCAAAAAATATCCCACTGGAAGGCCAACGTTTTTGAAGTGGTCTATGTATGTACAACCATAAATCATTTGAATGGCTTCACCCTACACCCATCATCTTAATGACATGAGCAAACCACTCTGAGGTTAGAGTCTTTGTGAGAGAATCTCTAGGGTTGTCATCTATATGAACCTTGACTATCTCAATGTGCTTCCTAGCCAGTATGTCCCATATCACACAATACGTGACCTCTATGTGTTTTGGCTTGGACTGGTACACGGGGTTCTTTGCTTACGCAATAGCATTCTGATAGCACCAAAAACTACAACATACTCTGTCTATGTGGTGAACTACAAAGTGAAATCTTAGAGACGTCATATCCGTGACAACATGGCTGCTCTAGAAAATATAAATGCATAGCTAGATGTGGATAGTCAACATACATGTAACCAATGAGAGCGCTAAGTGGTGCGGAAGCGATGCGTGGTACGTGCGGAGTGCGAGGGCGGAGAAGAGAAAGACACACTGTGTGGGTGGATAAAAACCTCCAAGAATGTGGTGAGGAGCTCCTTGTTCTTTGTGTATATGAAGAATAAGGAATGTGTATGTACATACAACATAGTTACCCGGAACGCGGAACGGGAACGGCAACGGGATCCCCGCGGAACGGGGGAACGACTAGGGGTCCGGAACGGGAACGTCGCGGAACGGGAGGTATAAAAAACACCCAAATAGTGCAATTTTTATCTCCTTGTGTTTAAATACAAGGAGTATTAGAGTGCTTTGACACTAATACTCACAAAAAAGTCGTTTTGAAGACCATTCAACCTGGCTATGACTAGATGATGAGAGAGAGAGAGAGAGAGAGAGAGAGAGAGAGAGAGAGAGATGGAGAGGGAGAGATTTGAGAGAGTGGGAGGGAGAGGAAGAGAGCTCGAAGGCTTGAAGCCTTGAGCCTTGAGAGAGTGAGTCTTGAGAGGGAGAGATCTTGAGAGTGATAGGGAGAGAGCTTGAGCCTTGAGGATTAGCTTGTGAAGAGAAAGGGGGAGGGGGATGCATTTAATGAGTCCTTGAGGCCTTGCACACTTTCAAAAGAAGCCCAAACATTTACTTCAATTTTTTCAATTTTTGCCAAATTTGTTTGTAGCCGTTGGCCGTTCCAGGGGCATTCCGGAACGGTCTGGGGGCGTTTCGGAACGTTCCGGAACATCCGTTCCGGTTTGCATTGGCCACCCGGAACTTCAGACATTCCGGCACGTTCCATAACGTTCGGGAAGGGAACTGCCCCCCGGAACGCCGGAACGGGGGCTAGGGGGCGTTCCCCGGTAACTATGACATACAATGGGTGGTTGGACACCGGACGTTCGGCGCCCCAGGCAAAGGTGCAATGCCTTTACCCTACCCTATGCCCACTGGTTTGCTCAATGGATCTACATGAAATTGTATTCATTCTAGGGATAAGCACGCATGCGTACTCATGCTAGACATTGCATGTAAATCCCATAGAGTACTCTATATGGTTTGCAAAACTCCACTATGCATCATGCTAGTGTCAATCATCATACGACTGACCGTCCATGCTGCAAGTGCTTCCATTGCGGTTGCTAGGTTGGGCCTCAACACTAGTAGGTCATACATGAGATGCTTAAATGCTGACAAAATCTACGCAAAACTAGTTGTACTTGCCTCCCCTATGCTATTTGCAATCACTACATCATCAAGACTACCCATCGCCTATGGATGTGAAAGGGAACACTGGGATGGCTACTTCCCTCTCATCCGTAGGCGGAACTGTGTGTCCTAGCACCAATTCATCAGCCTCTAGCATGACCTATCAAATAACTCCATGTCTGCCATATCTTCATGTGTCTCTAGGGAGTAGACATGCTCTACCTCTACCTGCACAAACTCTGACAACACCTGTTGTGTCTCACTAGATCACTGTCACACTACCTTTGTCTCTATAGAGTCTATTGGCATGTCTGCAGAACCAAATTCTCTGTCTCATGAGCATGGTGGAGATCACCTACAAAGGATACATGTCTCGTCTCTCGCTCAAAACATGCCAACAAAAAAACCAAGACTATGTCGTCTTGAACCTTAGACACATACATAGGATATACCAAGCCAATGCGGGCTCCTTTGGCAATCACTAATGAACCGTGATGGAGGCCAAAAGGACCTCAACCCAAAAGGCCCGTGCTTATTCGCAGAGGCTCGCACACAATGTTTATATGTGTGTGTGCATCCGTGAAAAGAGAGCGTACACGCCCGCTCTCTTTTCTGTGACCAAAAGAACTCTCTCGCTTGCTCTCTCTTTCTCTTTCTATCTTCCTTGCCGCTTTCCTATCGATGTCGTCTCTCTAACTGTTATCGATGAGTCTGTGTGTGGGTGTGTGAGAACACACTCTTACACACACACCATAAGCAAAAATTGCTCAATTTTTTGCTCCGTGTTGCTCGTTTTTGAAAGTGCAAAAGCCCAAAAAATTGTTGCACTTCAATGCTTTGCTGCTCGATTATCTCCTTCTTAAGCTCTCCATTCTATTCACCTGTGCTACTGACTTGCTACCCAAGAAAATTCTATGCTCATTGATTGATTGCACAATGCCTTCAATTGTGTGTGTGTGTATGTGTGCACACAACCACATACTCCCCTGTTTGCTTCTGTAACTCTGCCTTTGAAAGCCTCCATCTTTTGCTTGACAAGCGAGAATTGCTTGATGTCTCCTTGCTTTGCTTCTCTAAATGTCGGAACTTGCTGCATCCCACAAGCTGTGCTCTCTCAAGTCTTGGTCGACGCCTTGCTTCTCAGTGCTCGACTCCTTCAAACTGTGCAGATGCTCAAAAACCCCTTTTCGACCTCAAGTTGCTCGATTTTGCAGAGCCTTTTGGCAAGCCTTTGAATTTTCCTCAATTTCACAAGCTTGCATTTAATTTCCTACCTCCTCAAGATTCCATATCGAGGTTGTTTTTTTGCGTGTTATTCTGCTCGTGAGCTCCCCCTTTACTACCAAGGTCACTACCCATCTAAAAAGCTATAAGCTTCCTTCCCTGCAACTCTTTCAAGCACATGTTCTGAATGGAAAGGGGTAATTGTCCCTCATAGTGGCGGCATTGACATTTTTGAGATTCAGGCACACTCTGAGTTTGCCTTTTTTTTCAGCACAATCACTATTGGAGACACCCATTCTGAGTGCTCAATAGGGTATATTAATCTACATTTGACAAGCTTTTCAATCTCTTCTTGAAAAATCTTTGCATACTCCTTGATGGACTTGTTTAGCGATGTTATTCATCAGAATCATGTGCTGCACCACGGAAGGTGGAACACCTTTCATATCATGATTATTAGGATTCAGGCCAACTGGTCGGACATCCTACTTACTACTAACCCCTCTACTAACTTAACCATCAATACACTTATTCTTTAATACAATAGAATAAGGAGCTTCAATAGGATAATGTTGTTGTGCACTCCACCCAAAGCACGCCTCTCTCTCTCTCTCTCTCTCTCTCTCTCTCTCTCTCTCTCTCTCTCTCTCTCTCTCTCTCTCTCTCTATGCTCTCTCACTTGCACTCGCGCACGCTTCCTGCGGCACCTTCAATTGGTATCAGAGCAGGGTTTGTGCTTGCCGTTTTCGCGTCCGCGAACGCACTTTCAAAAGTGCAAACAGGTTTCCTCTTTCGGCATCGACAAATTAATTCAGGGCTCCACCCAAAGCAGGTCTCTCTCTCTCTCTCTCTCTCTCTCTCTCTGCTCTCGCACTTGCACTTGCACACGCTTCCCGCGGAACCTTCAACTGGTATCGGAGCTATTATGTGCTATTGAGACAGTGTTTATGGGCTGATTAGGAGCACTTATGATGTGCTATTGAGACGGTGTTTATGGGATGATTATGAGCACTTTTCAGCATCGACATTGTCTCGGGTTGTTCAGGCATCCGTCTCCTCACAGGTTCTTGCATACATACAGGATATCCAGGTTTCTTACAGGTTGGAGTGTGATTTTAGTGGGAGTATTTGATACGGATATGCATTGTTTTGGCACTTTTGATACTGCTTGAGCTCTTTTGAGAGAAATTTTACTCCCCACTGGGATGTTTTTACTGCTTGCAGATTTTGTTTGGCCCCTGTTTGAGCGTGTATACTGCACCTTGCAGTATTGTTGACAGTTGATGTACGTTGAGTTGCGAAAACTGCCATATATACCTTTTGTGGAGCCGATTTCGCTTGTTTCTTGCAGTCCCGACCGTTTTTGAGACTCGGTTCGGATGCCCTTTCTAAGACTGGGCTGGTTTCTTGTCTGCATAACCTTTTGTGAGGGTCGATAGCGTGAGGTTTTATTGAGCTGGGGGATTCTCAAATGTTGAGATTCTTTCGGTGATACAGGTTGCTGGAGTACCCCTTTTTTTGTGGCCTCGCCATAGGACATGTATAGAGAGGGCTAGGTGCATTTGACGCCGTGTTGGCAGTCTTGGGTTAGTTTTTTGACTTTTTATGCACAGTTAGTGACAGCTAGTGGTTGATACGCCTATCTTATGCTTTGAGAGCATAACTTTTGAAGCGTTAGTGATCTCTTGTGACCATTTTGGATTGAGATTTTGTCAATTCTTCTGGGAAAACTCTGTCGATTTCCCCATAATTACTAGTATTTTATCGCCATATTATCTTTATCTTGCAGCCATGTCATCTAGTGGTGAAAAGGATATTTACAATATCCGAAAATTTGATGGGACGAATTTTGCTATCTGGAAAGAGAAGATTCAAGATGTTCTTATACAAAAAGACCAGCTGGATCCTATCATGGAGCACCCAAAGGGCGAGCATACAGATGTTGAGTGGGAGAAACTTGATGCTAAGGCCAAATCTACCCTCCATTTGCATTTGGCCAAATCTTTGTACTTTACTATAGTTGGAGAAAGAACTGCTAGAGATGTATGGGATAAGTTGTGTTCTAGTTATGAGAACAAAAGTGCCACTAATAAGGTTTTCTTGATGAAGAAGCTGTTTGACCTTTGTATGCAGGAAAAGAGCACTATTTCTACTCACATTAATGAGTTCAATATCATTTTCACTCAGTTGACCACTCAGGGTTTGATCTTCGATGAAGAAATCAAATGTATCTTCTTGCTATGCAGTTTACCCTCGTCTTGGGATACGTTATGTACTGCTTAGCAACTCAGCACCTGGTACTAGTCTAGTGTACAATGACGTCCTTTTACCGAGGAGATTCACAAGAAATCTCTCGAAGGCAAGAAGGATGGTGATGCGTATGTTTCTAGTGGTAGACATAGGGGTCGCACTCAAAGTCGTGCCAAAAGCAAGGAACGCGGGGGCTCACGGAGTAAGTCTCGGGGTTCTATGCGTAATGTCGAGTGCTATCACCGCCATAAAAAAGGGCATGTGAAGAAGGATTGCAGGAAATGGCAGCAAAGCATCCTTCTTGTCTTCGAGAGATTTCTAGTGGTAGACATAGGGGTCGCACTCAAAGTCGTGCCAAAAGCAAGGAACGCGGGGGCTCACGGAGTAAGTCTCGGGGTTCTATGCGTAATGTCGAGTGCTATCACCGCCATAAAAAAGGGCATGTGAAGAAGGATTGCAGGAAATGGCAGCAAAGCAAGAAGGATAAACAATTCGATGAAACTTCTAAGTCTGATGATACAAACAAGGGCAAAGCAAAGGTAGAGGAAATCAATGTGCTAGAGTCCTCAAATGCTCTTATATTTGTAGAGACTCTTCGAGTGGTTGTTATGCCACTTACCTCTGACGTATTGGTCTTCACAACAGATCTATCTGTCGAGGCTCTTGTTACAGAAGATGTGCAGTATGCACAAAATTGGATAGTAGATTCTGGTGCGAGTTTCCATGTGACACCGCATAGAGAGTGGTTCTCTACTTATTCTCACTCTTGTGGCAAAGTGAGACTTGGTGATGCTTATGAACTAGACATTGAGGGTGTCGGAAACGTCAATTTACATCTAAGGAATGACATTCACTTTACTTTATGTAATGTCAGACATGTATCCAAGTTGACTAAAAGCTTGATTTCTGTTGGTCAGCTTGACAATTTGGGCTACAACACCACATTTGGCAATGGTTCATGGATAGTACGCAATGGTAATCTTGTTGTACTCAGAGGTCACAAGCATGGTACATTGTATTCCATGCATATATCAGATGTTGGTCATGATTACATATCTATAGCCGAGCTGTCGTCTACGAGCTGTCGCCTACTATTGAGTTGTGGCATTGCCGGCTAGGTCATATTAGCCAAAAAGGAATGAGAACTCTGACTCGTTTTGGCTACTTACCTGTCTTGTCTTATGTTGAATTTCCTGTTTGTGAGCACTATATATATGGCAAACAGATTAGATCCGTGCACTTACCATTGGGTCAAAAGCGAGCTAAACCTCTAGATTTAGTGGATAGTGATGTGTGGTCCTATGTCAACCAAATTTCTAGGGGGGGCTAGCTATTTTGTGACATTCATAAATGACTCTACTTGAAAGGTGTGGGCAAATCCTTTGAAACATAAGGATCAAGTTCTTCCTGTGTTCAAGAAATTTTTAGCACTCGTTGAGAATTAGTCTGGCAAGAACTCAAGAGGTTGCGGACTGACAACAGTGGAGAGTATGTCTCCAAGGAGTTTGACAAATTCTGTGCTAAAAGGGGGATTAAAAGGCAGTTTACTCCCGGGGCGGTCACTTTCTAGAATGTGTATGATATCACGTGAGTTAACCGGAGAGGATTATTAAAAGACCAAAATGTATAAAAATGTATACATACAAAGGGGGGTGGGGGTTTTTTAAATAGGCTCACAGTGTAAGTATAGTATGTATATTATGGTATTATTAATTACCTCCTGAACGCACGTGATATAGGGGTCTTTTGATAAGTGACTGCCCCGGGAGTTTACTGCACCATACACACCATCTCAAAATGGAATTGCTGAGTGCATGAATCATACGATTCAGGAAAGAGTCACAGCCATGCTTTCTAGGGCAAATCTCACACAAGGCTTTTGGGCAGAAGCCGTCTTGACCGCATTGCAGATTATAAATCGTTCGCCTAGTACGCCATTGAATTGTGAGATTCCATAATAGTTATGGTCTAAACGTAAGCCCCACTATGACCATCTACATGTTTTTAATTGTGAAGCTTATGCTCACGTCACGTGCCTAAACAACTTCGACAGAAGTTAGAGCCAAAGGCACATAAATGTATTTTCATTGGATATGGTGCAGACGGAGAGATGGGATATTGTCTCTAGCACCCGGAATCTCGTCGATTCATTCGTAGTTCAGATGTGATCTTCAATGAGTCGAAGATGCATAAACAACTATCAAGGAAATAGAAATTTGGAGAGTCACTTTTGAGGATGTTGCCTCATAAACAGTGAAATCAACTCAGCGGGCTAGTGAAGTACAATGCTCCAGAGAGAGCGGATAGCAATGGTCAAGGAGTGAGATGGTCTACTAGAGTCTCTCGTCCACTTGCGCGTTTCGGGCCAAGTCTTGATTACATCATGTTGACCAATTGTGGTGAGCCAAGCTGCTACCAAGAAGCCATAGTAACGGATGATGTGGTGAAGTGGGAGCAGGCTATGGAATCTGAGTATAACTCGATTCTGGCTAATGACACTTGGGACTTGGTAGAACTATCAAATGATGCAAAAGATTTACCTTGCAAACGGGTTTACAAGAAATTTACCTCAGGTGATCCAAATCCAAAGTACAAGGCTAGACTTGTAGCCAAAGGGTTCAAACAGCAAAGGGGAGTCAATTTTGATGAAATCTTCTCGCCTGTGGTCAAGATGACAACGCTGAGAACCGTACTTGGTCTTGTAGAGATTGAGTACATGGAACTTGTCAAAATGGATGTGAAGATAACATTTCTTCATGGGGATCTCGATGAGGATGTTTACATGCAGCAGCTTGAAGGGTTTTTTCAAGAGAATGCATCTCGTGAGGAGCTAGTATGTAAGCTCAAAAAGGAACTTTATGGCTTAAAGCAGGGTTCAAGACAGTGGTATCATAAATTTTATGCACGTATAAGTTCTCAAGGATATAAAAGGAGCGAAGAGGATCACTGCTTGTACACAAGAAAGCTAGACGATGGCTCGATGATCATTCTATTTTTGTATGTTGATGACATGCTTATAGCTGGGAAATCCATTGCGGAAATTGCCAACTTGAAGAAAACACTTAGCAATAATTTTGCAATGAAAGATTTGGGGGATGCTACACACTTTCTTGGCATGCGAATCAAAAGAGATCGCAAACGTCGTATTCTTGAGTTATCTCAAGAAACATACATTGAGAAAGTTTTGCAGTGTTTCAATATGCAAGCCGGGAAAGCATTGCATACCCCAATGCAGGCATTCTTGAAACTCAACAAGGAAGATGCACCCAAATCTGATGCTGAGCGAGCTGAAATGGCTAAGGTACCATATTCTTTGGTAGTGGGAAGTCTTATGTATGCTATGGTGGCCACAAGACCAGACATTGCTTTTGCAGTGGGAGTAGTAAGCTGATATATGGCAAATCCTAGCAGCAAGCATTGGGAAGCAGTGAAGCACATTCTTAGGTACCTCAAAAGTACGGTCGGCAGGTGTTTACTCTTTGGGAACAGTGATGCAGCCATCGTGGGTTATGTGGATGCAGACTATGCGGATTATCGACAATAGGAGATCGACATCTGGCTATGTCTTCATAATTGCTGGAGGAGCAGTATCTTGGAGATCATGTCTTCAAGATTGTACATTGTCTTCCACTACAAAAGTAGGGTACGTTGCATTGTCAGATGCAAGTAAAGAGGCTATATGGTTATCTCTCTTGGTCAAAAATCTTGACATTGATGAGACTCCAATGATATATTGTGATAGTCAGAGTGCTCTTGCATTGGCAAGGAATCCCGTGTTTCACTCCAAATTGAAACACATTGAAGTCAGGTACCATCTCGTGAGAGATTTCTTGGCCAAAGAGCTCATTGATTTGGTCAAGGTACACACTGGCGACAACCCAGCAGATGCTTTGACGAAAGGCTTAACTTTGCAGCAGTTTACACATTGCAGTGAGTTGATGGGTATAGGTTGAAGCCACTAGATTGCTTCATGGTTTTACATACCAAGTCACTTGGGCTGCGTTGGCCTTCAAGTGGGAGTTTGTTGGGATTCAAGCCAACTGGCCGGACATCCCACTTACTACTAACCCATCTACTAACTTAACCATCAATACACTTATTCTTTAATACAACAAAATAAGGAGATCTAATAGGATAATGTTGATGTGCGCTCCACCCAAAGCAGGTCTCTCTCTCTCTCTCTTTGCTCTTGCACTTGCACTCGCACACACTTCCCGCGGCACCTTCAATGATACGTGAAAGAAAATATATCCTTAAATTCCTTGAGAAGTTCTTTAGGTACATACTCCTCAGTCTTTGTCAGATCTTGGGCAATGAAAACAGGTTTGGACTCTTCTCCTGGGTTTGCTAACTCTATTTTGTAAACTCTCACTGGACCATCATAGACTCCATTAGTTCCATTGATAGGTGTCCTCTTTGCTTTTGTATACACAAACTGACATTCCTCTGCGGTGTAGGATTTGAAATGTTCAGGTGCAAGGTGTAAGTCTAAGGGGTCTTGTTACTCTATGGACTGTGATTTCTCTTCCGCTTTCTTTTCTTGTTGAGCTAACTCTTGATTTTGTCGTCTCCTTACGGTACGGCTCAACTTTGGCTTCTCTATAGTCTCTAGTTGTTTGATGTCAATGGGTTGTGGCCTACACCTCATAACGGTTTGAAGGTATTCACCCTAGTTATCTACCAACTTTTGATGAGCATCACATGCCCTTATATAATTAAGCCATTCTGTGGTAGATTTCTTTTCATTTATTCTAGCACGCACATTTGCTTGATATCATCGCCTCTTATACTCTTCTTGTCTAATTTTTTATTACGGCCGATCTCTAGTGAAGAGTCACTAGATGAATCTCTACTTGTGTCTTCTGATCCCCTAGGTAGATTGCACCACTAGGCCTTGAATGGTTTTTTCGCACGTTTGTATTAAGATTAACTCGGATTCTTTGTTTTCAGTTTCAATTTCAATTAACGATTCTTACCCCAAATCATGTGGACTATAGTCTTGTGAGATGCTAGTGGTTCCAATGTCAGTCAAGTTTTCATCTTGTAGGTCATCAGAAGCTAAATGCATTGCTCCTGTCGTATGTAAGGGTACGATTTGTGGCATTTCATTCCCCTCAGGTGTTACGCGAGTCATCCCCTTATTGCCCCAAGTGCCTATGGTTGCTGCTAGGTGGACCCAATCCACATTGTCAGACTTAGTCATCCAGGTAGAACATCCATATAAGGAGAGTCTTCCCCAACATCAGTGCCATTTTACATGTGTAACAATATGCAATGGGGCTGAATAAACTATGGTGTCATATCTAGCTATGATCAAGTATAAATCTGTTTCCTAGAGGATGTGATCGACCACTTACAAGAACCACTCAAATAACAGAGTCCTGGAACTGCAAATAGACATGGTTTTCAGACTAATCATGCACCATTTTTGCTTCCCTCGTAAAAGGACGTCCTAAGATCATCTCAAATGACATAGTGTGCTTGGAGAACAATGAATGTATTCCTTATTTTGTGTCCAAAAACCTTGATCCTGAGATCTTCTAGCATCCCAATAGGCTTAACAATAGTCCCATTGGCCATCTTTACCACTATGTTTGTGGTCCCAAGGTGAGGTCTTCCCATAGTTTCCCAGCAATTTTTAGTCACAATGCTAACCCCAGCGCCACGATCAAGGATTCCCTTCATAGTTAATCCCTTGGTAGTGATTGGTATGGTCACATGGATTCATCGCCTTCAAAGTATTGTCCCAACTTGTTAACAGGTATTTCTACAACAAAGTTTTCATCTAGGTTGGGTTGTGGAACTAAGTGTTCCACCTCTATTGGCATCTCCTTTGCTCCATCCACCTGTGAAAATTATGGTAGCCCAACTTTCAGTTCTCCATTGAGGAGAACTCAAAGAGCTAAGAATAGCTCGGGGTCTCCATATAGTTTGGACATGATGATGGTTCTAAATTTTGAAGCCATAAAATTTATCAATTGGCCATATTTAGCGGCACCTTTTGGGCTTCAATCCCTTGACGTGGGAAAGATGGGATCTCCATTTTTTTGATAGGGTTAGGTAGTCCCTCTGTAAACTTTCTTTCCAGCAAGAAGTGAGTACACCCACTTTCCCATGACTTTAAGTTGCTTTCTTCTTGGACGACACTAGGTATGGCTAGTGGTCTATGGACTTTGTGCGGTTGATTTTGCATAGGGAACACTGTGTCGATAATCTGGATCTGCCTAGGAGCTAGCTCTAGATCCATTTGGGTCTCTTCTACCAAACTCCTTAATTGCTTGACTCGCTCGATCTCCTCTGTAGGGTTGGGGTAAGTTCCTATCTTCTTCTTGGGTCCTGGACATTGTGGCTCATGACAATCTTCCTTGTTGATATCTTTCCTAGTGGTCGTTTGGGTCTCCATGGTTTCACCTGAATCAGAATCCTCTTCAGCATTGTTCATAGATACGGGGTTGTCACCAGTCCCTATGTTGGTCTTTGAACTGGGTTTGACTTCGTTGCTTTTTGCGATCTCTTCCTTCGTGTTTTCTTCTTCTTATGAGATAGGGCAATTGATGTCGTGTCTCTTTCTTCAAGAATATAATTTTGTTTTTGGAGGATCGACTGTGCCACTACATTTACTAGTACCACATGTGTACTTTGTGATGGCTCCTTGATCACCTCAATCAAGTTTAATGGCGTGATCTTTAATACATTTAGATTCTTCGAACATTGGGCAACCAAATGATCTATGCCACATTGATTACACATGAGTATCGGCATTGTAAATGTGCTTGCTTGATTGGTTTGCATTAGTGTAGCATTCTTTTGTAGCCTGATAGGAAACTCGGATACACGATGTGGACCTCCACACTCATAGCATTGAAGAGGTGTTCTCTTGGCAGTGTGATTGATATTTTGGCCTCTTGCTGCAAGAGCAGCTACTTGATAGATAGGTTTGACTTGTCCCCAATAGTCCTCTATATAATATTGTGGACTTTATTTAAGTGCATCAATTCCATAGTCAATATTAGGGTCTATATCTTTCTCATAGCCTTCCAAAGCAACAATAGATAACTAGCACAACCCACTTGATTCACAGAAGTGATTCTCAAATGTGGTGGTTGCGGTCCTAGCACTAGAGGTGGTAAGGGTGTTGTTTGAACAACATTTTGGGCCCTCGGGACCATGTGTTGTGACATTTGTGCAAGACGTTGGGCCGTCATCAATGAAGGCACTCTAGGTGTGTTCGTCCATGCTAAGGTTGGTCTCTTGGCCATCGCGCGCTTAATTACTATGCAATCCTTAGCTTGATGACCATACCTCCCACATGCATTGCAATTCCCATTAAATTTTACTCTAAAAGTAGGACATTCACTAGTACTATGTAGCCCATAGCAAATTGAGCACCATTGTTGCTCCCTTCTTGGATACATATGATTGTTTTGTGGAGCACGATTGTCTCCAAGACTCTTTTGAATGGCCTTGGTGAGATCTGCTAAAGTCATCTCAAATGTCTTTGGCTCCTTAGCAATAGGCTTTAGGGTCATTTTTTGATGCCCCAATGCTTGCGAGCTAGTAGATTTAGGCTCAATAGACACTCTTTCTCCTTGAATCATTAAATTATCCTCCAATTGGATCGCATTGGTGGTGACTGCTTCCCAAGTGATGATACCTCTAATGACTAGGCCATTGTAGATATCCTCATAGCGTAATCCTTTGATGAATCTATCAAGAAACTGTTTATTATTGAAGCGCTCATTTGGATTACAATGAGAATTCAAATGCTTCAAGCGATTAATAAAGTCTCTCACAGACTCTCCTTCCTATGGTTAGGCTTTCTGGAGCTGAGATGCCACACCCCAAAGCACTCTCTCTCGTATCTATTCTTTCAAGGACAGTATCCTAAGAGTAGGGTAATTTTTTTTTTCCTCCCTTAGGGTTCTATACCAATCCCTAGCCTTCCCACTTAAGATTAGGCTTAAAGCATTACTCTTATGCAGGTCATTATGTTCTCCTAGAGAATCGCAAATTTGTTCAAAAATTTCAATATGCTTTCTCACATCCCCATCTCCACTAAATTTATGTGTGAGCTTGGCTATTTGTACTGCTTTACCTCTAGGCTCCCTATCAGGTGTG
This sequence comes from Adiantum capillus-veneris, assembly GCF_014529385.1. Classification (NCBI taxonomy): domain Eukaryota; kingdom Viridiplantae; phylum Streptophyta; class Polypodiopsida; order Polypodiales; family Pteridaceae; genus Adiantum; species Adiantum capillus-veneris. The sequence continues at coordinate 30,734,132 of NC_140950.1, forward strand.
TTATGCATATTCTTAGCAATAGATCAATCGATAGCTTGAGAAAATGTTGCCAAATCACCTAAGTGAGTGAGTACCGTGGGTAAAGGCGCTCCAGAGACTAAAAGTGCAGTAGGTATTGGCATTGGGCTTGGCGCATAGGAAGCCCTTCTGTTCCAAGTTTGGTATAGTGTTGTGCCATGTGACGGTCCAAAGCTCATATGTGTGACCCTAGGCATAGCAAACATCGGTGTGACTTGCTAATGCTAGCCGGTATGGTCCCATTGAAATAAGAGCTTGGATGTTGTGGTTGAGGACATAGGTTGTTGAAACAATGGGAGGGGTAGAGGCTACATGAGCATGAGGACCCATAGGTGTATACAATTGGTGCACACTTGTAGCTAGGTAATGTTGTAGGCATTGGGCTACCATCATGTAGTGGGGCTTTACTAACAAATGAGGTCCATGGCGTGTGTTTTGGCATGCCCATCACTGGGTAGGCATGGTAGTTGTGGGGTCATCAAGGGAGATATGAGCTAGACTTGGAAAGGTAAATCTATCACTTGTGGGCTCAAATTGTATAGAGACCCCTAGAGAAACAACATATGGAGGATCCATCGGGCTTATCAAAGAGTCTCCATTTGCAATAAGTTCGGTTGCTTAGCCTTCCATGTATCCAAGAATCTCATGAGACCCGTTGAAGGCATGTGGATCCCCTTGTTCTATCTCTTCAGCTCAATAACCCTATGGATGACCTCACAAACTCTTTGTTGTTGATCCTCTACACTAGTAGCACCCATTGTGGATTGTAGGACACAACTAGTCCACGTGATAGGTGTGACTTGCGTATAAGTCGGTTAAAGTCTTCGTTTGTAGTTCATACTCCGAGTTTTTGTTTAGGAATGCTCCATCTAGGATTGTGGTGCTAGGGGTGTCCTTTGAACTAGATACAATGTGGCTCTCTTTGGGTTGACCCTTAGTGGCCTCTAATTCAAGAGCACTCGATTGCTCACCTAGCATGGATGTTGACATAGGGGCTTTCGCTTCTAACTCTTCATTGCTCTACCTTGCGTAAGCTCTCGATTTCCTTTTCCCTAGCCGCAAGGATATACCGGTCAACCTCTTGCACTTCGGCAAGGCTTCTACCATTAGGTAATATAACCTCAAAGATAAATAGCTTTGAAGAGTCAGGGGGTGCAATTGGAGTATTCACGTGCACACTCTCCAGGAGCATGGGATCTACGTTGGTCATGAATGGAGAATTTACTTTCCCACTCCCCTCATTTACATAGTTAGCTCCATTTCAGAGCGAGTGGCTCTACTAAAGGTTTCTTTCAAGCAGCTAAGCACGCTCGGCCCGGATCGTGGGTCCAAGGCATGCATGTCTTGGCTTGAGCTATTGGGATTAGGCATCGGGTAACCCTCTATGACGTCGTCCTCAGAGTCACTCAAGACCCTTAGTAACCCTCTTGAGTAAGAGTCACTCAAGACCCTTAGATGCAATCTAAGGGTCTTGAGTGGTACTACCTTGGGTTTCCACTGAGGGCCTAGAGTCTAAGGTGAAGGAATAATGAGTGCCCTTACGAAAGCACTCTCTATGTGATCATCCTCTAGCACACAACCAAAGCATAGGTGCATGTGGACTCAACACTTTAGAAGTGTTGGTGACTGCCCGTGAAGACCGCTCACCTAGTTTTTTGGGTGGTTGCAATCCAAATATACCCTCTTTTTTTATTTTTGCATCTCAAATTTTCTACTGTACAACTATACTGATACTGGACACTCAGAAACATTTAAACTCAACCAGCTCACTGGACATTGGTACTAATGGTATACTGATATTGGTACTATCGCTTCTGGCACACATTGCGTACTGATACTAGACACTCACAGATTTCAGCGTAGTACTGGTACTACTATACTGGTGTACTGATACTGTACTGGTACTCATTGGTACTGGTGCTGGACGAGTATTCATAAACAGTTACTAACTCAACCAACTCACTAGTCCTAGTACTACTAGAGGGCATACACTAGGCACTGACAATGATATTGGTACTATCAGTACTCCTATATTGGCCCTGGTATACTGGCTTAGATTTTCACTATAGTACTGGTAGTGGACACATATTATACTGTTAGTCTCAGATTTCAGCATTTTACTAGTACTGGTCATTCACAGATGTTAAACTCAACAAGCTCAATCCAACATAGCCTTACTCGTACTAGTATAGTGATACTGGGTTCAAATTTTCTTAGCTACGTAGCGATATTGGTATTGTACCTATAATGCACTATACTGGTACTGGTATCCCCTAGTACTGGTATACTATACAGCTGGTACTGGTATCCCCTAGTACTGGTATAATATACAGCTGGTACTGGTACTACGGGTAGTACCGGTACCGGTAAGTTTGGAGGTATCAGCAGCTGGTATATTGTTACTAGATCTATACTGGCACTGGAGCTTTCCATGTCTTCTCTTCTCGGATTTTTGAGATAGTACTTTAATAGTATTGGTACAATATTGGTATTGGCTCACTACCATTGATAAGGTTAAAGAGTTCCCTATGAGCTGGTTTACGGGTACTAGTAAACTGGTGTGTACTTGTATTGGCATTGCTACCACTACTCGTACTAGCACTGGTACTACTGGCACTGAGACACACCCAGCTCAGTGTCTAACATAGCCAACTCCACACACACAGACGTTTACTGATACTACTGGTATTGGGCTCAGATTTTCAGTGTTACACTGGTGTGGATAGTATTGAGACTGGTACTAGTGTAGGGGTATTGGTACACACAGCTGACTACACTCAGGCTTGCTCAACCAGCTCTCTGATTGGTACTGGTACTGTTACTAGGGGTACGGTACTAGTACCGAACCACTACTGTATCTATTTTTTTCTTCTTTTTTCTGTGTGGATAATGTCCAACTGCGTGGCGCCGAGCTCACGCATAGAGCCTATCTCTAGCGCACACACTGTTGCACCTCTTGCCGCTTTGTCTAATCCGTTAACAACACTAATTAGCACTAATTAACACCGCACACACGTTGTCTAATCTAGCCAAGTTAACATGCTTATTTTCCTTCCTTAATGAACCCAAGCTATGAAAGGATTCCAAAAACACTTGTGTCTATGGCGCAAAATCTTTCAACCAGGGGGTAAAAAACTTCTTAAAACAAGAATTTAAGGATTCTCAATCCATGCAGAAAATAAGCTATGATCACTCTCTATCCACCTCTCCTCATGGGATTACGTTTTGACCCAAGTATAGATACATATGAAATCTTAGCATATGCTCTCTTGGGATCTTATACATGTAGATTCATTATCAACTGAACATAAACATGACACAAACGAGCTCCACCACTTGGTATAAGCATATGCCACAAACCCAACTTTATGTAAAAAGTGGTTTTTGTTTCATTTGAGAGGGTTTGTGCAACATGAAAAGGAGAGTATGGATTCATGACAATACATCTATCTCAGCTCTACATAGCAGGCTATCACCCTATCATTTCACCTTTCCGATAAAAGACACACACCACTTTTTTTATACCAAAAGAAATCCGTTTTATGCAAAGTTAACCATACCATGTAGAGTAGGTGATCGTACCAACATTTAACCTTTTGGAGATAAAACAAACCTAATAAAATTATCAAAACAATCTATATAACATACTTAGCATTCATAGCAACCCAAAAAGTTCATATGGTACCTTCCCTCAAAGTGCCTCTCTATAGGTTGCAAGTTCGTATCTAGTTATGCACATATTAAACACTTAGGACATAATAACGATGATCTAAATTGAGTTTTCAACATATGAAAAATTTAAGAATTATCGGAGTGGGGTACTTGATCGGCCGGGTGAGTCTATGGTAACCCTTTTCTAAGTCGAATACTTAAAGTAAGTTAAAAAATAGCAAGTTTTATAGTGGCCATAACTCATCATGCAAAAGGAATCCGAAAATGAATCATAGAGGAAGTGCTCAAAATGATGAGGATGATGCTGGTTTGAAGTGTTTGACCTAATTATTATTGATTTCAAAGATATGACCAAAATAGTGTTTCTACCTCTTGACGTCTGAGACAAATTACTAGAATAAGAAAAAGTATGTCACATGGGTTCAATGGTAGGGATTTTTTTATTTTGTGTTTTCTCACATTTTCACATACAAAAGGGTGTTGAGAAAATGATCTTGAAAAAAATTTACAGATTGAATAAGAAAAGGGTCCCTTTTCTTAGTGAAAATTCAAAGCTAAGTGATTTTAAAAATAGTCCTTGAATGCATAGACACATAGACACCCCTCCAAGATTGACGTAAACAATGCGCATGTTTTTTGTATACCTATGCACGTGCATACACACCATAAGTATACTTTGACATGCTAAACATGATGATATAAGTAGGAACTAGCATCATATACTCATGATAAGCCCATACATGCCTACATATCAGTGAAACTATCAACCACAGTGATGGGTCTTTGATATTCAAATCCTATAAGAGATGCAGAGAGAGAAGAAGAAGATAACTCTAGAATATATAGCTTCTTACCAATGCTTGGTGGTTGATTTTGGATATCAAAGGCTTCTTGCATTGCACAAAGATATTGAAAGAGAGTGCTACATAGAGATTATTCCACAAGGTGCTGATGAAGAGCGCTATCACTATGAAAAGAGAAAGGAACTTCTTTTTCTTTCTTTACAAGAAGGTGAGAGTGAGCACATTCTCAAGTGATTGAGAGCACAGAGCATTCCATGAGAGGTTTTGTTGAGCTTTCCAAGGTTTACAGAGGTATTGTATGCAACATATGGAGCCAACTAGAAGTGATGGCTCCTCAGTCGGAGCTACGAGTGCAAAGATATGGCCTTTTGAAGTTGGTAGGTAGTGGAGGTCCAAGGTGGAGAACTTGGTATATATTTTTTTTTCCATTTTTCACCTCTCCACTCAAGGGTACAAGAAAGTAAAAAAGCAAATCAAGTGTTAGAAGTCGGAGTTGAGAATCCAAGATTTTGATAGTTTTTTATAGTGAGAGAGAGAGAGCCCTTTGGAGAAAGCGTATCAAGGTAACTGCTCCATAGAATGCCGATTTTCTGAAGTTGAGTACGTTTATGGATTGCCTACATGAGGATTTTTGTGACAAGGTTGAAGTGGATGGGCTTATGTCAAATGCAAAAGCGGTGACTTTTGCAAGAGGTAGGACAAAAAATATTTTAAAGAAATGGCAAGTGAAGCATGGTTTGTCAACTCCGATGGTGTAGTGATGTGGTGGATGGAAAGACAATGCCAATGCAAGAGAGTCTACTTGTGGAGGGGAGCGAGGAGTTCTTTTGTTGCAAAGAGATGGAGCTATACCTATGCCTAGGATGTTGGCTAGAGAGACTCCAGCTGTGGAAGAGGTGCAAGTGACTCTAAACCAAGCAAAGGTTGTATGGTCGAGGTCAAGTAGCGTTAGTTAGGGTTCTTTGGTTTGTGCTAGAGATCATAAAGTAAGGTTTGCAGACAACATTGAAGTGATAAAGTTAAATGAAATTTTGGATCTCAAGACAACAATGGAGGATGGAAAAAGCTACACAAGCTCTCTGGAGGTGGATATAATATGGGAGACGGATTCTTCACATTCAAGGTATGAGGAGTATGATCTCATGCGTGTTGATAAAGATGTGATAGATATGTGTGAGGAGGAGGGGACTATGCAAGCAGTTATGTTGGACGTAAAACAAGAGGAGGCCTCTAGACTTACAAATGAGGACATGCAGGTGAAGTTGGTGTGTGGTACCATGCTAATGGCTTTGCTTTTGAAAGTAGCAGTGGAATGTTATATGGTAGTGCAACAAGTGTGAAGCTTTTCTAGGAAGGACAAGGATGCCTTGATTATAAAGGGAGAGGAGACGGGTGAAGCGGTTGTTATGGATCTACCTTGTCACTATGTGCCAAGAATCCAAGATGGAGCTCAATGGAGAGAAGGGGTAATGGAGCTATGCAAAGCAAGTATGCAGGCTCCTTGCAAAGCATGCCATCATAGGTTTTTTTATAGCTTACCAAGATTTTCAGAGGCAATATGCCACATATGGAGCTAGTTGAAAGTGACATGACACGAGAAAGTAGGAATTCAGAGCACGTTTTGGAACTCAAAGTCGAGAACTTGAGCTTTTGGTGGGTTTTTACAGTGAGTCAAGCTAGCAGCCTATAGGGGAGTAGGAAATGGTGGAGGGTCAAATTGGCAGTGCTAGAAGGCCTTTTATTTTGTGAATATTTTGGGGGCATTAGGGACCCATGGGGTGCAAGAACTCATAAGCTACCACGTGGCTTGATGAAATATCCCACATGTGGGGTGTCGATTGGGGAAGCAAGGGTATATATAGAAATATTGGTGTTGTTTTCATTGATCGACGATGCCCATAAGGGCTTGTTCTCACCAGGGGTCATAAGGGCCTCCCATTTTGTTGAACACAAGGTGGGTTCCCCTGGTAGGGAGGGGCGCTAGTGCACGTTGGTGGAGGGCTTTCCCACATGCAGAGAGAGGGAGATAAGAATGAGGTGTCGGCTAAGGGCACTTGTTTTTTAATGAGATCAAAGCTATCACTGCCAATTTTTGGGGTGTCATTTTTTCCCCTTCCTCCCTTTATTCTCTGCTCATCTCTTGAGTGTGTGGTGTCGGTTGAGTGTGTGTGGGTGACTCTTGGGCTGTTGATGTGTGTGTGTGTGTGTGTGTGTGTGTGTGTGTGTGTGAGAGAGAGAGAGAGAGAGAGAGAGAGAGAGAGAGAGAGAGAGAGAGAGAGAGAGAGAGAGGAGGCGGTGTGTGTTGTGGAAGTGCTAAAATGGACTATATCGAGGTGTGTGTTGAGTGGTGATCTTGTAGAGCATGTCTGCATTGAAATGTGAGCAAATGTGGTTTTGCTAGTGGAAATGGTCATTTAAAGGTGTTTTTGAGAGGAGTGGGTTGTTGTAGAGGAAGTATAGGGCAGTCGATCACATACTCCTCACCAAATTTGTATGCATACCACATGTATCTCACAATATGCTACAAAGTTCCCCTATGATCAAGGACAATATTAGACACAACATTACTTCTCCCACTCCAAAAGTACCTATGACAATTTTGGGTGTCAAGATCGGTATCTCATACATGAGACTTCTGAATGCTGATGCAATCTTAGCTCAATCAAATTTGTCTTAGAAATCTACTCATGGCAATCATCTTGACACCCAAACTCTCATCCTTGGAATCCATTCTCGTGTCCATTGCATATCGCATGCATACCAAAAGCATCTATCTGTTTTGAACCCTGTGTGTCAAGAGATATATCTAGCCTCACACACATCAACCTCTAGCCTAAGCATACATAGGAATGACTGAATCATGACTGAATCCTTAGTGCTCAAGCCATCCATATTTGTCTTCGCATCACAGATAACAAGTCCATCTGCACAATTGGCTCAACATGCTCACCAATTGGAGCATCATGCAGTCTATCCACAAAGGGAGACATGTCTCATTTCTCTACATGGCTATATACTTACAAAGATTATGCAGTCTCAAACATGATGTACTCGCATCGCATGAATTGTTCCAACACTAGCACCTCACACTATGACTAGATGTCTACGATGCAATCTGAAATAGTGTTAATCAAGCACTACCTCATATCCATTGTCTCGTAATAACTAACTCACAAAAATCAAGCTCTGTGTCAAACTTAGCACATGGCGTACATCTTACAACATGTATGATGTACCACTCAACGAGGTGCTAGTCTAGCATCTCTTGCCGTGACTATGGCATGCAGTGAACCATCAACTAGATGCATACATCCAAGCATATCACTAGCATATGTGCTAAACTACTCACGACTCGATGTGACATGAAACCTCTCGGGGGGGGGGGGGGGGGGTCACTCTATAAAATACACCCTTTTTGTATTCAATTTGTAAATTTTTTTCCCAATTCCATTTTGTGGTACCCTTCTGTATGTAAAAATGTGAGAAAAAATAAAATTTAATAACCCCTTCTATTGCACTCACGTGATAGTCACACAATTATTAAGTGACCACCCCGAGCATGAAACCTAGCACTCATATCTAGTATCCAAATTGAAGGTAATGTGTTGTCAACTGACATAAGAAAGCCAGGAGTGAATATAGAAGGAAACTCAACATCTCCATCATATGTAGCCTCATATGCTACCTCTACTCCAATATCAGTCAAAGTGATAGCATCTTCCGATATGTGCTTCCTCATGCGTTGTCAGTAACCGATATATAAATCGTCAAACAATCTCCCTCCTAAAGAGAGTACCGCATAACCTATGTCAAACCTGATAGATACGGCAAGTTAAAACACGTTGTTGGGTAGATGAAAAAAGAGGACACCTCTATAGATTTATAGCCCAAGAGCGTTCAAACTTCAGTCTCAAAACCAAAAAGTATACCAAAAGAGCTCTTAGTAAACACCAACCAAAAGACCTATGCTCCCATGAGAATTTACAAAGGACCATAGATCATAGGAGCAAAACCATGTCAAAGGATCTATTACGTCACAGGTTGACCAATTTATATAAATACAAAGGCCTCTCCTTTCACAATAGAATATTACAAACCCACAATTTCAACATCAATTCCACAATTCATGGATACACAATAATTGGCACTATACTAGCGACTTGCCTTGCATGTATATGTGCTTGCTTTGAAAATACCACAAAAAGAAATGCCACACACACTTTTGACATCAGGCGCCATGTCCATATGTACAAATTTACAAAAAACAGGATGTTGCATCCAACGATGGGAAGTACAATTGTTGTCCACAATACAATGCCAAAAAACAATGGAAAAGTAACCACTCAGTGCTAAATGCAATTAAACCAATTGCAAACCAATGCACATAAACAAGGAACTCGTTGGGAAAATTCGGCAGTATCCGACCAATCTGCCAAAATAACCAAGACAATGCTCGGATCAAGAGAAAAACATGCGCATCAAACCGCACTCAAGAAAACACAAGCTTCGCTAAACTCTCAACTCTCCAAACATGGAAAACAAGCCTACAATGTGAAATAAAAAGTGTATCAATTGCATTTTGCAAATGAGGTAACTACTAGCAAGAACCTGGATGAAAACCAACCAAAATATGGTACAAATTGATGCTTAAATCTTTTTGAAATAAGCCCACATATTCCACTTCAAAATGGATGATATCATCGCCAAAAAACACACATCATGTGCATCCACATGGCAATACAAACAAGAATTAAAGCGTGCACCCAACGTGCATCAAATGAGGATCCAAACCAACTGAAAAATCAGTTCACAATCATGCTAGAAAAGCTTGCAAAACTCTTTACAAATCCACACACCACATTGGCTCAATCGCATAGGTCAATACACATTACTTATTATGAATCGGCTCTCAAATATTGAGAGTCCACAAGAGTGCATACATCCACCGGATTTCTCAGTTTATGTACATAACTTTGTTGAAATTTCCAACCCACACTCTCTTCACTAAGATAAAACCATAAATGCACAAAAAAAGAGAACAACCAAGCTCAATCCGAGCTCTTAGGATGTAGAAATTATCTCCAAAAGCACTCTAAATCACCACAATATACATCAGCAAAGTTCTAAATCTTTAAAAAAATGGTCAAGAGGAATTAGAGTGGGCACAAAACAAGTTGATTTTACATGTCAAAATAGATGCGTAAAAATCTATAGATGTCTACCCTCGACATGCAGGTAGTTTGCCAAACGTACAACAAAATTGGTGCATCCCTCAAGGAAATCGGCAAAAGTTTTGGTTTCTATTGAAGCCCACCAATGTGATCATGCCAATGCGAGTATCAAAATAAAAGATAGCTACTCAATCTTCACCTTTGGTAGCACTCATGAATAGAGTGTGGTCCTTGGTAGCAGTGATGGCATGCCCTAACATTTCTTCTCACTTGTATGTGGGTAGGATAAGTAAACAAAGAAGTGAGGTGGGGAGATGGTTACTAACTTCTTAGATATTGATGACAATGCAACCGGATAAAGGCCACTCAATGACTACATTACTTTGAACCTTTCTTCTTCCTAGGTTATCTAGTTGGCAAACTCCCTGTGCTACCCATATGTGGTTGAGGATGGATACCACCACTCTTGTAAGTTAAAGGTAGCACCGGGCCATGCTTAGTAGAGGCACATGTAGGTCAGATAGATAAAATTGTTTTGTGTAGAGTGGTTATTGCACGAATGGCCCTGCTGTCTCCACCTAATGGGTTTAGGAGGGACACCTCCACCTAGCAAGGTGGGGGAGCCACCCAACTTAGGTTGTGGCTAGGACATAGTAGAGATATCAATCAACACTAAATGCAATGGGGGCATCTAGGGTAGGTGATAGAGTTACCACAAAATCATATGGTATCAGCACCTTACAACCTTACAAGAGAGAGGAGAGGAAAGAGTGTTGTCCATAGTTACGTAAAGCCATCATGCAGACATGGAATGCCCAAAAGAAAAAAACATTAACACATCCACATTATACACTCCAATCAAGAGAGAGTGTAGTGGTGCTCGAAGCTAACATATATCTATGCCCCCAACAAAACATCATGCACAAACTTGAATTTCATCAACAAGTACATATTGAGAGCCCAAGAAAGTAATGGCATAGATAAAATATTATTCACAAGATTGTAAATATCGCATTACTTTAAAAATGAAGGTGCATCACAATGGATGTAGTCATATCCTTGCTATCTAGGGGATATAGAGGGATGCTAATGGTTGCTTTACCAAGTTGATACATAGTTAATGCTCCAAATCCAATGTTCTAGTGCATGAGTGATTCGTCACTCTCTCCTCTACTTCACCTCCCACAACCATGGTGTATGGGTCATAATCTCAATGCCTCTCATAGTGCGCATCCCAAAGCATTTTTGTTTTCAAGTGCATACTCCCAATGCCTTGTGCTACCTCACATATAGTCTCTCCGGTATGTGCCAATGCTCCCTTTTATAACTATCAATTAAGGTGTGATCAGTACAAATCCTCATTTGCCTAGTCAAAGTTGGTAGGTGCACTTATAGCTACCTCGTTGGACCCACATGGAAATGCATTATGCAGTCACATGGCTAGATGCTCTAGCTTGGCCTATTAGAAATCAAGGGAGAGGGATAGAGAGTCTAAGAAAGAAAGAAGAAGAAAAAAACTAAAGCATCATTAACACAACTCAATGAGAATGTTTATAGCCTTCATGCAAGGCAAGTGACCTCACTACATGACTTTGTCATAAGTTCGAGGTAGTAATCTCATAGCCTAGATGCATTTTAAGGAGTTTACAAAGGGATAGTTTCCACCTAGCATCGGCCGCTTTAGCTAAGAGGTGACAAAATGATCAAAAAGGATTTTGGAAAACAATAGAAAGGAAGCTAGCATGGGCTCCAAAAAAGGTTTAGACGTGAATTGATACATCAACATAATATTACCCAAACTAACCATGCATTGTCTAAAGGATGCTTAAAAGCTAGCTTGACTTGTGGGCTAGCTGGGAAACAGTTGCGAGACCGATCCAGCAAGGCGGTCTTCGGACTCTTAACCCCTAGTATCCACGTGGAGGCCCAGTGTGCTAAGTTTGTGGTTGCACTCCTGAAGAAAGATAAGTCTTGGGCTACTATGGCCAAAGCCATGATGGACAATGCCAAGCTTTATTCGCATCGTGGTTAGTGGAAAGGTCTCGAGGTACCCAACAAATTTGTTTGCCCCTCAGTGGGCTAGCCTGAAGCTCGGGGGTGACATGGACGTGACCATTAGGAAATGCAAAAGAGTCCCTGCCACCAACTAACCCCCATGTCGGAGACCCAACAACACAAGATCAGGGGGCTGTTGTAGAAGCATAGAGCCTTCCACAACACAACTGGCCATGCATTCTCTCTTGAACATGTAGGATCAGGCTGCCGTCAGGCTCTCTGGTCCAAAAATTGAGGGAGCAAGGGAGAAGGATGTTGGAATTAGGGTTGCAAAGAAACACACACAGCTAGGAGAAGACGAAGGAAGCTCAAGGCACACAATAGAGAGTGTGTCACTTAGTGTGCAATGGAAAGATAAATAGCCCTAGAGTTATGGGCATATATACAATGCTCGGGGGGGAAAACCTCCTAAAGAGGGAAAAAATGCCATGGCGGTCCTAGTGTATTCACACACATCACTACCACATGTATATGGTAACAAATCCCCCTTGGAGTGATGCGGTGAACGAGAGCTGGCACATGAGTAAAGAGAAGTTCCATGCCCTGAATGATCAGTCCACAAAGGGGAGTAAGCCCAAAGCTTTGCGGAAATCTTCGAGCTTCTCATGAGGTAATGCCTTTGTGAAAAGATCTGCAAGGTTGTCCTGTGTTGGCACATAAGCCAAGCTGATCTCTCCTCCTGAGAGCCTCTCGCTGACATAGTGGTAATGCATCTCAATGTGCTTTGTGCGAGCATGAAAGACTGGGTTCCTCGCAACTTCCAATGCACTCTGATTGTCAGTGTAGATAGTGTTGGCAGTGTCCTATCCAACACCCAAATCAGCCATAAGGTATCTGAGATATACACACTCAACCGTAGCTATGAAGACTACCTTGTACTCAGCCTCACAACTCGAAGTGGCCATAGTAGGTTGCTTCTTGCTCAACCATGATATACATGAACTACGAAGCATGAAACAAAAACCACTTGTGGACACTCGTGTGTCAAAACAACCAGCCCAATTTGAGTCCAAAAAAGCATGTAAATATGGCGGCAATGATCCCCCCTTGGGATAAAACAAGCCAAGATTTGAAGTTCCACTAAGGTAGTGAAAAATCCTCTTGACAGTCTGCCAATGCTTAGACCCTGGGCTATGCATAAATCTGCTGACCTGTGAGACTGCAAACTGAATATCTAGCCTCATGTTGCATACATAAATAAGGCAGCCAACAATAGTTTGATAAAGAGTGACATCAGCAGGATCGCGAGCATCATGTAGACTCAACTTCAAACCTGTTTCCATGGGAGTGGCAATAGGTTTGCAATCCTCAAGTCCAAACTTACATAGCAATGTCTCTATGTAACTTTTCTGACACAAGGCAATACCACCATCACACTGCTTAAACTGTATACCCAAGTAATGATGTAACAGCCCCAAATCTTTCATCTTGAAAGTGGCATTCAAATCAACCTTAAATTCAGCAATATGTCTCTCATTTGGTCCAATGATCGGCAAATCATCGACATAAAGAACCACAATGAGAAGTACATCACCCTCACGCTTTACATACAATGTTCTTTCTATTGGACTGTTATGAAAGCCTCCTTTGACCAAATGAGTGTCAGCTTTCTTATACCAAGCACGAGGAGATTGCTTCAACCCATACAAAGCCTTCTTACATCTGCACACTTTGTCCTCTTGTCCTTTTATGACAAAACCGCGAGGCTACGTTACATAAACTTCCTCGAGTATATCACCATTCAAGAAAGCGGTAACAAGGTCTGATTGATGTACATCCCAACCAAAATGAGCTGCCAATGCACATAGAAAACGTCCAGTAGTCATACGACAAGTGGGAGAAAAAGTCTCCTCATAATCTATGCCTTTTTGTTGTGCATAACCCTTTGCAACAAGTCGCGCCTTATGGTGATTGATCTCACCATCCGGCTTACGTTTCAACTTGTAAACCCACTTCATACCAATGGCCTTTTTGCCAGGAGGAAAATAACATAAAGTCCATGTGTCATTTTCTATAAGTGCATCATATTCTGATTGCATGGCAGCCATCCAATTTTTTGAATTTTGTGCTTCATCAAAAGACAGAGGTTCCTCAACATCATGTAAGCTAGACACAGCCAAAGCATAACAATATGATGCATAAGATGCATGGGGAGAGCCTGAACGAGTACGACTAGACAAAGGTGCATCCAATTTACTATCACGCAAAGTGTGCACCAGCCATTTTGGCATACCTCTAGCCTGCTCATTTTCAGCCCTTTCCTCATCAAGTACATCATGTACATCTGCATTAGTAATAGGCTGATGTATAACATTTTCAGAAACCACCATAGGCTATACATTTGCCTCGTTGGAACTTACATTCATATTTCCACCCCTAAAAAAGAGGCAACAAAGTGTCATAAATGTCTCGTGAGCTTACATTACTGTCTCTAGTACATGAGAGCAAGGGCTGAACAAAATCTTCCACAAACACTATATCTCGGGTAACCAGAATACGTTTTTTTTTTGTAGATGATACAACCTATAACCTTTGCTTTCAGCACTATAACCAACAAAAATACATTTGACACCCTTATCATCCAATTTATGCGCAGTGTTTGTGGCACCAAAACATATGCCAAACAGCGAAAAACACGCATGTGCTCAATAGAAGGCTTTCTATCTTGCCATGCTTCATATGGAGTAATAGACTGCAAAGATTTTGTAGGACACTTGTTTAGTACATAAGTGGCACACATGATGGCCTCAAGCTAAAAAGAATGCGGCAAAGCTTGATTTTTAACCATACATTGTGCCATTTTCGTAAGTGACCTGTTTTTTCTCTTAGCAACACCATTTTGCTGAGGTGTATAAGGCACTGTACATTGGTGTTTTATCCCACGACCAGCGAGAAATGCATTGAATTCATGAGACATATACTCCCCCCCTCGATAGAAACGAAGGGTGCCCATAGTACATTTTGAGACATTTTCAACCATAGCCACAAATTGTTTGAAGCACATAAAAACTTCGGACTTCGCTCTAAGAGAAAATACCCATGCAAGCCTAGAGTAATCATCAATGAAAGTCATGAAGTAAAGGTAATTGCCCCAGGACGGAGTTTGCATGGGCCCACAAACATCACTATGCACAGCTGCAACCTGCATGTGGCCCGAACTGAACCATCCTTTGGGAAACTTAGAACGTTGCATCTTACCCAAAATACAGCTTTCACAAACATGTTTGACAGGTGCTTCAAGAGGCGGCAAAGAAGCAACCATATCAGATTTCTGCAGACGTAGCAAACTGGTAAACTTCAGATGACCAAAACGTGCATGCGAAAGTTTTGCATCTGAAATAGCCCTTGAATCTGCAACCGCATTTGCAAAATTTTATCTACACTTGTCATGCAAAGTGAGCTTATAGAGCCCACGGCACAAAAGGCCAGATGCAAGAATTTCATCACCAAAACTGAGAGCATGTTTGACTACAAGTCCAAGTCTAGCAAGTGCGGATATAGACAAGAGATTCTTCTTGATCGCAGGTACATAAAGTGCATAAACAAGTGTGAAAGAACTACCATTAGCAGCATAAGCACAATCTTTCCAACTCCTTGAACTCGATAAGATGCATTGTTGGCACAAGTGACATAATTCCTATGAGAGACAAACTCGAGAGAGGTAAACAATTCAGGATGTGAGGTAATGTTCTTTGTAGCACCACTATCGAAATACCACACATGTGAATCTGCAGCAACTGACAAGCATGCATCATGGCAACAGGATTGTAAGTGGACTCTATACTAAAGCCCATTCTGCATCGACATTATGATCACAGTCTCCTTTCACACAAGACTCAACAATGGTTGCATTTGTAGTGGAACCAACATTTGCAGTGGAACCACCCTCTTTCTTCTTAGCCTCTTTGGCCTTCAACTTAGGACATTGCTTGATCAAGTGATCATCAGCTTTACAATAATGTCAACGCATCTTCTTTTTGCCCTTATCACCAGAATTCCAAACGAAGTGCTGCAAGCAGAAGCATTGGGAACAGAAGTTGTGACACTCGCAGCAAAACCATAAGAAGTGGCTGTATTGCTATGACCACCCTTTCTTTGAGAATCAATAAAAGCCTGTTCAACTGCACCTTGTCTAGTCCAATTGTGCATAATGCATCAAACTTGACAAGTTTGGATTTCCTTGGGTTATAAGTCTCCAAGTACTAGCAAAAATCTGGTAAGAAATGTGGGAAGGCATCAAGAACAGTCTGCACGAGGGAACTGTGTGAAATGACTTCACCTGCAGAAATAAGTTGCTCATTGATATCCTTGACACTAGCAAGAAAAGTTTCCATATCATCTTCCTCATGCATAATCTTCGACTCCAGCTCTTTATGCAACAAAGCAATTTTAGCCTCATTGTGGCTTGCATAAAGACCTGCTAGAATCCCAAGCCTGTTTTGTAGATTTTGTTGACAAATGTGAGGAACAATTGTGCGCTTCACAGACAACGTAATCAATGCATGAGCTTGCGCATCCTTTACATCCCAACGAGCTTGTTCTGTCGTAGGCAAAACAACTTTAATAGCAGCAAGACTTGCAACATCCTTAACATCGCCTACATCCTCAGAACCAAGACGTACATCAATGCCCTGCACAATATTCCAGACGCCCTTTGACACAAGAACGTGTTGCATCATATAAGCCCACATAGGATAATTGTCTCCATCCAACCTGTCCTCAGCAGCAAGCATCTTGAACACATCCGTGTTGTTGTCAGCCATGGTAAATGTTGCACCTGATGTGAAAATTGCCCAAAAAGAGGAGAAACAGAACGGAAACAACACGTGCTATATAGCACAAACTGTAGAAGACTGTAAGGCACTTGTTATGCAAAAAACGGCACTGATAGAAATTCTACACAAAATGATGAAATTTCCTGTGTAGACCTGTCTGTAGTGGAAATGGAGGCCGAAATGAGTCCGAATCAGAAATCTGAGCAGACTTCGCTCTACGAGCTTATCCAAAATATTAGTTGATCATTGAACGCTCACCAAACCTTACTGTAATCGGAGAATGTGAGCAAGCGTGTGCTGGAGCAGTTGGCAATTAAGTCCGGAAGGACGTAACCTGCTCTGATACCAATTGTTGGAATTAGGGTTGCACAGAAACACACACAGCTTGGAGAAGACGAAGGAAGCTCAAGGCACACAATAGAGAGTGTCTTACTTAGTGTGCAATGGAAAGATAGATAGCCTTAGAGTGATGGACGTATATACAATGCTCCGAGGAAAAAAACTCCTAAAGAGGGAAAAAATGCCCCGGTGGTCCTAGTGTGTTCACAGACATCACTACCACATGTATATGGTAACAAAGAGAGCCAACCATAGCACCAAATAGCCAAAAACTCCCATCGGAAGTGTTGCCTTGCTGCGGGGGCGAAAGCCATGCACCTGCTGCTGTTGTTGCCAACTCCGTCGATGACGAGGTCTAGGACCACCGGCCAGCTTCCCTGCAAAACAGCCTCCACCAGGCCCCCCAATCATGAAGGCATGCATAGAGCCGGGTAGATCTAAACAATATCCTAGACCCCTGTTCCCCTCTCGACACGCACCTTCACATCACCTTACTTGTACATGCTCGTGATACACTATCATTTACCATTCATCTTCTTCTCTTCTTTTAGAAGAGATGCTTTCATACCAATAAGTTAAGTGGTTGGCATGTTTGTAAGTGACAATATGATCATAGCTAGGTGACAATGACTTCAACATCAGAATTATGTTTGTATTTTCATCTACATTGAGAGAAACTCTTGCCACTTGAGTCATAAAATTTGCATATGATTGAGAGGACATGGAAGAGGCAATTTTTTTCCATTTCAAAATGTAAAAATCCACTATTATCGCAAACTTTGAGCTCTTGGCATGCACATCCAACAAGGTGTCTAGTTGATCTCAACGCTCTTAGCATTCTCACACCCATTAACACGATGAATGTATGTGTCATCAAGTTGAAGCTTGATGACAACTTTAGCATGAATGCCCTTTTCTTCCCAAGTAGTGTCAGCAGTTTGATTTATTTCCTTGCTATCAATGATAGCCCATAAAAAAAATTTCATCGTCAACATCAATTTATATATGCTCTTCCATGTATGAAATCCATGTGTTGTTGGAGTTCCAAAGTTCTAAGACGCCATTGCTGCTTGCATGTGCTAAATGAAAGCAATTTGAACCCATGGACTATGGGAAAGGACCATTGACAAAGGGAAAAACACGCACAATATCGAAATATTTAGATTGTGTGCACCAATAGGCGGAGCAATATAGAGCGCCTGTATGTCATAGATGCCGTCCATGTTGATCATACCATTTGTAGGAGTGTTAAGTTGAGAAGAGAAGGCTAAAGATAGTTTATCTACCAACAAAAAGAGACTTCAGCGAGAGCTAGATTAGACCTCAGCGAGAGCTAGATTAGACCTCATGACTAAGTAACACATAGCATAAAAGAAGGGGGGGGGGGGGGGGGGGGGGGTTAAGGGGATCGAGGATAGGGAAGTTCGCACATGAAATTCGGGGAGATCGCAACCGTTGATGAACACTTAAAAAACTAAACCCGGCTACGAATTAAACCTGGTCAAAAATTAAACCGGGACAATGCTTATATTGTAAAGTTGCACATGGATACAACATGTGTGTGTGGGTGAAGTGACTAGCCCATGCGTCAGAAAACTCGGGCTACGAGCGAGGTATTGGGTTCAAAACCGGACGATGAACGACGCGATTTTTTGCTTTGTCCGGGTTCGTTTTGCCTTGGGATCCCGCCTTAGACTTCCCAACGTCACTTAGTGTTGTGGCTGGACCAAGCAAAATTTGGGTTAGCAATGATGGGCCTAATTATTCAAACATGCCAACCTATGCCATGAGTAGCACCTCTGTCTATTCACAAAGATCATGAGGAAGGTCATCGCATACTTATTTTTTCATAAGAATGCCATGGATGTGATAGAGAAGACATTCAAGATGCCTTTGAATGCAAGGTGATTGGTGGGGTTGCTTATATAACCAATCAAAGCACATGATGGTAGCTTGCACGTTAGGGGACAGAAAGCTACAACACGTGAAAATGCATAATGAATAAGTAATAATGAGGGCGTGGGGATGTTGACTTTTATATAGCTTATCTATACTACCGAGATCTCTCTCATATACGTAGGGTTCTCATACCATGCTGATAATTTAAGGATCAATTGGAGAGAAAGAAACAAAACTCAAGAGACTCCACATATGCAGCTCCATCGCTTGCATCATCACCATTGAACGTGGTTAGTCTCCCCCGTCCGTTGCATTGGTGCGCAACCTCATTGACGTCCTGTAGCTTGTTCTGGACAATGCATCGCATTGCAAAAATATATGTCGCTCTTCTCGTGCTTTTCGACGCATGATAGTGCTCTCTCTCTCTCTCTCTCTCTCTTTTTTGACTTCAAACCCACCAAAGCCATAGAAGGCATCTACCAAGATACCCTTTAATCAACCTCAATCCAAAATTGGCACGGCCTACTCGAGCAGAACAAGATCCACGACACTAAGTGACACGGAAAGCGAGTAAGGGGATCGACGACGAAGAAGTGTGGCGGGCATTTCGAGGGAGGTGGGAGCGCCCAAAAAATAGGGGCTCGGGTGAGGAGCTTGGAATAGAACCCGCGACCTCACGCGCCAATGCTTTATGAAGCATGAGCTAACCATTACGCCCGCCCGCACACGTTTGAAAGCATAGCCATTTTGCATGATGTTATAAACGATAAACCTGGATTACTGAGAACTAAACCCGGACAGGCCCCATGTCCGAGTTTAGTTTTAATAAGAGATCTACAGCGAGCATTGCCTCGATGGTTGCACGTGGACTTCTCATCCATTGATCCCCCCTCCTCCCCCCCCCCCCCCCCTCGCTCTCCCTCTTAAATGCTCCGTGTCATTTAGTCATGAGGCAACAAGATGGTTTAGATTATGATAGATGGTATTTATAAATGTGGAGAGACGTATATTTCATAAGCAATGATGCCATATAGGTATGAAGTGATCAATAATATCACATGGATAAGCTAGTTGTAGAGGGGCTTTCCATAGAGTCATAGCTAGGCCTATACATTAGAGTTGAGTTTAATGCCTTAACGAAAGCATCATAAACATTAAACCATAATCTTTTCCAAAAAATTGCATGCTTTTCTTCATCAGCAAAAATTGTTTTC
This sequence comes from Adiantum capillus-veneris, assembly GCF_014529385.1. Classification (NCBI taxonomy): domain Eukaryota; kingdom Viridiplantae; phylum Streptophyta; class Polypodiopsida; order Polypodiales; family Pteridaceae; genus Adiantum; species Adiantum capillus-veneris. The sequence continues at coordinate 30,754,078 of NC_140950.1, forward strand.
TTAGTCTCCTCAAGAGTTGAAGAAGGCTTGGATACCATGGTGAGATCTTCCCTAATGATCGTGGTAGACCATATGTGGGTTGCAACATACTTGAAACTCTACTCTTACTTGCTCCTCTTCACCTCTATTAGATGGAAATTTTGCAGATTCATCTCCACTTTGATGCTAAGGAGATCTCTTAATATCATTTTCTCACTCTAGATTACAGCATGCACCACAAGCTGGCGATCGACCTCAAAACTTGGTCGTTTACAACAAACGCTTGCCTTGTTCCACTCCACTATGCAAGGCCGTGCGCTGAGTGTGTACAACTTTCGATATTAACAAGTGAAAGGGTCACGGTGGCTTTCTAAAAAGATAAGAAAGTGTTATAGTCTTCAAGGTTGAATTTAACTAGAATCGGTGTTCGAGAAAGAATTGTCTCAGCTTAGCTTTGAGTCAGTTGAAAATCGAGAGTAATTGGTTGCAAACCATGGTAAGGGGAAAAAAACGATGGAATATGTAAAAAAAATTAGTTCAAAAATCTTATAAATTAATGCTAGTCTTTTCGATTCATTTTTTTTGTGATGAGGAAGAAATTCGATCAACGATCGCTTAATAAAAAATACTTTTTCGAATATTGATTAGAATCAACTTATAGAATGAAAAAAAGTTATGCCATGTGAGGCTACGAAATAAAATGTGAAATAAAAAGAACTCATCAATGTGTGTGTGCAAAGTTAAGCCTCACTTTAACATTCTAAAACAATAGAATCAAGACATGTCAAATGTGAAATGAAGAGTGAAATAAAAAGATCCATGTACTGCTTTAAAGCTCAAATAACATTTAAGGTATGTCTCAATCATCACTGAAAACAATGAACGTATACCTAACCCAACACTCCTCCAGGGCTTCTCTTAAAAAGCCAAAAAAAATAGTGAGCAGCAACCTGCACCTATCGCCATCTTCCATCCCCATGACAACATGCCAATTGTCCTCTTTTGTGTCAAGCCGCGTCAATTAGCTTCCATCTGATGCCACCTATCGTCGCCCACCATCGGAAATCGCTACCTTTTTCGTTTCTAATCACCAAGCCCAAATCTTCAAAGATTCTTATCAATGTAAACATTTGGGCTACCTATTTGGACATCAACTTCGGCATGCTCATTGGATCTTTTTTGGCTTTCTAAAAGAAGTCTTAGAGGAAAGTTGGGTTAGTCATACTTTCAATGTTTTCGGTGATGAATGAAACTTACCTTAAATATTATTTCAATTTTAAAACAGTAAATGGATCTTTCTATTTCACCTTTCATTTCACATTCATATACTGACATGTCTTGACTTTTCTTGCATTCTATTGTTTTAGAATGTTAAAGTAAAGCTTTATCTTGCATAATTACAGTAACTTCTATAGATTCAATCGTTGCATATTGGGTCGATTCAACACCTATTAATTAATTAGCGCAAAAGATTTTGTGAACTCCTTAACTCGTGAACACCTGACTTTGACGGGATGCACACGGCATCCTCCACCCCTGCCTTCCTGACTCTGCGTGCTTGCCTGTCAGCGTGGTCAAGATCTCTCGTCGCACCATCTCGCTGCCTACTGGGGGCGATGCACCCTGCGTACGGGGCCATGCATATCGACTGTAGCTCCGCGTAGCGATCCTCACGGCCTGCAACACAGGGGACGCAACACAGCACAGCGCCAACATGCACCTACGTTTGTGTCAAAAAGAGAGACAAGGCGAGAGACGAAGGCAAAGCCCGCCTGCGCGCGATTGTCGTGCCTGCCATGTCTCTAAGTTGCTCTCCTCAGGTCCTGTTCCTCGCGCCTACCACTCTCAATACGGACGTTGCCGCCATGGTGCGCTGGTAGGCTACACAGGATGAAAAAAATCGTCCTTCGCCGCCCTCCCCATGCACTGCAGCTCTTGCTCCTCGCGTCAGCAAATCTCACTCCATTCCTCTCTCTCATAGCCTCCCCTCCACGTGGCGTGCTCCCGTTTTTTTCCTTGCCAGACATCGGAGCATCGTCTCACACTCTATTTAATTTGTGCTGCTTACAAAATTGGGGGGACATATTTGATGAGTTTTTTTAATTTCACATTTCATTTCATAGCTTCACACAGTTTGACTTTTCTTGCATTCTATAAATTAAATCTAGTCAATATTTGAGAAAGTCTCTTTGATTAAGAGGTCGTCAACTGAGTTTCCTCTTCACAAAGAAGCGAACCGAAAATATTAGCATAAATTAAAAATTTGCAAGAATTTTGGACTATTTTCTCACATGTTTCATTGTTTTTCTTACCTTTACCATGATTTGCAACCGAGTAGTCTTGATTTTCAACCAGCTTAAGACTAAACTGAGGCAATCCTTTTCCGAACACTAATTCCAATTTTATTAAACTCAACCTAATGACTTTATCGCTGTCTTATTTTTTTAAGAAAGCCATCGTGACCCTTTCACTTGTTTTGTAAAACTCACAAGTGTGAGTGGTTGTTTTCACCAAAACACAAGCATACTCTCTAGACACAAGCATATATGCAGAGGATGTCCGTAAAAGCAAGAAACTATCAATTTTTGTTCTTCCAATAGGGGGCCTTTCTAGAATGTGTTTTTTCTCCAAATGACCTCGCGAGGAGAATCGCCTAGACTGTAGTACCGGCTTCGAGGCTTTCTTTTGCACGTAGCTTGCTTTCACGATTTTCCAAGCCGTGCGACCCTAGCGAAAGGGTATTTATTGGCTTGCCAACTGCGGGGGGCGGGGGCTTTCTACAATCTTCATTTTCTCCAAGTGACCTAGCAAGAGCTTTTTTTAAGAAATAACGCATAAGTAGGGAGAGACATCACCACTCACACCATCCCCCCTTCTCGCGCGGGCTGAAGTCGCACTTTCCAAATGGAGTGTATATCTCAGGCCGCTATCCTCGGTCATGTCTTAGGTGGTAGAGCTTGGGCAGAGCGGTGCTACAACGAGAGGAAGGATGTCTAAACTCTAAGAAGCAAGTCACACATACACGCGGGTGGCCTTTGCAGCTTGTTGTGCAACCAATTAGCATGCAAGCCTGCTCAAACCATGATGTGGGCGAGACAAGGACGGGATGGGGAGGATTCCCAACATCTTTGAAACAGTAGCAGCCATGACCTGGCAAGCCAATGCAAAGCGACGCTTCGGTTTTCACCTTGTTTGACCTAGTAGCAAGTAAAAATCCATAAAAAGTTGTAGCTAATCATAGTATGTGGTAGGTAGTGACAATCGATATAGAAAGATGGTTGAAAGAGGATTTTAGATGATTGGTTAATACTCAAGCCTAAAAACCAGGTGGTAGCTTGTCCAAGACACAAATATCAAGTCCACCTAGTCATGCTTTTGCCCAGTCATGGTCATCACTTAGTTACAAAAACAAACTAATGATCATGAGTCCTTGGCCCAAATTTTGGGAGAGAATATCCCATTTGATGATCTAATATATGTATGTACTCTATACTATTGAATGATCAAATAGTGTTCGATGTCCAGTCAACTGATTTCAATGGTTGGAAATGGTAGGTTGCTAGTATGGATGGATCCCCGTGATTGCCCATGTTGTATACAATAAGCTACCACCCTTGCTTAACACTATAAAAAGAGGTCTTTTTCCACGAGCCAATGCATCATACCTGAGGAAATGCCTCAATGAATCATCCTCCCTACCTCCCCATATATATCCACTTAGCCAAGGATTTTCTTCCCACTGGCAACCGGCCCTTGGATCAGTCCTTGATCCCTAGGGTTGCCCTTGGCATGACATTACTCACCCCTTGGAGAAGTGTTTTTGTCCTCAAAAACAAAAGTGGGAAACTTCTTCATAAGAAGACTAATGTTTTTCCAAGTGGCATCTTCTTGAAGTCGATCTTTCCACGTGACTAATGCTTGTCAATGTACATGATGACGCATATGTAAATCATGATACTCTAAGATTCATTCAAGTTCATGCGGTTGGATAGGAGGTTAAAAAAAATCAACCAAAATTTGTTGATCAATGACGTTTTCCTCCCCATGCAAGCGTTTACCTAGACAACTTACATGAAATATCGGATGAATACGAGAGTGTGGTGCTAGTGAGAGTTTGTAGGCTCGATCACCAACTCCGGCCCTTTAGTATTTTGAAAGGTCCATAGTAGCTCGGAGATAATTTAGGTGTTGTCCCAATCTTCAGACTTGAATGCTCTGGCACACGCGAAAATACCTCCCGCATCAGCGTACTTCTTTTAATGATCCTGCTCTTGTCGAACATTTTGACGAGCGCGTTTCAGCATATGCATATGGTCTTGGATGAAATCCTTGACTTGTTGGAGTTTTTTAGTTGCCAAACCCACCGTACCTTGGTGACCCACGTTGAAAACCATACATTAGCATGAAAGGACTAAATCCAGTCGTACATTCTTAGCACTGTTGTAAGCCAACTCAAATAAAAATAGATAGATGGTCTTCCTAGTGTGATTGCTTTTTGCTAACATATGCTCGTAGCTTATCCTCTAGCACTTGATAGACTCGTTCAATCTGACCATTTGTTTTAGGATATTCTGTTGTACTGAGGTTGATTTGTATACCCAATCGTTTAAAAACAACCCTCCAAAAGTGACAGTTAAAGTTGGGATCACGATCACTCACAATGTTACTTGGCAACCCATACAACTTGTATAGATTTTCCATAAATAAATTTAGTTAATTCTGGAGTCTTAATTATTAACTTGGCTGGAATAAACTTGCATAGTTTAGTCAACCGGTTACGACCACCCATATCGAGTCATGACCTTTTAGAGTGGTTGTGTTATGAGCGCGTAGAGAGCTAGAAGAGAGAAAGTGGAGGCTCTCACAATGTACAAGAACTTGGGACTTGATGATAAGCTTAATCTTGATTACAAGACTTAATACTTTATTAAGAGAGCTAGATACAAGACTTGGATTACATGACTTGAGTACAAGACACGGCTTGATTGCAAGGACAAGACTTGAACGTAAGACAAGAACTAGAAGAGGGATTTCCTCATAGGAGCCTCACAACTGGTGCTGGCAAGACTGAGGGGCTAGTGACCCAAGACCCCTATTTATACTAGTGCTTGAGGAGGTTACTTGAGGAGGTTAGGACTTTCTAGGTTTTTCTTGAAGAGGTTAGAATCTTCGAAAACCTTCTTGATCCTTCTAGTTCTTCTAGAACCTTCTAGATCCTTCTTCAACTTGCTAGAGCTTTCCAAAAAGTTCTAGATTCTGTCGAAATCTTCTCCATGCTTCTAGAAACTTCTAGAATCTCCTTGCTACTTTTTACAACCTTCTAGAATCTTCTAGATTCTTCTAGAGACTTCTAGTGATGATATAGGCGATGACACAAGCAATGATGCAAGCACGACTGACTCTCAAGCATCCATGACATTACCACCTCCTCTAGCGACGAGTTCCACGAGAGGCAGTGGTGTTCCTTGACTGGGGCTTCCATGGATGCTGTTGATGGAACTCTTGGACTTTGAGAGTTGCATGCTGAAAATTGTGTGCTGGTTCCCAGGTTCGTTCACTGACATCATAGCCTTTCCAATGCACCAAGTATTGTAACCTGCCATGCGAAACTCAAGAATCTAGGAGTTTCTCGACCTCATATCCGTCATGTCCTTGAATCTCAACTGGAGGAGGTGGTTGTAGGGCTCTTCCTGGGATCTTAGATGTGTGACAAGGTTCTAGGAATGAGACATGAAAGACCGGATGCATTTTCATGACTGAAGACAATCGAAGTCGATAGGTGACTGGATTGACTTGACGGATGATTTTAAACGGCCCAAGCCTTCGATAATCAAGCTTTTGACAGGGACGAGATGAACGCAGATCACGCCGGAGGAGCCACACTTTATCCCCTTCTTTGTATTTTGGATGTTGCATGTGATGGAGATCTTCACTTTCCTTATACTTGGATTTAGCTTCTTTGATATGAATTGTAAATTCTTTGTGAATTGCAAATAATTATTGTGTAAGATGAATATCAGTTGGATTCTTGACTTGATGGTGTATGTGGATATCCTATTTGGGATGTTGACCATAATTAGCAAAAAGTGGAGTGTGACGGGTGGAGGCATGAAAACTGTTGTTATAGAAGAATTCTGCTATCGGTAGGAGTTCGACCCAATTATCCTGGTGATAATTGATAGTACAACGGAGATACTTCCAAAACTTGATTTACTCTCTCTGTTTGTCCATCATTTTGTGGGTGATTGGCAGAGAAGAAATTAATTTGTACTCCGAGTAGCTTGAATAATCTTTTCCAAAAGCTAGAGATGAATTGTAGGCCTCGATCAGAAACTATGCCATCCGGTAATCTATGGTAACGATAGATATTTTGTAGAAAGAGTTTGGCCGTACCTTCGCTGGTGATGGTTTTAGTGGTTGGAGTCAAATCCTTGTGACAAGGGCAGCTCTACAATGAAATCCATGGAGGTGGATGACCATGGTTTGCTTGGAATGGGCAAGGGATGGAGTAACCCATGAGGACGATGACGACGGGCCTATGATCTATTGCAAGTGTCACAAGTGCCTACATACTTCTTGACAAGCTTCCACATTTGAGGCCACCAAAAGTCACGGGAGAGAAGCTCAATTGTCTTATTAACCCCAAAATGCCCTGCTGAAGTCCCTTATAGTAAATTAGTCCATCAATTTCTTGAAAGTCCTCATTAACCTCTTGTCCTTGTAGTTGTTCTCTAATATTCTAAGCAAGTGTGTCTTTGGCAATTTTTGTCTTCACCTTAGAAAGAAAAGTAGAATCTTCAGGAGCTTGGCTCATGGTGGCGTTTAGCTTAAGCTGCTCAGGTTTCAAAATCACTAACTCTTGTCGATCAAATGTTGCGTCGCCCTCTCTAGGTGCAAGGTAGGATCTTCTTGATAAGGCATCTGGCTTACCTGTTGTTGACGGCCAGGTCTATAAGAGATAAGAAAATCAAACCTTGATAGGATACCACTCCACCTGGTTTGGTGACGATTCAAGACCATGGATGCCATGAAGTATTCCAAATTCTTGTGATCTGTATAGACAGTGATCTTATGAGGAGCTCCTTCAAGTAGGTGACACCAAGTGTCTAAGTAGTCGATGATTGCTAAGAGCTCTTTGTCATGGATTTTATAATTGATTTCTCCTTCTGAGAACTTGTGGGAATGAAAAGCCATTGGATGTACTCGACCATCCTCTCCTACTTGGGATAGAATAGCACCAAGGGCAAAATCTGAAGCCTCTGTTTCTAGGATGAAAGGCTTTGTAGGATCTACGTGAATTAGAATGGGTGCGGTCATGAAAGCTTACTTGAGAGTCTAAAATGCTTTCGTGGCCTCTGAGTCCTAAACAAACTTATTATGGTTTGTCAACCTTGTGAGTGCTGTAACCACCTTGGAGTATCCCTGTATAAAGATACGATAAAAATGTGCAAATCTGAGGAAACATTGAACATCTCTTACCGAGGTGGGTGTCTCCCAATCAAGGATGGTTTGAACCTTCTTTGGATCCATGGAAATTCCCTTTTCAGGAATTACATAACCAATAAATTCCACCTTAGATTGATGAAAAGAGCACTTCTCCAACTTTGTATAGAACCGTGATGCACGAAGCTTTTCAAGCACTAATCGTACATGGTGCTCATGCTCTTCTTGATCCTTGGAAAATATCAAGATATCATCCAAACATATTACCACAAAATAATCCAAATACTCCCGAAAGATATCGTTCATTAAATGTTGAAAAACAATTGGGGCTTTGTGAGGCCAAACGGCATGATGGTAGATTTAAAGTGGCCATACCTTGTGTGAAAGACTGTCTTCCATTCATCACCTTCTTTGATTCTGACTAGGTTGTAATCACCACGAAGGTCTATTTTTGTAAATATTCGTGCCTTGCCAAGGCGCTCAAGAAGCTTTGGGATCAAGGGAAGGGGATAGCGATTCTTGACGGTGATCTTGTTCAGGCCCCTATAATCCACGCACATCTAGAGAGTTTCGTCCTTCTTTTTTACAAAGAGTATTGGAGCTCTTGCTGGGGACTTTGAATGCCGTATGAACCCCTTAGCAAGATTCTCATCAATATTTTTTTGTAATTCTACCAATTCATCTTGAGATAGCTTGTATATTGGGCCAAAAGAGGGTTGGGTTCCCTCTTGAAGCTCTATAGCACAATCATAGGGTCGATACTCCGGTAAGAGATCTGCATTCTTCTTCTCAAAAACATCATTGTAATCTTGATATTGATGTGGCAATGCCTCCATGATGTTTGTTGTCAACCTGTCGGTTGGTGTTGCAAATATCAGGAAAGTTGTGTACTTTTTGGTTGCACGCATGAAGACCTTGGCTCCAAGATATATAGGCCTATTATGCCTTCCCTTCTTCTTTTGGACTTTTCATGGTTCAATTCTCCGAGCCCTCCAATCGATGTTAGCATTATGTAATTCAAGCCACGATAGCCCAATAACAACTGGACTGCTTGGGCTTTGTATAATATTGAACGCTATTCTTGAAACATGCTCCTTTCAATGTTACTTCCATGGGGCGAGTTTCATACCCGACATCCCCTAAAGCGAGGGGATGACCATCAATGACCTTTACAGTTTCTTGATTAGACTTCACCACAAGTGGTATGCCTTGTTCTTTTGCAAATTCTTTGTCCATGAAGCACGTTGTTGCCCCTGAATCTAGTAATTCTTCACAATCCATGTGCCTACCCGGCATATGGATCTTGACTGGTAGCATAAAACTTGAAACTGAATCAGCGGGAAGAAAGAGACCTTTTTTTGCTTGTCTTTTGTCTAACCGATCGGTCAGTATTGGGGTTGGATGTCCATGTTTTCCGAACACATTGAGGCCATTGCACCATGAACCTTCATCCTTCTCTTCCTTGGACACTGTTGTGCTCTCCGCAATACATACATAAGCCATTAATGCGTCGCCTTTGCTTCTCCTTGGCTGAGAGAGGTTGAAACCGTGCTGAATCAATTTGCATGGGCTCAATGCTTGATTCATGGCCTTGTTGAGGTGTGTAGCCATTATGTGTCATTTTTGTTTGGGGTCGCAATGGTGCCCCAAGATGCCTCTCTTGTCTCCTCTCAAATAGACGATTATCATATTCTATTGCTTAAGAGATGAACTCGCTTAGTGTGTGAACCTTTGGCATAGTCAATAAAAGATCTTTTACTTCATCCTTTAATCCCCCCCAAAATTGGCTAATGAAATATTCCTCATGCCAAGTCAGATCACAAGTGAGCTGTTGAAATTCGGATGCATAGACGGATGCATAAGCAGGTCTTGATCCTTGGCGGAGAATTCTATGTTTGTTTTCAGCAACCCTTGCTCTATCAGTATCCCCAAATGTTGCAATGAACTCCCGCACAAAAGCTTCAAAGTCATGAAGGAGAGGAGATTCTTTTTCAAGTAAGGGAGCAAACCAAGAGAGAGCCGTACCCGAGAAGAGGGTCCCATCAAGGCCTACTTGAGAAGCATCATCTGGATAACGCTCTTGTTGCATTTGAATGAAGAGACGCACTGTTTGAGAAAACCTCTAAACTTTGATCTAGTCCCATCAAATTTTTGAGGCATGTTGACCTTTGGCTCCTTCTTATGTTGTTGAGAATAGTTGGATCTTGCAGCTTGTGATTGATGTGTGCTTGTCTCTTGAAGCTCTTGAATTTGACGTTGAAGATCTTGCAACGCCGATCCCAAGATTAGGGGTTTCCCTACTTGAATTTGAGCGTTACTCTCGCGAAGTTCTTGTAACTGATCTTGGATGCTTTGCAATGCGTTGATGACACCTTCCATCGTCGGCTCCATGATGGCTTGAGAAGATTAAGAGATGGTAGTCTTGCCAAACTGTTATGAGCGCGTATGGAGCTAGAAGAGAGAAAGTGGAGGTGCTCACAATGTACAAGAACTTGGGAGTTGATGATAAGCTTAATCTTGATTACAAGACTTAATACTTTTTTAAGAGAGCTAGATACAAGACTTGGATTACATGACTTGAGTACAAGACAAGGCTTGATTGCGAGGACAAGACTTGAACATAAGACAAGAACTAGAAGCGGGATTTCCTCATAGGAGCCTCACAACTGGTGTTGGCAAGACTGAGGGGCTTGTGGCCGAAGACCCCTATTTATACTAGTGCTTGATGAGGTTACTTGAGGAGGTTAGGACTTTCTAGGTTCTTCTTGAGGAGGTTAGAATCTTCCAGAACCTTCTTGAGCCTTCTAGCTCTTCTAGAACCTTCTAGATCCTTCTTCAACTTTCTAGAGCTTTCCAGAAACTTCTAGATTCTTTCGAAATCTTCTCTATGCTTCTAGAAACTTATAGAATCTCCTTGATACTTTTTAGAACCTTCTAGAATCTTCTAGATCCTTCTAGATTTTTCTAGAGCCTTCTAGTGATGATGTAGGCGATGACACAGGCGATGATGCAAGCAGTAACTGACTTCAAGCATCCATGACAAGTTGATGAATCCACAATGAAATCCATAGAGAAACTTTCCCATTTACCATTAGGAATCTCTAATGGATGTAAGAGACCTCTTGCTTTCAAGCGCTCTGCTTTGTTAACTTGACATTTTTTGCAATGCAAGACATAGTCTTGGATATAGCCATGTAAACCTGGCCCCTAAAATTATTGTCGTATAAGAGCATAAGTCTTTTTAATGCCAGGGTGCCCTGCACTTGGACTATCGTGACATTCATAAAGAATTTGGCACCGAACGTCTGCGTCTATCATTACACAAACTCTCTCCTTGTGGAGTAGGTACCCATTATCGATGGAAAAATTCTTCCATCTCTATAGTTCATCACTCAATAGAGGAGAACTGGGTGTGGATGTTAATGATACACTGCCAACATTGGAGTGAGAAGGATCCCTCATTTTCACATGGCTTGACACTTTGGAGTATGCATCATCATACTCATATTTTCCCTTTAGAGAATCCAAAACCTCACTTAAAAATTCCGTGAGCAAAAGAGAGTTGATCTCACATATCCGATTAGGAGTGCCAGTCACCACGTTGTATCTTCCTTTACAATACTCAGCTCTGCATCATACTCCTGAAGAATCTTAGCCCACCTGGCCTTTCAACCCTTCAAGTCAGTTTGTTGTGTAAATTATTTTATGCTTTCATGGTCAAACACGATCTCAAACTGCACTCCATACAAATAATGCTGCCATGTCTTCAAGACACACATTATTGCATAAAGTTTGTGTTCATAAGCAGAGTAATTTTAATTTGCAGAATCAAGCTTCTTTCTTTCAAATGCAAGTAGCCTCCCCTCCTATAGAAGGACCACTCCAATAGCACGATTACTAGCATCCATTTCCAAAAAAAATGGCTTCAAAGGATCCATAATAGCTAGAATAGGAGCCGTACTTAATGCATCCTTGAGAGTATCTAACTTTGTTGTTGACTCGCACCCCATTGAAAGATTTTCCCCTTGCGTTTGAGCTCGTCCATCATCGACATAGCAATGTGAGCATACTTTTTTACAAAGCTTTGATAAAAATCTGCAAATCCCAAGAAATTCTATAACTCTTCCAGATTTTTGGGAGAAGACCACCCCTGGATAGCATTCACTTTGGATTGATCCATGTGTAGCCCATCAGTTGATATGACATGTCCGATCCTAGATAGTGAATTTCCTCCTTGAGAAAATCACACTTTGAATCTTTGGCATGTAACTTGTTTTCTCGTAGCAATTCCAACTTGCCTTAAATGTTGCAAGTGCTCTTCTTCAAAGGCAAAATACATGAGAATGTCATCAAGAAAGACGATAACAATCTTGCCCAAATACGGTCTCAAGAGACTAGTCATCCATTAGCATCATGAAGATAGCAGGTACATTGGTTAACCCAAAGGGTATAACCAAAAACTCGTAATGTCCAAACCTTGTTTATAAGGAAATTTTAAATATAACAGCAAGTCGAGTGCGTACTTGGTGATATCCCGACCGCAAGTCTATCTTAGTAAAAATACGAGCATGAGTGAGTTTGTCAAACAACTCATCGACTCGTGGTAATGGGTACTTGTTCTTAACAGTTACTGTATTCAAACCACAATAGTCAACGTATATGCGCATGCTACCATCCTTTTTCTTCACCAATAGGATAGGACAAGCCATGGTGGCGAACTAAGTTGAATAACCCCTCTACTGAGATAGTTGGCAAGATTACGTTTCACGTCAATAGCCTCAAAATGGCTCATTTTGTAGGGTGGTTTGCTAGCTGGTTTACTGCCTGCAACAATGTCTATGCCATGTTGCATAGATCGTGTCGACGGTAATCCTAGTGGTAAATCATTAGGAAAAACAAATTCCATTAACAAATTTCTTAATTGACTAGCAACTTTTTCTTGTTGAGGAGAGAGAGTAGTAGCCATTGTTGGGAGAGAAGAGAGAGAAGCATGCGGTGTTGAGGAATTTTCAATAGAATCAACATTTGAAAGAAAATGACACGAAGAGTAACATAATAAACCTTCTTCTATTGCATTATCAAAAGTGATCTTCATAAGCTCTGTTGTACATGTGAGCGATGAGGAAGGCACATCCTTCTCTCTTAATAATAACACATATACGCCATGGGATTCAAACATCAAACTGTTGTGCTTGTAGCTACGATTATGCGATGGATTTTTGTATGGAACACTTATCCCAAAGCTGACCAATTTCTGTCCGCTTCATTAGAGGACAAAAATTATTTTCCAAATACACTCTCAAAGGCTACCCAAGTCTATGGTATGATGTTCTTCTCCTTGAGAGACATCCACCATTTATAGGTCTTGCCTTCCAATGTCAGACTTGTCTGCACTGCCCTAACTACATTTGGAGTACACCAAAGCTCGTGAATTCCTTCCCACTTGCTAAGAAAAATATTCACTGCATCCTTATTGTGCTCTCTTTCCAACAAACAGTCCACCTCATTTTGAGTGAGAGAGTGTAGAGAATCCGGAGTAGGATCTTGTTCCTGACTAAGAGGACCTTGTCCCTGATCAGCTACGTGCTCTTGGCTTATCAACAGAGCCCTTGGCTTGATGTTGCATAAACTGTACTACTAAAGTGGATAGTTTACTAACATTATCATTTAAAGGAGCAAAATTCTTTTCCATCATATACATACGTGCTTGAAGTGCTCAAAATTCTTGAATATTTAGAAATTCTCATCTCCTCCTGTAGCTTTGCGGGTACCCTCTGTGAGAGTATCCGACCGCGAGCCATCATTGGGAAGATCGGACGTACGGTGCTCGAAATCAAAAGTTATATTGATGTCGGAATCCATGGTGACTAAGTGCAGTGCTAGTAAGAGAAAGAAGAGTACTCTGAATCAAGAAGCTCATAGCCGTACTATGCACTACAGATGCTAGTAATAAGCCATGCTAATTCCTTCGTCAATTCGCAAACATTTTTGCCGATGAATCTCCCTTCAAGCTTGTTGTCAATGAAATAATATTGCTTACTTGTTGTTTGAAACCGGCCCGCCTTGTAGAACTTGCTTAAATATATAGGCTATGGGGACGGTTTCAAATCGCAAGCCTTCTCTTAAATTCTTGTAAACCTTCTTGAATTCCCGCTAGCTTGGCAAATTTTGCGAATTTCCAATTTTTTTGCATGCTAAGAATGTTTTGAAATTCTGATCTTGCATTATCGGTTGCTTCTCCCAAACACGGCAACTTGCTGAATTACCGAGGTCAGAGGTCGACTGAATGAGGGGGGGTTGGCCGGTGGGTATCCTCCCTTGTCTTAATTTGTTTCTCCCAAAGGCCAAAGGCCTTTGGGCGTTGCAGTGGGAAAAAGAGCCTCTGAATGGCTATGGCGACACGGTAGCCTACAAGATAGACACACACACACACACACACACACACACACACACACACACAGAGAGAGAGAGAGAGAGAGAGAGAGAGAGAGAGAGAGAGAGAGAGAGAGAGAGAGAGAGAGAGAGAGAGAGAGAGAGAGAGAGAGAGCGAGCGCTAGAGCTTTCACTTGGTGTGATGCTTCACGACGTGTGCGTCTGTTTCGAGTCTTTGTCCCCTACACAACGCAAAGCTACAAAGCCATTGCCCACGCGATGTGGGGGTCGTCGACACGAGGTCCTCCCCCTTCTGAAGCGGCCATGCACACGGCCCTTCTCGGCTTTGTTGTGTCCACGGTCTTTTGCATGTGCATGCACACAAGCCTCTGTAGAAGACCACTCCTCCCTTTTTGCCCAAAATAGGCTAGCTCTGATACTAGTATGATGCCCCTAGGAACTGCCTAAATGAATCGTCCTCGCTACCTCCCTATATATATCCACTTGGCAAGATTCCCTTCCCATTGGAAACCTGCCCTTGGCCTAGTCCTTGACCCCCAAGGTTGCCCTCGGCATGACATCGATATCCACCTCCTACTAATTGTATGTGTTATTAGCTTCGGTTGTCTAAGATACCAAGTACGTTCTACCTTGAGAGTGGAGGGGTGAACAATGCCATCACCTCGTATCAAGTTGGGAATCCAAGTTTTTGGCTCCCTCCATTGTCTAATTTTTATTGTTTCTCTACTTTCATTTACTATATGTTAGGTTCAGCCAGCCATGTATATGTGAGCCTTTATAAGGCACCAAGAAAATCTAATTGAACTCTCTTTCTGATTGTGTCAATTTGAGAACCGTATCCTCTCTCCTCTCGTTCTTATCTACTGCACACACACTCATCTCTAGCCTGTTCTGTGGCAGTTTTTGGGATAGCATATCAAAATGTTGCCCTTTTTTGTGGCCCTATAGTCTCAGGCAGGTGATTTTGGCCAGTCAAAGGCGAGCCCAAGGTTGGCGAGGTTCCCAAGGGATGGCACCCTGTTATCAAAACACTGGCAGACCTAGGCGGCAAGAAGCTGCGAACGTTTTGATACGCTACATCAAGGTAATGGAAGGGTTTGCTTAGCAAGACGCTGCATGTTGGAGGTTGGTTTTCCTCACACCTGCATTTTGTGACATTGTCCGACAGTAGCTATCCACGGTTGCAGTGGGCAAAGTTAGTCAACGAGCAACTTTTCAAAACGCTGCCTTAGGGCTTTTTGTGGTGTGTTGCAGAGGTATACACAAAGCTTCTCAAAACGCTGCCTTAGGGATTTTGTGGTTTGGCAATGGTGGGCAATAAAGTCAGGAAAGGTCATATTTCTAGCAACACATTGAAAAGCAAGTTTTTCGACAGAGGTTTGATTACTCTCTTTGCAAGCCAATTAAAGTTGATTTTAATCTCTTTTTTTTTTTTTTGGCAAAACTCACAAATGTGAAACCCCATTTTGTTTAGTGTCCCAATCTCATGAGGTTAACGGGTAAACCTAAACCAGAGGTTGGCTAGGCTAAACCAAAAACTCCAGGGTATGGGCGTAAACTAGAAACCAAGGGTTTGGGCATAAACTAGAAACCCCTTGTGTTGGTAGCTTGAACCCTGGGCGTAAACCTGAAATCCTTGGTTGTGAGAAAACCTAAACTCACGGTTGAGGAGTATATCAAAAACTCCTTGTGTCATGAGCGTGAAAAACTTTGTTTAAGGATATGCCAAGTTTCGTTGAAGAGGATCCCTGTTAGGCTCAGCCCAACTTGGGCGGCCATGTATATGTGAATATGTATGAGCCTATGTCAGGCACCAAGAAAATCTAGTTCAACTCTCTTTTTGATCGTGTGCATTCGAGAACCTTATCCTTTCTCGTCTTGTTCTCATCTACTGCACGAGCTCATCTCCAGCCATGGCATTGGGCTGGCTCCACCCGCCATAGCCATCGTTGCCCAACACTATATGATCTTTTTCCTTTAAAATAGCAATATTCACAAAAAGTGAGTGTCATTTTATATCTCCGAAAAGAATTACATGAAAGCCCTACTCAAAACCGAGCGAGAGGACATCAACAAGTCCAAATTCTAGACGACCTTACAACCTAATCTGGGAGCCACCATTACTTTGTTGTTATTTTATCTTAGAATCAATGCAGTTAGGACGTCCTTATGCTTACGTGAAGGATTACTTTAGGGGAATCTCACGTAAGTATGGTATGTTTGGGAGAGGAGTGATAATGAAAATGGTAAATTTGAGAGAACATCCTTTCTTTCTTTTTTTGAAACTCACAATCGTGAGTAGATTATATTAGCAACCCAAAAGAATTACAATTACTAGTCATGCTTGTGTCGAGCCATGACGTCTTCTAGCAAACATTAGTACATTGACTAATAGAGTGGCCACCCCACAGCGAAGGTAGAACATTAGGCTGGCTAAGGATTAAGCACTTATCCGAGTGGGACAAGGAATTGAATTGATATCCGAGAGAACGTTATGATAACATTGCTTAGCCCTATATCATCAATGCAACAAGTAGATCATGGTAATCTAAACAATGCAAGGTGAAGGGTCTACATTTTGGGAAGTCCAAAGGTTCCCAATTGTGTTCCCGATGTGGACTGCCTATGTTGATAATGATGATTTGGGCTATGAGATATCAATGCACCATGGGCGACTAACAACAAGCCAAATTTATAGGACGATTGTACACCTCAATTCAGACGAGAGTCTAGACACTATATTTTTGACTTTTTGACCTCCTGCAATAACTAGAGGAAAGGTTGTCTCTTATCTAGGGGATGGTTGAAGCACCCACTGCCTTTATATGAGAAAGTACAGGAGACCCTTGGACTCATTCACATTTGGAGCAAGCATATTGAGCTCGGACTATTCTTTTAGAAGGCCCCCTAATATCAGCTATAGATGGTCTATGGGGGAGCTCTCTGGCATAGGTATGTGCCTACAATCTTGGTTTGGGAATTCATAAGAGAAAATCTGGCAAGATACCCATTTGAGAAAGGAAAAGGTGAACACAAAATGGGAATGGGTGGACACAGGTTCTGGCCAGGCGACCACTTAGAGAGGAGAGGTGTTAGCCGAGATAAAAGCCGGGCCATAACATGCATATTTCTTCTTTCAAGGAGGAAATATAAGAAAGAACAAGGAAAAATTGATTGTATAAGTCATAGTAGTGGGAATAAGGGCTAAATTTGGACTGCTGTTTTTGGGTATTTTAATGTAGCTCTCAATTAGCCCAAAATTTGTACACTCTGTAAAATTTGAAGGGAAAGGGTGCCCCTCAAAAGCCAACCTTGTGTAACAGTAACTAGGAACGATGACATAAAACGACTTTTAAGGTGGTTTTACAATTCACATCATCGTAATCACCAAATACATGCTCCAAAATATATTAGTATATGCTATGGTAGATTAAAAAATGACAGAAATTATAAGGGCTTAGTCTTACGGCTTCATCGTTTACCTTTCATGTGTCCTCCTCTTGCATACAATGGGCATACAATATGGTAACGGGTGTATTCCTCAGGTTTTTGTACTACATCTCTGAATTGGTCGTGATTATGAGAGATCACTTGAAAACAAGCATGTGTATAGAGGGATGAACTGCATAACAAGATCATCTCGTATTAAGAAAGGAACGTTGTTTCGCCACTTTGGGGACCCACTAGGGATAGAAATCTCTGACAAGCAAAAGTTTCAATGGGTCATGGAAAAAATTAGGGGCAAGATGAGAATATGTGCTTCTTCTCGTCCACAGTAAAGCGATGGTAATCAATTTGTTCATGATCACATACTTATCCTCCTCCCCTATCATGAAGATGTCCAACTGCATTTGAAAAGAGTTCTTGAAACATGTGAAACGTTCGTAAAGAAAAGCAATCCAAAGATATGGCATCGTGGCAGTAGGGAGAATGAGAGTGGGTTGCTAAACCCAAGGAGCAGGGATACTCAACTCTACAATTCATGCGGAGGCCGAGTGCGGAAAGTTTGTGGTGAAAATAGAGAACCAAGATCCGGCTTAGGCCACTATGACCTCGGATATGATAGACACGGTAAAGGTATGCTCACTCCGGGATCCATAGAAAGAGGTAGGAGTCCATGAAAAACTACTATCACCACTCTAGGAAAATGTAAAACCTCATGTAGAACTGGGTGGCATCACGAACAAGCTTGTGCATAAGTGTTCCGAAGCATTAGAAGCACTATAATAGGAGGATGCAACTAGATACTTCAAGAACTCCATCACCCAATGGTCCCCCTGGCTCACTAAGATTGAAGGTGTTTCATTAAATTCCTTTTGGAGAGAAATAGCCAGTAAAATCAACAATAAAGGATTAATACACTTAACTCAGTTTTGGGACAAAAGTAGCCTAAAGTAGAAAGAAGCTGACTAGATGGCTACCCAATTCAACCCCAACGAAAACGAAAGCCTACTAGTCACCAAAGTGATTCAAGAGTAATGTACGTTACGGTGCCTATTTGTGAGGCAAAATTTGATTGGAAAGCTTGGCATTGGCCCATGAACAAGAAATTTGCTCTTTTACAAACAAAGGAAATATATGCCAAGCTATGCTACAAAGCAGATTGGTTCTCACACCTTAACAAACAGTAGAGATTGCAATGACGTGAGACAAAGTGGGCAATAGTTGCAACTAACTTGTGGGATTCTCCATGGCCTAGCATAACAAAGATTTCATGTGGAAGGGGTTGTGGGGGGGATTAGATACGAGGGTCAAAGAAAAATCCATAGGAATAGGCACTTCAGGATGTAAAGTAGCAATTGAAGACCCCCTCCACTTGTTTAGAGACTACCCGACATCCATTGGACGTCTTGCGGATAAAATGTACAAATGGGTGCAAAAGATCTGGAAGATCCTCTTTTTCAAGAATGATTTGATCCTAGAAGGAAAGGTTTTCAATAACTAAGCCATTCTGGTTTGCATGTATATTGTCCACTTCTGCTATCTCAACCACTCGGAAATAAAGAAACCTCGCAAGAAACCCTATGACGGCCAAGTTTGAAGAAATTATTTAGAAAAGCAGTCAGTGGATTATCTCCATAAGAAAACACAAGAACTTTGAGGAGTGGAAGCAAACACTATTTGACATGAGATAGTCAAAAAGTGTTAACTATGGGCTTACAACTACCAATTGTAACATAGATCTCCACTTTTTATATCTTTTGGTTTGTCAACACAGCGACTGTGCTTGAGGCTTAATGTACATTCTGTTCGGAGATAATACAATACCACCATCACAATTGTGAGTAAGGCAAGAAAAAAAAGGGCCAAGAGCAGTTAAGGCTATTAATTGAAATATACATTAAATAACCTCGGGGGTCCACTATGTAATTATGTTTATATACCACGTTAGTTTAATAAAAGGGGTTATTTTAATGGAACTTAAGAAATTCTACATAGATACATTAACAATAGGGTTTATCAGAGGGTTTTTCTTTATCCATTTTTGGGAGAAAATTATGGGAGAAAATTTGTTAATTCATTAAAAAACAGGGTGCAATATATGCATGTCAACAGGGTGCAATATATGCATGTCAACATTTTAATAAAGGGGTTTTTTAAATACCCTGTGAACACGTTATATAGGGGAGTTCCTAATAGTGGGATCCTCTCCTTCCCCCCTTTATAAGAAGTCGCGCCAGGTTGGGCAAGCATCCCTAGTTGTTTCTATTGCATACTTCAGGAATCGTTAGAGATTCTTGAATGAAGTAAAATGGGCCATACCTATATAAAAAAATTGGTCTGTTTAATTTTGCTTTTGGGGTTTGTTAGGGAAATCAAATGAGATTCCCTCGTCATTTTATGGAGAGAGCCCATTTATTTTAACACAAATCTTTGGAATGGAAGAGGAAAACAGAAAAAGAGATTATTATGGGAGAGAGAGAGAGAGAGAGAGAGAGAGAGAGAGAGAGAGAGAGAGAGAGATTTTTCGTTTCCTATGCTCTACGTGGTTGCGCGACAGATTAGAAATCTAAGCTTTGATTGCCTATTGGAAGGTGCCCATGTTCAATCCCCAATAAAGGATCAACTTCCAAATGATGGCGGTTATCTTGAGTTCAAGGCTCGTTGGATAGATCTTTGAGGTCTATGGGATTGTTCCCGGACGCTAAAATCTCTCTTCTCTCTTCTCTCAAATTGAATGAGCTATGGGTGCAAAAAATTATGAAAAGATGGCCACTACATGGCATACATGATGATGGTTTAGAATTACTAGGAGTGGCTCAATTTGAATGAGTGTGTGTGTGTGTGTGCATGTGTGTGTGTGTGTGTGTGTGTGTGTGTGAGAGAGAGAGAGAGAGAGAGAGAGAGAGAGAGGATTGAGTTTTTCATTTTCTCTAAAAGCTAATATGGGACGAATCTAAACCTTGTAAAGGTGAATAGGAGTGGCTACACTGTGCAGCATCCGGGCTGATGCTCCAATACAAGGGTGGGTTTCCTTTCAAACCTCTAATCCTCTCCTCCTTTTTTTTGCATGGAACCGTTTTGAAAGTATTTGAGCCAGCCAATCAAATATCTACATGTGTTTTTAATGGATTGTTGTTCTTGGTCTATAAAATCTAATGTTTCTAATCCATTTGTTAAAGCTTTTGTCAACAATGTAAATGTGACATTGCAAAAGCCCTATTAAAAATTGCGTTTGCATGCTTTTTTTTTTGTGTGTGTGCAAAACTCACAATTGTGAGTGAATTATAGTAATCATCTCAAAAAATTACAAGAACTTGACATGCTCGTGCCGAGCCATGAACTCCGTAGACCATATACGTTATGTCTTTAATTTCAAGCATAGCATTTTTCTCACTAACTCATTCAAGCACTAGAATACCGCTCGAATCGCTCCGGTTCATCGAGGGCCATTTAGGCCACTATCACTTATAGTTTGCCAATGTGGCATTTCCATTTCCAAGGAACTAAATTTTTTTGTTTAATGGGCCTTGTGATGCCATGGTGATACAATTTCCTTCTATGGTCATTGTGAGGAGGTGCATTCATTTAAGTACTATAGTAAACGTTAATTAGATGATGATGTATCCTAGTCGACTCTTTTGTGTGATGTTGCAATTGTGACTCCTTTTGTTTTCTTCTTATTCTTTTAAGTTGGCATGGTAAGGATGTTCACTAGAGAAGACTTTAGAGTCCTTCCATGAGACCAGATGTGGGGGAGTGTGTAGGGAGGCCTTGGCTACAAGGAAATGCCCGGGTGGGAGACCTGGTTCAACAATTGAGCTTCAATGTCGCAAAACTCGGATTATTGGAACAACGGGCGGTGATATTGTCCCCTCCCTTGAGGAGAAAGCCCCCTTTTCTACAGATACAATTGCCCAACGCAAACAAGGCTAGATGAATTGTCCCTACCTTCATTGAGAGTGCCTACAACAAAATTTCCTCTTGACAATGGTAAAGTGAGATAAAATTAGCTATAGCATGGTCTTCAATGAAGACTTCCTTAAGCAATTTATAGCACTAAACTATAAGCACCAATTTCGAGACACCGCCGTGGGATTTCACCAAAGTAAATCCTACTAGTAGGAAGGTTCCTAAAGAGGAGATGAAGGAGGAGGAGCCACATGATAAATCAATAGAAAACCAAGGAGAGACAAAAGCGAGTGTCTTTGTTTACCCTAAAGTATCTCTATTCTAGAAATATGTACAAAGGTCAGAGGTTAGCTCACGAGGTTCTAGAGGCAGGTATGATGTTCGAGCGGGCATGCCACATCCATTTTTTGTTTGCCATCTATTTCCCTCAAACACACTTTTTTCATTTGCAGATCCCACAAAATGTTCAATATGTTACTATATATGTGGTAGTGATGTGTGCGAATACACTTAGAATCGCACAGAAACTTTTTCTCTCACTCATTATATACGCCCATCATTTAAGAGCTAACTTATCTTTCTATTTGCGCACTAAGGAATACACTCTCTATCGTGTGCCTTGAGCTTTCTCATCTTCTCTAAATTGTGTATGAAAACAAACGAAAGCAATAAATCATATGGTTGGTCATTTTATGCACTAATAATCTTTCATAATACATAATGGACGCTTTGTATAAACCAATGCATGGACTAATGCAAATAAATCTTATAAATAATCACACAATTGAGGAGGACTATTTATACCTAGTGAAGGATTGTAGCCTTCTTATGCAACCAATTCAATATATAAAAGCTATTTTCACCCAATTAAGAATTATAGCTCGTATGTGGAGTGACAGTGTATATCAACTCAAATCTATGATGGTAAAAAATGCAAGACTCAAAGATCTTTATATATCCAGTACACCAGTACAAGACATCCAACCTTTGACTATCGACTCGTCATTTACATATGTTCATCTTTTAAAACCAATTACAGCTCTCATTTGGACCAATGGCTTCGTCACAATGAGCATGACTCTTCAAATTTTCAATTGTTTTGGTTTCGTACCTTTATGTTCGGTAAAGCAATTAAATTTTATTTAGAAGTAGTTACCAAATTAAGAATCACGTTTGGTCTCAAAAAAAGACATGTGACTTTGTAACCTTACGTCAATTCACAAGAAGATGACTATACCCGGTACTCGGATATACTCCCAAAGGATTTGCATAGCCAAAGGACCACGGTAAAGACACTGTTTACTATATATAATTACTCACGTTGGACCCGTCGCGCAAAAGCATTTATGGCAGGTGGGTCCACCAGGAAAATAAAAGATTTGGCGGGATGCACAGAGTAAAATTAAAAGTCCGGCAAGCTAACTGGCTCTATGGGTTTTTGTAGGTCATAATCAAAGCCACGTTAAGAATTAACGTCATCACGTGATTTTCATGTATAAATACTAGAGTTATTAGCGTAATAACACGATCGTCATTAGGTGAATGAAATGCCTTCTCGTGCCCCTGAGCATTTTCATATAAATGTAGACTATTTATTGGTCATTGATTGTGGAGAGCCTATCTACTAGGAGGAGGAGGCTATTGAAATGGAAGATAGCATGAAGTGGAGTAGGCAATGCAGTCTAAGTACAACTCATTTGTGGCTGACAAGATCTAGAAACTAACAGAGTTACTAGAGGGAAAACAAGCCTTGCCTTGCAAATGGGTATACAAGAAGTACACAATCGAGAATCTCGAGACTAAGTACAAGACTAAATTGGTTTATAAGGGTTTCAAGCAAAAGAAAGGCGTGGATAAAATCTTTTCTCCATTGGTCAAGATGACTACATTGCATCTCGTGCTTGGATTAGTAGTCATTGAGGACGTGGATTTGGTCCAGATGGATATGAAGACAAAATTTCTTCATGAAGATCTTGATGAGGATGTCTACATGAAACAACCAGAGGGTTTTGAAGTCAGACCTAAGAAGCCTACAAAGGAGTAATTGGTTTGTAGATTGCGTAAGGCATTGTATGGTACACAAACTTTGAGAACTACATAAAGTCCCAAGGGTATAAAAAGATTCAAGAAGGTCACTGCTTGTATAGCCGAAATTTGATAGATAATTTACTTTTCATCTTGATACTTTATGTCTATGATATGCTCATTGCCGGAAACTCTAAAGACAAGATTGCCACTTTGAAATAGTCACTTAGCACATAGTTTGCTACAAAATATTGGGATATACAAATCACTTTCTTGGTCTGAAAATCAAGTGAGATCGAAAGTATGGAATACAAGAGTTTTTACAAGAAAAGTATCCACAAGGTCTTGCAACGTTTTGATATGCGAGGGAGGGAAGCTACACTAAGTACCCCAATGCAATCATATGCAAAACTTAGCAAGAATGATGCTCCTAAATCAAATGCTAAGAAAGAGAAAATGACCAAGGTGCTATATACTTCAATAGTTGGCAATCTTATGTACGCCATAGTATCCTTTTGGAACATCGCTTTTGTAGTGGAAGTGGTTAGTAGATTTATGGAAGGTCCTTGCAAAAAGTATTGGGAGGCAATGGTTTGTGAATGATACGCCAAAGAGAAATTCAATCTTGCTCCTAGATTTTCAAAGAGACCTTTTCAATAAGTACTGGTCATTCTAGGATCTCTATCTGACACGATGGATGTTAGTAATCTATGGTAATTGAAAATCTGTGATATGAAGAGAGTTGCCATTTGGTGTGCCTTAATAATCTTTTTGATATGAATAAAGTGTGCTTGTTTGCTAAACGTGTCGACTATTGTTAATATTCCCGTATTCATATTGACAGGCCTGGGTAATCCAAAGATGAAATCCATGGATATACTCCCCTATGGTGAATTTGGGATAGACAATGGCTGAAGTAATCCAAGTTGCTTCCCTTTATCATATTTGGTCTTTTGGCATACTACGCATTTTGAAACATACTCTTGAATGTCCACTTTCATGGTAGGCCAATAGAAATAAGTCTACTCCTCGAAGGGTAGGTTGAATACCTCGATGCTCTACATAGGGAGGAGCATGGGATTCATACATAACTTTCTCACGAAGGGAATGGGTAACACATAGCCTATTGCCATGGAGAAGATAACCATCCTACAAGGGGAATGGTTCCTCTTTCATTATGTCTCTAAATTCAAGGCCAGTAGCATACTCATCTATCATAGAGCATAGATTATTGTGAGTATCTATAGACACTACATTAACTTTTGGTCGTCGTGAAAGTGCATCGGCCACTTGATTGTGCTTACTAGCAATGTGAGCAATATGGAAATTAAATTGTGAAAGAAAATTTGTCTACTTCATTTGTTTGTTGGGAAGCTTAATTTGCGTCATGAAATACTTGAGACTTTGGTGGTTGGTTCGTAGAATAATGGAGTCCCCAATAGGTAGTGCTTCATGTGTCTAGGGCATGTAGAACATTTAAAAGCTCTTTCTCATAAATGCCCAAGACTCATTCATCTGTATTGAGCCTTCGGCTCTCATATGCTATGGCATGCCCTTATTGAAGCACAACTGCTCTAGGGCAATCACCACAAGCATCACATTGGACCTCAAATGGCTTTGAGAGATCCAGAAGCATGAGGACTGGTTGGGAGGTAAGATTCTCCTCGAGCTTATCAAAATTATTTTTCTCCTTAGTAGTCCATTCATACTTAGCGTTCTTCTTAGTTAAGTCATGTACGTAGTGGTCCTGCTATTACTATGAAGTATCTATAGTATGCACACATACCAATAAAGCTTCTTAGCTCATGTAGATTCCTTGGATTAGGCCATGCTTTTATTACCTTAACTTTGATGGATCCAAACGGATGCCACCTTGAGAGATAATATGACCTAAGTATTGAATCTCTTGAAGGAAAAATTCACTTTTCTTTTAATTGAGGAAAAGATTATTCTCTCTCAATGCTTGAAAAATCACTTGAAGATGTTGCTTATGTTGCTCCAAAGACTTCGAGTAGATGATGATATCATCAAAGAACAGTCAAGTGAATTTAAGGTCTAAAAATTTTCTCCATTAGATGATTGAACGTAGCTGGTGCATTAGTCAAGCCAAAAGTAATAACTAGATATTCATAAAGAGCAAATGATGTGCGAAACACGATCTTTAGGATATCTTCATCCACTATTATTATTTGATGATAGCCAGTTTAAGGTCAATCCTACTAAAGTAGGTAGAGCCTTGTAGCTTATCAAACCGATCTTCTACCCGAGGCATGAGAAATATGTTTTTGATAGTGAAATGGTTTAGTGCTTGATAGTCCACACACATACGGTATGTACCATCTTTCTTTTGCACTAAAAGGACTGGAGAACAAAAGAGAGAGTAACTAGGCCTCACCATCCCTTTGTCTACCAATTCCTGTACTTGCCTCATGATCTCATCTTGTTGAGCTTGTGAGACTCGATAAGGTGGCTTGTTAGGAGGTGAGCTTTCTGGAAGGAGCTCAATGCGATGGTCATCATCCCCTGGTTTTGGAGGTAAGTCCATAGGGATATCATCGATGAACACATCTTGGAATCCTTTTAGAAATTACACAAGTCTAACTCTTCTTCATTCCTACCATTTACATTTGATGAAACATTAGGATCTTTTAGAGACTCTTTGACAAAAATCCATGTATGCAGAAACTGAGCTCTTCATTAACTCATCCAAAGCAAGAGGATTTACAAGTGGAATAGTGCAACCACACTCACTAGCATCTATATACATATTCTTTCCCCTGTAGGTGAAGTAGATTCTCCTCTCAGGGAACTTCATATTGGCAGCCATGTAATCAAACCATGGTGCCCCTAGGATAGCATCCTCATGTTGGAGAGGAGATGAAAAATTCTTCTTTGTCAACGTAGCTTTGGACATGAAGCCTTGACTTCCCAATCAAGGGAGTAACTGAGGCTTGTTGTCCCTTGAAATCTGCTGTGTTAGCCGTTACCATATCTCCCATCTCGAAAGCTTGAATTCCCAACTTGGTGGCCAGAATTCATTGCTTTCTTGCTCTTTGGATTCCTCCTCTCGAATGGGAGAGAGTCTTCTTTTGGGGGTATATTCAAGAGACCTCCTAAGCTCTCTCTCCTCTTGGAGAGGAAGGGAAATTTATAAGCACGAAGTTGTTGAGTAACTTCGGCTTGCAAAGCAGGGTCGCCGATAGCTTGCTGCAACCTAGTGACGAGATAATTCACAAACATGGGGGCATCATCATTAGCACCTTCATGTGCAAAATCAAAGCTATCAATGTTCATTCAACTCTCTTGATTATTGTCAACCATGTTAACAAAATTTATGTATGTACATAGTGTATGCTTTGGCAATTCAAAACCTTAGTTGCCACTCCTCTTAGCCTTTGAAAATTGCCTCTTAAGTATCTGCACCCACGGCTCAAAGTGGTTAATTATAGAGAGTAGTGAAGTAGATCTAACATAGCAGAGTTGCTGAGGGCTATCTCATTTTGGAATTCTTATGGCTCAATAATGGTAAAGCCATAGGAAAGTCTAAAAATACTCCATTATTAAGTCCAAAACTCCCGAGGTTTGCACCATATCCCACATAGTGGGCTCAACAAAATTGATAATCGATCGCAGTTCCACTTATCCTAATATAAGTAACAAAATCAACTATTTATAGGCTACTTAAGGACCTCTCTTCTTAAGCAAGAAAAGAGAAACAAAATGCTCTGATACCAATGTAATGGAATTGGTCTATTTAACTTGAGAGTAGCGGAAATTAATGAGAGTACTTTTGAGAAATGACTTTGTGAGCATAGTGGGTGAACATAATTGAAGATAGCAAAATAATCATAGCAATTAGTTAACTTGTCATAAGCAATAATTTTGCAAGAGAGAGAATTTAGAGAGCATGACAACAGTTGAGGATCGGATTCATGTGGAGCCGGTCCCCCCTCTAATAAGCATTTGTATTATGATTTCTCCCATTAAGAGAGACTTGTTACAATACAATCTTTGTGTTCCTTGTTACCTAGGTGATGCAATGAAGATAGAAAGCTTCATGCATCAAAAGCATAACATAAACCTGAAGAAAGATTTAACTGTCCCAAGACCTCAAACACCTTCGAAGGTGGAGAGAGCTAGCAGGGAATGAGGGTACAGAAGAGGAAGAAGAAACATTTCATAGGAGAAATTATTAGTTCCTCACTTATCATAACTCTTCTTGCTAGCATAGTAATGAAGATAGAGAAGATGGCAAGCTCAAACATTGAAGCATGGCTCTTGGTTGGATTGACACTCCATAGCCAAGAGTGTTGGTGTAGGCTCTCAACCTCTACTTGCTTGGAGAAGGAAAGGAAGATCTTGCACTTTGCATAATGAGAGTGTGTGAGTGTGTATGTGTGATATATCCCCTAAGCAACCCCCACTTTGCTTTAGTATGGGAAGATCTTCGCCATCGATGAGTATAGCCGTGATGTACAAGAGTCTTTTCAAAAGATTAAGGAGGCTATTTCCATAACTTAACAAAGGCAAAAAGTTGTTGCTGACAAGCACAGAAGGGCCTTACCATTAAAAAATAATGATTGGGTCTTGCTTAAATTTCCTAAGGCTCGATTAAGGCAAACCACGGGCAAAAATCCTACGGGACATCAAAACATTAGGAAGAGGAAGGAGTCTTGGAGGGCCTCTTTATTTTCCATGAGCTTATGGAGGTGATTAATATTGTGACGAATAGGTATATGCCATGTGTGCAAGAATGATGGGTGTGTAAGAGTGGTCAAAGGATGCCCTTTCCCTCCCTAAAAGAAGGTGGACAATTTTATGAATTTCGGCCTTCCATACCTTCCACATGTGATCTCTGATTTAAGCGGAGATCATAGATCTACAATCTATGCATTGAGCTCTTTCGATAGATATGCTACATGATATGGTTTTACTCGCTAGATTTCAAATTCCATTTTGGGGGAAAAATTTGAATTCAAATAAATTAGCCATTTTGCTGGTTTGAATTCAAAAGCTTTGCTTTGATTACTTTCTTAATAATAAGATTTGACTTCCTTAAACTGCCAAATAAAGAGGCCCTCTTAGACCTCATTCTCTTCCTAATGGTATTATGCTAAGCTAGCAAAAAGATACCATGGTCCTTTCCAAATCTTGAAGCCCATCAATGAGACGGCTTACCAACTCAAGTTGCCCAACAAAGGAGAGCCACCAAGTGAACCAATTATTGAAGACCTTCCCGAAGTACAAGACCAAGAAAAGGTGCTACAACCCGAAGCTATCCTTCGGCATGAAGACAAGGTACTACGACATGGTAAGATTATCCGACGGTAAGTTCAAAAATTATCCTTTTGAAGATGCTAGATGGATGCAATGAATATAGCTTAAGGATAGTATGAACCTTGTCAATGCTTACAATGCTACATTAGAGTAAGCAAATGTAGAAAATTTCTTTTAAATGACCCATGTTTTTAACTGTGCACAAGTTTAAATAGTATGCATGCTTAGAATCATGTTTGTGATGACGACATCTCTCAAACACCAAGTAGAATTTGTCACTCTACTTTGGGAGAATGAAATAGACTAAAGAGCAGACATCTCCCAAGCACCAAATGGATTAGTCATCCATCTTGGAAAGATGTCGTAGGGAAAAAAGGGATCCTCTATCCGCTAAGTAAAATTGACTAATGACTAAGGCTTTATCTCTTCTACCTCATAGTCGGGGACGACTATGATTTCAAGAGAGAGGTAATGTCATAAAATCTAATATCTAACCAAACCATATGATTTTCTCATATTAAATTGATCAGTTAATGTGGGAGAATAAATGGGAAGAAGGGTTAAGATATAGACATGTGCTTATAGATCTATCTCAACACGGACAATGGTAAAGGGGCCCAAATGAGAGATGGTCTATCAAAGAGCAAGGCTAACTAATGGAGCATAAGACCTTACAGTTAAATTCATTGAAGACCTCCAGTAATGAGTGTAAAAGTCCTTTGAACTTAGATATGCTAGGGCTATGCTTGAGGTGGAAACCCGGCCCAAGCTTAAGGTGCTTGAGGTGCTTGTCATGCTTGATGACTAAGGTGCTTGATGATTGAGGTGCTTGACATGCTTGAGATGCTAGGGCTATACTTGAGGTGAGAACCCAACCCACGCTTGAAGTGCTTAAGGGCCAAGCTTGTAGTGGAAACTGGGCCTAAGCTTGAGGGGCGTGAGGTGTTAAAAGTTAAATATCTAATCCCTACAAGGAGAGGGCGATCCCTACATGAGGGGGGATGAGAGAGAACACCCACATACTCACACAAGGCCTACTTTGTACAAAGAAAGCAAAGGAGACACTTGTCAAGTTCCCCCTCATGTTGCCCTCATGGTGTGCCTGAAGCCTATTGGTTGGGCACCCAAGGGGTCGAATGATAATTTAGGATATTTAATTAATTGTCTTTGCATTTATCAAGTCCTCTCTCTCAAAGGGGAAAGGGGGACACTTGTACCAACGCTACCCCTGTTGCTTGTAATGCCTCCTGCTTGTGATTGGCTAGGCCTGGAGGGGTCCAATGGGCTTCAAGCATGAGCTACAAGGGGGGGTCGACCAAAGCGAGCTAGGGGTTTCTTAGGGGGTATACTCACCCACACACACTCACACATACTCTCATTATGCAAAGTGCAAAGTGCAAGAGCTCCCTCTCCTTCTCCAAGCAAGTAAAGTGTAAATCCAACCAAGAGCCATGCTTCAATGCTTGAGCTTGCCATCTTCTCCATCTTCATTACTATGCTATTATGTATGCTAGCAATAAGAGTTATGATAAGTGAGGAACTAATTCTTTCTCCTATGAAATGTTTATTCTTCCTCTTCCCTACCCTCATTCCCTGCTAGCTCTCTCCACCTTCGAAGGTGTTTGAGATCTTGGGACTGAGGCTTGGGATAGTTAAAGCTTTCTTCAAGTTTATGTTATGCTTGTGATGCATGGGTCCTTCCATCTTCAATGCATCACCTAGGTCACAAGGAACACAAAGATTATATTGTAACAAGTCTCTCTTAATGGGAGAAATCGTAATACAAATGCCTATTGGAGGGAGGACGGGCGCCACATAAATCTGGTCCTCAACTATTGTCATGCTCTCTAAATTCTCTCTTGCAAAAGTATTGTCCATGCCAAGTTAACTAATTTCTATGATTATGTTGCTATCTTCAATTATGTTTACCTAGTATGCTCACAAAGGCATTTCTCAAAAGTACTCTCATTAATTTTCGCTACTCTCAAGTTAAATAGGTTAATTCCATTAGAACCATGACTTGAAGACTTTAAGAAATGTGCATGGAAATATCGATAAACATTGAAAACAATCTTCGCTTTAAATTTCAATCTATTACACGTGTAAAATGTAGAGCAAACAAGTGGTTTAAAGAACTTCATCCAGATCAAATAATACATGTTAACAATCTGGAACATGTCAGCATAAAGTGAATTTTTAACTTATATTTTTTACCGTGCGCTCACACTAGGTCAAATAAAGCACTCAGCGACTTAAGGAATTCAAAAAATTGTGGAAGATTATATTTATTCAGGTTGATAATCATTTTGACTTTAAATGGTATGTTTGCTCGTGTAAAATACTATAAATATCTCATTCCTAATAAAATTGTGCAGATCTAATAGAAGAAGTTAAAAATCTAAAACAATTCAATGCCTCTTGGGAGTGACATGCATCGTAATGTATATATTGTCAATTTTATTTTAGCTCATTTAAAACATTGGAAGTATATAGATCAGGCTAGGAAATTGCAAAGAATGTCTTGCTCGTTAAAAATATAAAAATAAATATTTAACATGCAAATTGCGTTCTCACAGTTTTCTACATAGAATTTATGTAAATGAAGCATTTAAAAATAGCGATGATGATTGATGTTCTTTAAAAATATATAAAAGAATATTTAACATTTAAATTGTGTGAAAAAATATTTTTTTGCAATGAATGTATGTAAATGTAGCATTTAAAATAGCGACGATGCTTGAAGTCCTTTAAAAAGATAAAAATGAATATTTAACATGCAAATTGTGTGCCAATACTTTTTTTGCATACAATTAAATGTAGCATTTAAAAGAGCAATGATTGATGAATAAAGAATTCTTTTGAATATGATTAGCTAGTATATAATTTCATAAGAACACTTAAAAACAACAAAATCAAACAATTCAAACATTTGTATATGAAATAGTCATCACAGTCGCGTTACTGACCAAGTATTTCATATACTTAATACTTGAAAAAAGTAACTGCACATGCACATACAAATTATATGATGTTCGTACAGTCGGCGGGTTAACGACCTGAGTGTCACACTTATGCAGAAACAGATGCTTCTAATAAGCGACACTCAATTAGTTGTGGTATCGATCGAGTGCCGCCCGAATCTAAGGAGAAATAATGGCTTGCATACGAGTATCATATAGCCGCATTACCGACCAATGCATAGCTGGTTTTTGGGAAAGAGGAGGGGAAGTTGACTTACCATAAGGATACTAGATTTTCCACGTGACCGATGTAGTACCCAAATAGTAAGCCAATACTTACTACAAGGACACCATCTTCCCTACATCATCGAGGTGATGCTCGCGTGGTAAGCATTGTTCCATAGAACAGCTTACGCACACACTCCCATTCTGTGGTAAGGTACCTTATGAGTGCCACGCAATACGACAAAAGGCACGCTACCACACAATGCATACACACACACAACACATCCGAGTCCTGTGGTCAGGTACTCTGCTAGTGTCGTGTACTTCGATGCAGAGCACACTCCCACACGACCCCTCTCTCCCTCTCTCCTCTCTCGTTTTGATGTACCTGCAAAGGCAGTCGTCTCTCTCTCTCTCTCTCTCTCTCTCTCTCTCTCTCTCTCTCTCTCTCTCTCTCACACACACACACACACACACACACACACACACACACACAAGATGACTCAAAGAATAACGTCCATCGTGGTCCTATATATATAATTATGCGGCCCCGCCGGGGTTTTCAGTCTCCCCGACGGACCCACACGGAAAAGTGAAAGGCCAGGCGAGGCCGCAGGGAAAACTAAAAACCTTGGTGGGATTTTAGTGGGTTTCGAGATCGCCATATATCGGATTTTTTGTGATCATGTTAAGTGTAATCATGTAAATGTGTCAATAAGACCTTGTGATCACACAATATTAGTGGTAATTACGTAAATATTAAATCCCTGGGCACGAAAGACACATGTAGATCTCCTCATTGTCTGATTTTTGGACTCTTCTCTCATAGGAGCATCACCAGCTCTCTCTAGAGTACTACTTGGGGTAGGTGCATTGCCAGTATACCAAGTTCTTTGCATAGCTAGACTTGAGGCTACGTCCTTGAATCTTCCTCTACAATATTCAACCTCTTTCACTGGCTATATGTGCATCTTATCAAAGATTACTTGTGAGATTCAAATAACTCTTTGAGGTTTTGGGTGCCACAGATGATAAACCATCTCTCCATTTGCACCATAGCCAATGAAGATGCATTTATGTGACTTGGGGTCCAACTTCTTTCTAAGCTCTTTAGCCACGAGTGAGAATATCTCACATCCAAGCACATTTACTCTGTCATAATTAGGCTTCTTGTCTATCCACATCTCTTGTTGAATATTGTAGTTCAATGGATTACTCTTGATTATATGCAGCATTGTCATAACAGTCCCTCCCCAAAATTCTCAAGGTAAATTTTCCATAGATAGCATGGAAGTGACTCTCTCCTCAATAGTCCTATTCATGCGCTTGTTAACTCCATTATGAATCGGTGTGTACAGTATAGTAAATTTTCACCAAATTTCTCGTTTGTTATAGAATTTCTTAAACTTAGTGAGACGTACTCTCCCCCATTGTCAGTGCAGAATGCCTTCAACTTCTTTTCTGACTGGTTTTTTGTAATAGCTAGGAATTTTTGAAAGACACTAAAGTCTTCATCTTTCCTTTTCAATATATAGACATACACCTTTCGAATAGATTCTATGTATAAATGGTAGGAAATATAATGCCCCTCTTAGAGACTTATGTGGAATAGGCCCACATAAATCACTATATACTAAATCTAGAGGATTCCCTAACTTTCGATCTAATGGAGATGTAGTAAGCCTAGTCTGTTTTTATATGCAATGCTCACACAAACTAAAATTAGAATATTTTAACGTAGGGATAGAGTTAAAATTTTGTAAGGAATTCATTCACTTCTGACTCATATGGCCAAGCTAGCTATGCCAAAACTTAGTAGAAGGAATCAGCTCGACTACATAGATAGAGTTCTTTTTCATAGAAGAGACAAGAAAAGAATATAATAAGCCAGCATTTTGGCCTTTGAGCATGTCAGGGTTACCTTTTTTGATAATCCAAGAATCATTGCCAAACAGTGTAGTGTATCCAAGATCATCAAGATGTACTCCCTAAACCAAGCTCTTAGTTAGCTTTAGCACATTTTTAACATCTTGTACCATGAACTTAGTTTTATTGCATTTATGAAACTTCACATCTCTAATGCCACCACATATCTCAAGCTAATGAGGATCACCTAGCTTAAATGAACCATTTATAGAAGTATAACTAGAGAACCACTCCCTTTGTGAAGAGTAACATAAAAATTGAGTAAGCACATTGTTAAACTCGTTCAAGTGTGAACTGACACTGCTACCTTCATTCATGTTAAGACACATAAGCCTCTTTGTTAGAAACACTTTTTTCGATACACTCTTACCATCCCATGCTGAGTATAAAGACTCCCACAGTCTCTAAACATTGGTCTTGTCCATAGCTGAGTATAAAAACTCCCATAGTCTTTCAACATTGGTCTTGTCCATAATTGTGAAGAATATATACTCACCAAGATGTAACTAGTAGTTGCCATGGCACAAATAGCCTCCTCCCACTATCATTAGTATACAAACTCTCTCTCCACACTTTCGATGGAACTACAAGTCCTTTTTTGATTAGCACATCGAGCATTCTTTGCTTCCATATAGTGAAATTTGTGCCATCAAACTTTTCAATGTAGTAATCTTCTTTCTCAAAAGATCTAGTCATATTGGCAAGAGATAAATACAAGAGAGTAACCCTAAGAACTTATGGAATTTCTTTTGCAAAAATCTCAATAGAGTCTCCTCTCGCAGAGATCTAAGATGGAAAGTGGAGAGGAATTCAAGAAAAAAAAACACACCCTCTCACTAAAGGAAGTACACCATTTAAGAACAACGTATTATGATTGAGCAACCAACGAGAGAACCTATTCAACCACGAATCATTTGATGGGATTGAGAACGCAAAGAGAATAGACTTTGCTGAACCAAAGGAAAAACCAAGATCCTCGGCTTACATAGCCACGGATCTCACATAAGAAGAAGAGTAGCTTTTGGTAGCTACTCTCAATAAATATAGAGATGTCTTTGCTTGATCATACAAAGACCTTAAGGGAGTGGATCTGAGCATATGTCAACATATGATACCTCTTAACAGCGACGCTAAGACGCGCAAACAATGTCCCTATATGTATAATGAAACATTTGCTAAGAAAATCAAAGAAGAGATAGATAAGCTTAAAGAGGTAGAGTTTATCTATGAGATAGAGCACATAGAGTGGTTGTCTCCAATTGTGGTAGTACTTAAGAATAATGGTAAATTGTAAGGGTGTGAAAATCTCAAACAGATGTGCACTACCACGATTAGAGACAATTATGCCTTAACTATCACAGATCATGTGATTGACAGAGTTGCGGGCAAGGAAAATTATAACTTTAGGATAAACAGAAAACGTCTTTTGCCACAAAATGGGGTATATTTTCTTATTGGGTGATGTGCTTTGGGTTAACCAATGCCTATATGGACTACCTATATGTGAATTCTCTATAGAGAGACAAACATTTTGATCACTTGAAGAAGATTTGAGAAGTGCAAAACATATTTCATTTTCCTAAACCTTGAGAAATGTGTCTTCATGGTAAGACAAGGTAAGATTCTGGGACACATCGTGTCTAAAAATGGCATTTTTGCAGATCTTGAGAAGATACAAGTGATTATCGGTCTTCCAAGACCCACTAAAGTTAGAGAGGCACAAGCCTTTATGGGCCATTACGACTATTATTGATGGTTTAAATACATGTATGCAATTCTCGCATCACAAAATTTGAGTGGAATGAAGAATGTAAGAAAGTGTTTCAATAATAGGTTATGCATTACACATAGCTTACATAAAAAGGTTATGTATGAATCTCATGTTCCACCTTATGCGGGACATAGAGGGATTCAAGCTAATCTCAAAGGAGTAGAGATGTATTTTTATCGGCCAACAATGGAAGCAGACATACCAAACTATTTTACCAAATGCATTGTATGTCAAAAGACAAAGTATGATAATGGAAAGCTGCATGGCTTGCTTCAGCCATTGCTTATCCCTAATTCCCCATGGAAATGTATATCCATGGATTTCATCTTTGGATTACCAAAATCCATTCATGGGAATACAAGAATATGGACAATAGTTGATTGGTTTAGGAAGCAAGTGCATTTTATACCAGTCAAAAACTAGAAAATTATGAAAAGATCTCTTTGAGAATGTGATTACTAAGTTAAATTTCTCCATAGCCTATTACCCATAGATGGATGACCAAAGCGAGATAACAAATTTAACTGTTATTGATCTATGCAAAGCATAGATCAATAAAGAGATCAATAGGAAAAGTATTTTCACTCAATAGAGTATGCATACAATAACATTGCCCATACTTCTATAGGATAGGCACCCTTTGAAGTAATTGGAGCAAGACCCAAGCTCCCATTATTAGTCAAAACACTTTGGAAGATATTTGTTGTTGATGAGTAGAGTAGATACCTTAAAAAATATTTTTAGATATTGAAGAAACTATTTGGAAGGGGGCGGGGTGTAATAAGACCCAAGCCTAAGAATTTATCTTCATTAAAAAGGAGAAAGGCTCTTGGTGGGAAAAAGGGAACTTTATAAGGTGGATGGAGAAGGGATTATTTGGATAGGATAGGATGAGAGCTAGATATTGTAGGGTTATTGTTGAAATGATGTTTTCAGGAGGGAAGGTATTTCATTTTCTTGATTACTTTGTGTTCCACAAGTGCTATGATTGATTCCTCCTTGGGGAGATGGATTATTTCGTGAAAGGGTAGAGGCGATGGTTTTCTTCCTAGCTTTCTTTGCTTCTTCTTCTTTGACGGTGTTTAGGTGGGTGTTGACCTAAGTTGCATTATTCGTTTTTCGAGAGACCTATAATACGCGAATAATGGGCGTATTATTCGTGTATCTAAATTATACGGCCGTATTATACGGTGCCACATGCATCAGCATAAATGGGTAATCGTATAACTTCTTGATTTTTAGATCGAAATTATTTTCGATCAAAAATTATAACGATCGAATATGTTAGTATATATAGCAGCACGCGACAGGCCTTATACCAGTTTTCACAGTCAGTGTTGTCCATGTGAGAACTCTCACCAAACATTCAAAAAAAGTAATTTGTAAAAAAATAAAATAATTTGAGTTTAATAAAAATTGAATTTTAAGTTTTGTGATTCAAATATATGAATTTGTTTTGAAAAACTTAGTAAATAGTTGAAAGTTTGTATTTTGTGAAGAGTTTAATCTCTCACCTGATACAAACTATAATTATAAGAATCACTTGTCAATGTGTTCAATTAATTGACACTTGAAAGTGACTAATAAAAAAAAAGTAAGATATTATCGTTGTGTGTAGAGTGTACTCTCACATGAGATAATTAGTATAAAAATATAATTATATAAAAATTAATTTTATGTAATTTAAAGTTCGATTTTGATGTGTAGAGATTTTCTCTCACTTCAACAGATATTCATGAAAAATTTTCCATGTATTCTCGCAAAGTAAAGCTGATTCTTGCAGCTAAACATAAAGGTGATGTTTCTAAAGATATTCATGCGAATATTGAACCATCTGTATGCAATGAGGCAACAGAAGAGGTGTATACCACTCGAGTAAACGATCAAAGTTCTCAATTAAACCCTCTTCATGGACATGCTTCTACATCAGGAGGAGTTCCTAGCACAAGTAAATCCGGCAGAGCGTCATCCAATGGACAGACAATGCCTGAAGCATTAGGTAAACAATGGTTGCTTGAGTTGCATTTAAAATGGACACAAGCATTTGTTGCGTGTGGCATATCGTTCAATGATATGCACAATCCAATATTTCAAGATGCTTTGATGAGTACAGCCAAAAAAGGATTTGTGCTTCCTTACTATAACAAGATGCGAACTGAATATCTTGATAAAGTCAAAGACAATACTGAAGCCATTCTCAAACGCACAGTTCTAGAGTTTGTTCTAGCATATGGATGCACCATAGCATTGGATGGATGGACTAACTGTCAGAAAAAACCTTTAATCGATGTAATGCTTATTAACCCTAGAGGGGCTATGTTCGTGGAAGCAATTGACAGCTCATTGAAAGAGAAGACTATCACCTACCAAGCAGAGGTGTATGAGCGTGCAATTGCAAAGGCAGGTGGACCAAAGAATGTGACTGCTATTGTCACAAATAATGCGGCCAACTATAAAGGAGCAGGAAGAGCTATTCAAGTCAAGTACCCGGAGATTTCTTGGGTACCATGTGCAGCTCACACTTTAAATTTGCTTTTAAAAGATATTGGTAAAATGGCATGTGTGAAGCAAACTTTATTGGATGCAAATCATGTGGTGAAATTCATTAGAGAGCATCAATTTTCGTATGCTCTTTTTCGAACCAAGTCACCAAATAAAGCTTTGCAAATATTTTGCGCGACAAGGTTTGCTACGGCATACTATGTTCTTGCTGCTTTGTAAGAGTTGAAGCCTGCATTGATGGAAACCTTAGCAGACAGAAGATGGGATGGATGGCTCAGCAAGTATCCAAGTTATCAGGAAGGAGCTGGTCGATGTGCGCAAATAGTAAACTCGCCAGTCTTTTGCCGTAATGTAGAAAAAATAGTAATTGTGTCAAAGCCATTTGTAGATCTTTTGAGAGTAGTTGACACAGATTCTTTTATTTTTGGTCGGGTCTACTGGTATATGTCAGAGGCTATACGCAAGCTAAGAGAAAATGTCAGTTTTGATGCAAAGGATAAAGCTACCATGATTACAATTGTTAACAAGCGTTGGGTGCAGTTGCATACACCATTGCATGGTGCGGCTTTTGTATTGGATCCTAAGTTTCAAATTCATCAGCAATCTGCCAACAAAGAAGTTATGTCCGGCTTCAAAACAGTGTGCTCCCAACTCTTAGGACACGAAGATGGAAAAACAGCTTTTCATCAGCGAGTAGATTATGCCAACAGAATTGGTATGTTTCAGGATCTGTGGCATATAGATGCCATTGGCAAAATAAGTGCACCTTTATGGTGGAAGGAGTATGGTGGAGAGAAAGTGGAGTTGCAACACATTACAGTTAGAGTTTTATCAGTAGCTGCATCAAGTGGAAGTTATGAGCGAAACTGGTCAGCATTCGACTTTGTGCATACTAAAAAGCAAAACAGAATTCATACTAAACGGGCTGCTGATTTGGTGTATGTTTTTTGCAATATGAGACTTATTTATAAGCCTCAAAACATTGCAACTAGAGCTGCTCAAAAGCAATATGTAGTCTTCCAAACGCATGAATCTATTTCTGCAGAAGTTGATGATGATGATGATATGGAATGGGAGATAGTTTCAAAATGCTCAGATATGGACGAAGTAGATGATATGGTTGCAGTTTTTGAAGATGGAGATGATTTGTGAGAGTACCATTGTAATACTTACTTAACAAGTTTTTGTATATGATGAAAGAAAGTGTTATCTCGTTGTCGTTCACATCAAAACCTCTCTCTTTCTCTCTCTCATACGCACATATTCACTCACACTCAAATATAAACTGCCGATAATATCTTGTCGAATAACAATTACATAAAGTCGATGTAAGTTTGAAATTACAACAAGATTCTAGGAAATTACTCAATCGAAAAGAGTTTGATATAATTTTGAGATTACAAAAAGCTTCTGAGTGACTTATGAGTTTGATAGATTTGCTATAAGTTCGTCTATGGTAAAATTTGTAATTCCTAGCTCAGGGGATGGTTGAGCAACATCTTTATGTGAAGTTGTAGTATCATCTGGCAAAGGTCCATACAATGATTCATATCGTTGAAGCTTTGCTTGTGCATCACTTAACTCTATTTCAAGCTCAAGAATACAGCCACGAAGCATGTCCGGTGTTTCTCCTTGGCTGGCAAGGTCTTGTCCTTGGCTGGCTAATTCAGTCAGTGTTTCTGACTCTTCAGGAAGTAAAACAATAGGACTCTTGCGAGGAGGCATTGGATTATTTGCATTGCGTGCTGCCACCTTTTCTGCAATGCGTCCACGTCCAACTCCAGCGGTGCCTCGACGATCTGACCAATCCACTCTCTTCAGCAAAACATATCGAACATAGCATTGCTGGATAAAGTAGATTGCTACTTGGTTGTTGTTTGGTAGGTATCTCTCTTCTTGTATAAACCTTTGCAGCAATACACGTGCCAGTCCTTTATGTTGCAAATCAGAGAGCTTTAACGGAGCGGTATCTTTTGCATTGCCACTTATTTGAAATAGTTGATGTCGTACAAAGTGATTAGGGCAAAGCTTTTTGCAATCTTTAAGGTTTAATGGTTCGCCCTGCAGCTCAGATTCATCTTCTTCAATGTTGGCAATAGTAGAAAGATCTGCTTGTCCACATCTAACTTGTTCTTCTTTAAAAATTGCCTGAGCTTCAGCGTGGTTGAGTTCTTCTTCCATATCCGCATATCAGGTGAACATGTCATTACTTTTAAATACCCATTCAATTAAATTGACATTGGACGGTATATCGAATAACAAACATAGATATTTTGTTCAATTAAACATACAATTAAATCTGACACCAAAAGTAAAACAATGATGAAATCATGAGACTGTGTTTTCATTAATCATCAGCTGGTCGTAAGCCAGATGTCATTACAATGTTGTAACCCACGCTATGGGCACCATTTAAACATAAGGAGAAATCAAAAGCATTAGGCCAGGTTTTGGGGTTTTGGCGCTTGTCGGTTTCAAGATGAGCAAGTACATTACTCAAAAAATGTCTCTTGCTTTGTTCTTGGGGCTCTGGTAAGCACTTCAAAATGCATTTACATGTATGACACATGGAATAAATATCCATAGCTTTGGTCCAGGAAGGAGGATTACTAGATATACATTCGGGGGCTGCCCATGGATAATCTCTCTCATATTGTTTTCTAGTTTCTATTTGCATATCGAGTAGAGGAGGAAAACCGGTTGTCGTATTTGTTTTGGTGTATGAACCCCAATCCACAATGCCGGCGTAAACACCTTTTTCGCCAAAATGCAGCATCATATTCGGAGAGTGTAGATCATTGTGGAGGTAGTTATGCGTATCTATATACTTCAGAGTTTGGAGGAGAGCATTGATAATCTGCAAAATATTCTCCTGGAATAGCTCTATTGTTCCTGCAGTGAGTACGTAATCGCGAATGACAGGCTAGCTGCCGTCTGCAGTGCATTCTTTGGAAAGAGAAAATTATTGCAAATTAAAGAGAAAATCTTATGATTACAAACCACATTGTGCAAATCGACCATAAAAATTAAATTAGAGAGAGAGAGAGAGAGAGAGAGAGAGAGAGAGAGAGAGAGAGAGAGAGAGAGAGAGAGAGAGAGAGAGAGAGAGAGAGAAACAGGCCAGGAGTGTGAGATTCTCTCAGCACAAGAACTGGACCCTGCTATGTGCAGAAGTGTGAGATGATGAAAGAAATTACATCTAAAGGGTTGAAAAATCGTACATGTGAACAACTCAGCTAGTGTGAGATATTCTCAGCACAAGTCCTGGATGTTGTTGTAAAATAGATTGATAGTTTTTATCAATC
Organism: Adiantum capillus-veneris; assembly: GCF_014529385.1. Taxonomy (NCBI): domain Eukaryota; kingdom Viridiplantae; phylum Streptophyta; class Polypodiopsida; order Polypodiales; family Pteridaceae; genus Adiantum; species Adiantum capillus-veneris. Next base: position 30,795,237 of record NC_140950.1, read on the forward strand.
TAATCCCTGATAAAGTGTGTGGAACTCACAACACAACTATCAGCGGATAAATTAACAATTGCAGATGTAAGTTACCTATCGTATGTGTTTACGTCCAAAACAACACCAAGTCATTTAATGATGTTCTTTTGGAATATGAAACACACGAGTAACCTATATGTCACATTAAGATGAAGAGGGCATGAAAATATTGATCTCTTCACTCTTAATATAACGAGTGGTAACGCTTGTGTTTCTATGTAACACATATGACAGAAAAACTTAATCTAAATTGTAAATTTTATAAGCTATGTCTAATGGAGTGTGTGGAACGCAAAACACAACCATCAGCAAACAGCTCAACAATCTCAAATAAAAATAAATTGTTGTATATATCTACGTTCAGAGTAACACCAAGTCATCTGCTGATGAACAATGATGTTACTACAGAAATAGAAGCACAAAAATAACGAAAGTCGCATTAAGATGAAGAGGGCATAAAGTATGCATCTCTACACTCTCAAAATGACGAACGTTAATCTTTGTGCTTCTATGTAGAATAATCAATAATGATTTACTTTAAGATTGTAAATTTTATAGGCCACTCTGAAGTGAGAGGTGTAGCATCATGCCTACTACACTCCACGAGTCGACCTCTAATCCTAACTCTTCTCTATGGTGAGAGATATACTACTACGTACACCATACGTATAAGAATCTAAATTTACCCCAAGCCTTCCCTGGAGTGAGTTATATAACTACACACCACGGGAAAGGAAACTATATTCTACATATCTCTGGAGTGAGCAATATGGCTACACACCACGAAGTGGCCTACGACCTGCAAGCCAACTTTGTGGTGAGAGCCGAAACTACTGCACCACACAAGTCTGGCACAACACAAAAAAGAAGTTAGTATTTACTGAAAATTTAAAAAATTTACCTGAAAACCGCTGTAAACCAAATACGCTGTCTCTATCTGTCAAACTCTCAGAAGCTCCAAGCTCTCCAAACTCCAAAAAATTCCACAATGCTTTTCGATCGAATACGGCGACGATTGTATATATATACAGTTTTTCGATCGAAATATTTTTCGATCAAAATAGTTTTTGATCGAACAATATCTCGATCGAAAACGGTTTTATACAGCTATTAGGTAATTATTCGGAAATACGACGTATATTGACGTTTCATACGTATAATTTTTGTTATACGGGCATATAAATGCAACGCATGTGTTGACTATATGTGCTTGCATGAGAGACATGATCTAAGAGACTGAGAATTGATTAATGCACATATCCACCCATCCATCCCATATATAAGTCCCTTATCCTACTAAATATAGCCCATTGAATTGCATGTACATCCTAGCCCTTGGCCTAACCAACCCTACATTAGGCTTGACATTTCTTCCCCTTCAAGAACAATTTTTTCCTCAAAAACAAAAGTGGTGAAAGCTTTGTAAGAACATTAATGCTTTCCATAGTGGCATCCCTCATGGACATTGTTGTCCCTTTGCAACCGTTTTGTGTAACCAGCCTATATCCAACATAGAGTGTAGACTCTATTTATACCTCACTGAGTATTTTAAATGAGTTACAAAAACTAATTAAGAGGTTTCTTAACGAATAACTAGGTTTTAGACTTTGAAGGTGTTGGAACTTGTAACAATATCTCTTTTGAACTTTCTAGGAGAGTGACATGTTGACATAACTCATCATCAAAGATTAAGTTCTTGAATTGTTATAATTACTCCTCACATTAGAAAATTTCGGAGGTCATTTGGAGGGCCTTGTAAGAAATTGTATTTCTTTCTCTAGAAACTTTTTTTAAAATGTACTTGCACTTTGTGAGTACGTCCAAAAGGACAACGAGACACTTTAAAAAGTAGATTTATATTTCCAATCGTCCTTGAAAACGGTCACTTTTTTATTTAATGTGAGCGTCTTTTTCAGGAGGCAGGTGCGGCGCATTCAAGGCAGCTTACGTCATCACTGAAAGTTGAAATGTCACAAACTGTCAAATAGTGATAGATTTTGAGGCTTTTGACACCACCAATGCGTCGGGAACGCCAAAATACCCTAAAAATGAATGTCTACTTGTCTCATTCCGACATCCGGAGAGGCAAAAAATGTCAAAAAACCCCCAAAAAATGGGCTTTTTACTTAAGGCGCGCGAGGAGGCATTCTAAAATGCTAGAATGCCCCTCTGCGCGCCGTTAGTACAAAGCTCCTTTTAGTGATTTTTGGACAATTATCTTTCAAGAAAGCCTACCCATGTTTCTCTATTGCACTTTTGCACCATGCTCTCTCTCTCTCTCTCTCCTTTCTATAGCTTAGCATATTTAAAGAGAGAGAGAGAGAGAGAGAGAGAGAGAGAGAGACTCCCATTACTAACGGCGCGCGTGGAGCATGTTTTGACCTCAAAAAACACCTCCTCGCGCCGTTAGTATAAGGTAACAGAAAGACTCTCTCTCTCTCTCTCTTTCCCCCGCCTTACTTCCTCTCTCTATAACACTCACACATACACACATAAACACATACACTGGTGGATGCATAATACTAAAGGCGCGCATAGAGACATGCACACCGGTTGTGCCTCTCTACACGCACCTATAGTATAGAGAGAGAGAGACAGAGAGAGAGAGAGAGGCTCTTTGTGTTTGTGTGTGTGTGTGTGTGTATGTTATATTTGTGTGTCTGTGTTTGTGAGTGTGTGTCTGTGTGTGTGTCTCTCTGTGTGTGTATGTTATATTTGTGTCTCTGTGTGTTTGTGTGTATGTTATATTTGTCTGTGTGTGTGTGTGTGTGTGTGATCAAAATGCACTTTGTAGAATTGTAACAATGGGTGTGCGTGCGCACTCTTATAGACCCGAAATTATGATCTCTAAGGCTAAGATGATGAAGAAAAAACCTATGTGATAGATGGAGGCCTTTTTAGAGATTTTTTGACATTTTCCTCTCAAAAAGCTCTCTAAAAGAGGAAAAAAAGGGTTTTTTACTAACGGCGCGCGATGAGGCATTCCAAAATTTTGGAATGCCCCCTCGCGCGCCGTTAGTAAAATGTTCTTTTAGGGGTTTTTGACATTCTTTGCCTCTTTGGATGTTGGAGCTAGGAAATTGGACATTCATTTCTAAGATATTTGGGGGTTCCGGACGCATTGACAGTATCAAAAGTTTCAAAATCTTCCACCACTTGATAGTTTTGTAACTTTTTGAATTCTAGTGATGACGTAAGCCGTATCAAATGCACCGCATCTACCTTCTGAAAAAGGTGTTCGCATTAAATGAAAGAGAGTGATCTTCTTCAAGGACCACTAGATTATTAAATGAGGAGAGGGACACCTTTTATATTTTTGTTAATATCAATCTATTTTTCTACGTAACGTAGGCTCTTCTCTCATTGGAGGAGCTTATTTTCCTCTCTCTTCCAAAAGGCCCGCCAAAAGACCTCCGAAATCTCCTAATGGTTAAAAACCCCACCATAACTGGTGATCAAGGTTGAGAATCTGACTTAAACATGAAGGGATTAAACCTAGTCGCAACATCATAAGCATGAAAAGACTAAAATAGTCATCACATGGTTGGCACTATTGTAAGCAAGATTCAAAACTAGAGACGTAACCTTTTCCATTGGTTTGCTTCTCACTAACTTATGTCCTTAGCATATTATTTATCAAAAGATTAATACTTATAAACTATTTATCCATCTTGGAATTAGTGGAAACAATATAATTGAGCTATTTCTCTCCAACCATTTACAAACAGTCCTCCAAAAATGACTTGTAAACGTGGATCACAATAACACCCAATATCTCTAAGTGATCCAAAGAATAATTACAAATTATAAACCACCACTTGGTTAACTTTAGAATAGTGGATTGAATAAAATGTGCAAACTATAGTCAACTTATTTACAAGCACCCAAACCAATCCATGACCTCTAATGGTGATCTCATAGAGGTACTGCACATATAGTGCAAAATTCTTTATAAGCTATCAGTTTCATGAATTTTTAGGTTGCTCCAAATCTACCTTTGCTAAACACTAGGACACATAGCACCTAGGCATTTAGAACAGAAAATTCCAAAATTGCATTTCCATGACTGTAATTTCCAATGCTTATGGCAAATTGTATGCTCACAACAACACACAGGGAAAGAGATAAAATACTTTCCATTGCAATCACGGGAAAATCGAGCTAACATATTTGAACCATAATAGAATGTGAAAATGAATCACATTTAGGTATCAATAATGTAAAAATTCATGAACAAAACAAAGCTTTTCTATAGGTGTAAATAACCATTCGTCGATAATGTTGTTTAACCATAATTGTGATCTTAACAAGTCTTACTCGGTATCCACCAACTTTTATCCATTGAAATTATTCTTGATACAATATGCTCAAAATGGTCTAATAAACACATCTTACCAGCACCTAGTAGGGACTCTTTTGTGACACAAAATTGGAATAACAAGCAATAGTGTTAGTCCCAGAATCTCATATTCTCCACATGTGGATTATGTCTTATAAGATGACATTAAGAAGTATGAAATCCATGAAGTACAAGGTGTACTTGTGTGTGGAGGTAACTATAAATACTCAACAATATGAGTGAGAGGGACCAAAATCCATGAGATCCTAGACCATGTTTCATAGCTTGTGACTATCAACATGTGCCAAACAAAACCCTACCATCTAGGTCTATAATTGTAGGATGCAAAAAAGTATCTAGAATACCATTGTCCCAAAAAAAATTGCTCTTGCATGACATTTTCATGCGCTTGAAGAGAAAATGGATGAAAGCATTGTAGCATATGCATCCTACTTGGAAAACTCAATCAAAGCATATTCAAAAATGAAATGAAACCAAATCATATTCTTACTTGGAGGTGGAAAATAGCTTCCACTTACACGAAATTAAGTGAAATTTCCAAACTTGAAAGGTACATTACCAAAAATCCAGCCTCAAAGGATCCAAAATGTCTTTGACTTGTTAAACACTAAATGAGAGATTACTAAAAAGAAATGAATAGTGAACTAGTAACCTTGGGTGTTGCCTTGGAAATCCAAACCCCTTGGTTAGATTTTGTAATTTCAAACCCCTTGTTTAGATTTTGCATGGAAGCTACTTAAACTACTGGTTAATTATGACCAGCATAGTCTATTGTGTCACCAATAGTAATCATTAGGAAGAGGATGGGGTGTATGAGGGCCTCTTTATTTGTGAGGAGCTTATGGACTTGATTTACATTTTGATGAATAGGTGTACACCATTGTGCAAGAATGGTGGGTGTGTAAGAGATGTGTAAGAATGGTCAAAGGATGCACTTTTCTCCCCAAAAAGGATCTGGTTAATTTTATGATTTCCAGCCTTCCATAACTCCCACATATGATCTCCATTTTGAGCGAAGATCATAGATCTATAATCTACGTGTTGAGCTCTTTCCATAGATATGCTACATGATAAGGTTTTACCCGCTAGATTTTAAATTCTATTTTGGGAAAAATTTGAATTCAAATAAACTAGCGTTTTGCCTGTTTGAATTGAAAAGCTATCCTTTGATTACTTTCTTAATACTAAAGGTTTGACTTCCTTAAACTACCAAATAAAGAGGCCCTCTTAGACCTCATTCTCTTTCTAATGTGTAATTAACTTAGATATTTGAAATTATTTACTATCCCATGGTAGATTGAGGAACTCTTTCCTTGAAAATACAACTATGAAGAGGCTGAACCATGACCCTTAACACCTATCGAGTGATTTTGTATTCGTTGGGTCATACCCTGAAAAATACCACTCTTAGAAACGCAACCAGTGCTACAAATTAAGCAGAAGATTTTCTCAAGCTGGAATCTTATTCACAATTGGATCTTGAAATAATCATATCTCCCCATGTAAAGAAGAGAAAGATTATCAACATTCCAAAGAAGATAGTCATACTAGATTTTCTTTGGTGTTCAAACAAGAGATTACCTACTTTGAGGCTCCCTTAATCTATTCATGCCATCCCATGAATTAGCTACTTGAGAGCAAGACCATGCCTACTTACTACTCCTCACTGAAAGCATCATGTGTATCGGTTACACCTTGTGCATAGTGTCAATGATATAAAGTGCTTGCCACTATAGTCATATACAATGATATCATCCTCAAGTATTATTGAGTTAAAGCTTACAAATATGGGTCACCCCTACAACAACATCAACAAGAGAATCATTGTGAGAAATCATAGAAAAAAAATGAGGTCTTACCTTGTCTTAAAAATGATGCAAGTCCAATGCATGTGAACATCAACAAGAGAAGCATCGTGAGAAATCATCGAAAACAAATAAGGTCTTACCTTGTCTTAAAATGATGCAAGTCCAATGCATGTGAACATCATAGCCAGTGGAATCCACCATGACTATCAGGCAGATAAGGATGTCCTTGATAAAGTAGCTGGTGTTATAGTGGAAGCATAAACAATGGGGTGGAATTACTTTCACCTTTCTAGCACGACATACATGCATATTCAAAAAAAAAAGAGTGAAAATCCTTGGGCTTCAATGATGGCCTCAATAATGTGAGTCGATGCCATATGTGCTTTGGGCAATTTGCAATGTCATGGAATATACATCACAATTTGACATTGCCAAATATAAAATGTGACTTTATATCCTCTTATTTTCAATGCCCCAAACATGTGTGACAATTTCCTTGATCCAAAATCAATGGGAAGTACCTTGGTACAGTCTTTGAGACGTCTTACTTCTCATTAATATTTTTGAAGCCCTTTGCTTTGCACAAGAGAAATGTTTTTCCAAATTAAAGGTTAAAACATAGAAAAACAAGATCACTTTGAGATCTTATAAACTTGGCGCCCATTTGTGACCAGGTGTTTTGAGATTCATCGATAAAGGCTTGTTTGAGAGTAAATTTCAGTATGATTTTTCTATTTGGGCTTGAAGCTGGCTCATTCCTATGTATATTGCTAGGGTGCGAGCTGTTGTATAGACCATGTTTTCCCTTTTGGTTTGGTGCATACTAACACCCAATAAAATATTATTCAAACATGCTACAAATTCCCCCCCAAGGTTGTATCTTATAGCATATTCCAAATGTTGGAAGCCTCTATGAAAGGTGCCGGAACCTAAAGCCTTGCTTCAAATAATTATGCTGGAAGGAGAAAACGGGATGGATCCTTTTGTGTTCATAGCCAAAGGGTGCTCCTACCAATATAAAGAGATCATGGCAAAAAGAAATCAACATTGCTAAACATGTGCAGATAATTGACCTTGTCAACTTGTACATCTTATTGAGGACCATGAAAACACCTTAGAAATGTAGCTATCAAACTCCATCTGGCTACAAAACCCTTCTTGACCAAAGAAACCTTTGCTTTCCAAGCTAGCTTTGTAGAAGATTCTACAAGATTAATAAGTTCAAAATTATAAACTTTAATTTCAACTTGAGTATTGACGTGCTGGAACTACAACCCTTGGCATCGGAACTTGTAGAACCCGTGGTGTGGTATGGCAATGTTTACATATAGATACACACACACACACACACACACACACACACACACACACACACACATACTCACTCACTCACTCACACATATATATGTATACATCAAGCGACACGATTGTAAAGCCATGCATTACAATGAACTTGCACGGATTTCCCATCCTAGCAACTTCTTGGAGGCACAAACTTCAAAAGGTTGTCAACACAAGCCTTCCTCATGAGTCCAAGCATGATCACATGTGTTGGAACAAAGGTAAAATAACATGATAAGCCTTGCTATGTTTGTCAAGCTCACATCATAATTTTGAAAAGAAAATATTGAAGATCAAGTTAATTTTGAAATAGACCTGCTTATCCGTGACCTTGTCGACCAACCAACTATGGTCGTCACCCATCCCTATGTAATGCATGATTACGTGCTTAGTAATTATTTCCATAAAGGGTAACCTTCCAAAACCTCTTGATGGTGTCTGTGCTCAATGTACTTTGCCTATTAGTTGAATTATAAACCTCGATCTCGAAGATTATCTCATAATCATTGTTGTCAACCTTCAATCATATGCCAAAAAAACTTATGTCATTTAGAAAATGGGTATTCCTATCACTAACAATCTTTATCGGTAAACCATAGCTTGTGAAGATATTCTCATATGAGAATTGATTTGTAGTTTGCGCATCAATTTTTTGTGTTGCCTTGGCTTCAACACATTTTGTTAAATATTTTATCACCACGATGATGTATTGGGCATTTGTGCGATATGCTGGTGGGTGGACTAGTCCTACAAAGTTTATGCCCCAGTTAGCAAAGGCTTGATCTCCCATCATTAGCCTTAACATCATGTGATCTCTATGTTTATGTATTATTCCTGGGTATCTAAGTTGAGAGTTGGCCACAAAATTCCAGTAGCCATGATTGACTGAATAGTCTTTGCTGCTACAAAGAAATGTCCTCCTACTACTCTACCATGTGCTTGGTCGAGTATTGAAATGTAATCAGCTTCATTTGCTCAAAGATGAAGGTATAATTGGTCTTGAAATGTCTTATACAATTGGTTTCCAATCAAAGAATAGCTTTGGGGAACTATCTTGAATGTTTGTCTACTTCTTTTGCTCATTTTAAAAGGAAATGTCCCATTTGATATATACTCTACCATATTTTTTCTGCATGTGGAGACTGACAGGACTTCAAATAGAGTTGCATGAGGTATAGGACTGATCTTTTGGCAATGGTGTAGGTGTCTATGGAGGCTATAGCATCCAAAACCATACAAGGCCAATAGACTCCTAAGTGTTTGAGTCTTTCTAAAGTTTGATCTCAAACATAATGAATGTCAACCATAGTCTTATGAGCAGACTCCAGATAATAAAACTATTCATCATGCTTTATACACAATAGGAGAACTCCTTCTAGTGTCTTCCTATACACCTGTTGTCCTATCAATTTGGGTGTGACAAAGAAGGAAACGTCTTAATCCAATTAGTTAATAATGTAATTATTGTTTCAAACCATCTAGGGATCCACTCGACAAAAAAAAAAGTAGGCATTAGGAAAAATATGGACTTTTCATGGGCCTTGTAAGGAATCCTAATTTTTAGGGATTAAGGCTAATGTTGTGTAGGGTTAAGGGGACAAGGACATTCAAGGAGCTAGTTTTGAATAGGTCTTTCTAGCGTTTTTTTAAGGCACATATGGGATGTGGACCTAGGAGTTCCCTTTCTCTCTCTGCTTTTTGAAAGTGAAGGGAGTAAACGAGTGTATCCACATCAGAAAAAACATGCATAATTAAGGGCCAAAATTGATTTTTTTCTAAAAAAATCATTTTTATTGGTTTTTGACTTAAACCCCCCAACATATATGCATATAAAAAAAACTATTTTTTGACCTTTTTTTGACCTACAAGCACTGAAAATCCACTCTCCTCCTCCTCCTCTTCCCTCCTCTCTGCTCCTCCTTCTCCTCCTTTCCCTCCTAGCCTCCTCTCCCTCTCCTACCCTCTATCTCCCTATCCCACCCTGCCCCCTTCTCTCCTCCCCCCCTCTCCCCCCCTCCCTCTCTCTTTCATCCTTTGCTTCCTCGCACATCAATTACTGCCATGGTTCTCACGGAAATTAAAACTTGTGTGCCTCCACCACCACATACTCCACACACCAATAGTGTACATATTCGCTTTCCCACGAAGTTTGCATCAAAGGCCGCACATGAGGGTGATTAGGGGTCCATCACAGGAACATTGCATCGCGAGTGAGTTGAATGTCGATATTTGGATGGATTTCCATTTGTGCCCTTGCAATCCTATAAGCCGCTTCCATCCATCATTTAATAGACTTTTGATGTTTCTTCAATATCTTGGGAGGGGAGAAGCTAGGCTATTGTAGTCAGTTGTCTATGAGTACAGGTGCTTCTTTGTGTTTGTGAATGCACCAATGTCAAGCTCTTCAACTCAAGACATTGGGATTACAAGAAAGTATTGCCTCTTTGGAGAGGGAGGTTGAAACTCTCCAACAACAAAGGAATGAAAAGGATTCCCACATTATGAAGCTTGGCAACACCATCACACATTTGAAAGAAACACCCCTTGGCACAAAATACAAGTGCATGTTTGCATCCATTGAAACACTTGCACATATGGGTGGAGCATGCAAACAATGAGTGATAGTCAAAAGGTTATTTTTTTTTCACTTGCAAGATACATTTCTAGGTCACACTATTTGCTAACATTTATCTTGTTGGTTTTGCTAGAAACTTTATTTAGGAGGCATGCGGTGGAGCAAGCCAAGATGATCGAGTCAACCTTCTCACTAGTTGTCTTAATACCCTTGATATGATTTCTATCTTACAATCATTTGGGGGGATGCACATTAGGGTTGTAATCACCAAGGAGCTTATGCATAAATTGGCAAATGTGGTTAGTGAAGATGACGTGCAACAAGCTTGTGATGAGACTAGGATCAGCACCAAAGCCTACAAGGCTATTTTTCAACTTGTAAAGGATGCCTTACAAGAGCGAGGCATCATGGAGAACCTATTTGCCATTCCACACAAAGTCAACCTTGCAAAGGACACAAATAAAGATGTGTTCTCCTGCATTGGGGCAAACCTACACATTGAGGACATAATGACAAATTCACTTTATGCTTCATACACACCAAAGGCAAGGAAAAAAGGTAGGTAGAACTCCATAAGTGAAGTCGCGGAGCGGAGCGTGGGTCGACTCTCTCTCTCACACACACACAATGAGCTTACACAGTACACAGTACGCAGAGAACTGTTAGAAGGGTTATCTCCCAATTCCTTAGTATTCACAAAGAATATGTTAGTATATACAAAGAGTTAGAGGTAAGTGAGTTAGGCGGGCGGCCAACCATATCCGCATAAGAGGCCACTTGGGCTTTAATCCCAACAACCTCCCACTTAAAGTCCAATGTGGCACTTTAAGTAACTGTAAATCTATGAATATAAATGTACAAAGATTTACATGGCTGCCATCTATCCAATGCCCAATAACTCACGACAATGCACAAAGCCCTCTCCTAGAAGTCCCTTTGTGAGTAGATCAGCAGGATTGTCCTTGGTGTGGATCTTCAGCAGTTGTATCTGCTTGTCTTCAAGTACTTCCCTAATGAAGTGATACTTCACATCAATATGCTTAGTCTTCGAATGGAACACTGGATTCTTTGCCAATTGTATAGCACTTTGACTATCACAATATAACTCTGGCATATCTGCATTGATTCCCAAGTCTGCAACCAATCTACCAAGCCAAATAGCTTCTTTGCATGCCTCATTTGCTGCAACATACTCAGCTTCTGTAGTAGACTGCGTAACACAATCTTGTAATCGAGATCGCCATGATATGGCACCTCCAGCCAATGTAAAGACATAGCCTGATGTAGATCTCCTCTTATCCAAGTCTCCTGCATAATCTGAGTCAGTGTATCCTCTGACACTCAAATCCTGACTACCATAGCATATGCGCATACTCTTTGTATGTTTTAAGTATCTCATGATACCTTTCACTGCCTCCCAATGTTTCTTGCCGGGATTTGACATATATCTGCTAACCACTCCCACTGCAAATGCAATATCCGGACGTGTAGCAATCATTGCATACATCAAACTACCCACTGTAGACGCATATGGAATCTTATCCATTTCAGCCTTTTCTTCCTCAGACACAGGACAATCTTGTTTGCTAAGTTTCACATATGGTGGCAATGGAACACTCAATGCCTTTCCCTTCTCCATATTGAAACGTTGCAAAACCTTGTCAATATACTCTGTTTGAGATAACCAAATCAACTTCTTTGATCTGTCTCTCTCAATGCGCATACCAAGTATATGACTTGCCTCACCCATGTCTTTCATGTCAAACGATTTTGCCATCTTTGACTTCAAAGCTGAAATTTCTTCCAAGTGTTTGCCAGCAATCAACATGTCATCCACATACAAAATAAGGATCAGCCAACTGCCATCCTTAGCCTTCTTTGTATATAGACAGTGATCGAACTCACTACGTTTGTAGCCTTGAGAAAGCATAAACTGATGGAACTTATGGTACCATGCCCTCGGTGATTGTTTTAAGCCATAAAGACTCTTTAACAACTGGCATACCAAATGTTCCATGCCTTTCTCAACAAACCCTTCTGGCTGCTGCATGTAAATTTCCACATCTAAATCACCATGCAAGAACGCTGTCTTGACATCCATTTGGTGCAACACCAAATCCAATATAGCAACCAATGCAAGAAAGCATCTCAATGTAGTCATCTTGACCACTGGAGAGAAGACTTCATCAAAGTCAATGCCTTGTTCTTGCTTAAAGCCCTTGGCAACAAGCCTTGCTTTGTACTTTGGCTGACTATCATGAGCGGTGATCTTATACCTGTAAACCCATTTACAAGGTAGAGCCTTTTTGCCCTGTGGTAATTTAACCAACTTCCATGTCTGGTTTTTATGCAGAGCTGTCATCTCTGACTGCATGGCCAACTGCCATTTTTTCGAGTCAACCACTTGTAATGCTTCCTTGTAACAAGATGGTTCTCCGCAATCTGTGAGCATGACATAATTTAGAGATGGCACATAACGATCTGGTGGTTTGGAGACACGCTCAGAACGTCTCACCACAACTGATTCTGCCTCTCTAGCCACTATAGGCTGTTCCTGAGCCTGACCATGCTGTCTTGATGTGCTAGCACTAGGTCCATCTTCCCTGAAGACAACTCTTCTGATCTCCTCTGTCTTCTCTGGCTTAGCGTGAAACTTGGCTTCATTGAAATGCACATCATTGCTACGAATAAGCTTTCTGGACTCAGGATCCCAAAGCCGGTAACCCATCTCGCCCGATTCTCCGTAGCCAAGAAATATACACTTCTTGCTCTTTGGTTCTAACTTATTTCTGAACTCCTTAGGAATATGGCTATAAGCTTCACAACCAAAGACTCTGAGATGCTTATACGAAGGTGCCTTGCCTGTCCATAGCATCTCGGCCACTGCACTCTTATCCAGAACCCTACTAGGAGACCTGTTGATCAAATGGACTGCTGTAGCCACTGCTTCCGCCCAAAATCCATCAGGCAACTCAGCATTTGACAACATGCTTCTGACCTTCTCTTGTATGGTCCTATTCATACGTTCTGCAACCCCATTCTGTGAAGGATTATATGGTGCAGTAAGTTCCCGCTTAATCCCTTTTTCTTCACAAAAGTCTTGAAAAGCTTTGGAAACGTACTCTCCACCATTGTCAGTTCTCAAGCACTTCAGCTTCTGACCACTCTGATTCTCCACCAGCTGCAAGGATGTCTTAAAGACCTTGAGCACCTCATCCTTGTGCTTCAAGAAGTAAACCCATACTTTGCGAGAATAGTCATCTATGAATGTACAAAAGTACGCTGCTCCCCCTAGTGACAAACTAGGCATTGGTCCGCATAGATCACTGTGTACAAGAGCTAACCGTTCGTCCCTACGATTCCTCTTTGATCTGTGCGGTTCCTGTGTTTGCTTACCATAAACACAATGCTCACAAAACTCGAAATCTTGAAATGAAAATCCAGGCAAATAACCATAATGAGAAAGTATTTCCATTCCTCTTTTTGACATATGTCCCAACCTACGATGCCACAGTGACACACTTGGCTGCTCAATCACATTAATTACATGGTTTTTAACCTCTGAAACATGTAAAGTGTACAGAGTTCCTGACTTGCTGCCATGTGCTACAGTCATCGAACCTTTGGAGATCTTCCAAGCGCTGTTCCCAAAAACTGTCACATAACCCGCATCATCCAACTTCCCTGTACTAATCAAGCTCTTTCGGATTGCTGGAACATGTCTGACACTCTTGAGCCATAAAGAAGAGCCATTCTGAAACTTCAACTGCACATCTCCCACTCCAAGTATGTCACAAACCTGCTCATTGCCAAGTCTGACATAATCTTTAGTAGCCACATATGATGTAAACCACTCTTTGTGCGGAGAAACATGTAAAGATGCCCCTGAGTCGATAATCCAATCACTCATAGCATGTCCATCCTCTGCAGTCAAGAAAACAGAATCAAGATTGCTTGTAAGGAAGATGTCACCAGCTGCTATACCAGAATCACTGTCTGAACCAGATCCTGTGACATTCACCTCTTCAATCTTCACTGAACTCTTCTTTTCATCTTGCTCAGAACTCTTTGTTTTGCCTTTTTCTTGTTTCCACTTCGTACAGTCTCGCTTCATGTGACCCTTCTTGCCACAATGGTAGCATTCTATGTCATCCTTTGACTTCGAATCACGAGACTTACTTCGGTTTTGTGCCTTCTTACCCTTCTTCTCTTTAAACTGTTGTCTCCCTCGAACGACCAAAGCGTTATTGCCTTTGCCTTTGTCAATGTTCTTCCTGTTCACTTCCTCTGTGAGCAAGCTGCCTTCTACATTGGCACTTGTAAGACCTTCTGGCACGACAGAATTACTTAACGCTGTACGAAAAGTATCCCAACTGTCTGGCAAAGTGATTAAGAGAAACATAGCCTTCACTAAATCTAGAAAGACTATCTCTTGTGCTGTTAACTGGCTGAAAATTGAGTGAAATTCATTCAGATGATTTGACATGGCTGTCCCTTCCTTCATCTTCAAATCCACCAATTTCTTGAGCCAGTAAATCTGAGAAGCAGCACTTTGTTTCTCGTACATATCACATAGCTTTTGCCATACGCCATACGCTGTAGTCTCTTCTGCTACGTTGAAGTAAACATTTTCTGCCAGTGTCAGCATGATTGTGGAACAAGCTAACTCGTCAAGCTCTTCCCACTCATCTTGAGCCATAAATTCTGGTCTCTCCCCTTTGAGCTTCAGTGGCTTCACTTGTTTTTTCTGCACCAAAACATGCCAAATCTGCTTCTTCCAGAATGGAAAGTTTGTGCCATCCAGCTTCTTTATGTTGTAAAGAGTCTCACTGTGAGAAGATGCCATATCTGCCAAACTGTTTACTCCTGAGAAAAATCCGGCAGAGTTTCCCCTGTAAACTGGCCTCTGTACACAGTAAACAAGCTGTAATCAACAAGCTGAACACCTCTCCTCAGGAACTGTCAGTATTTTTGAAAATTTTTGACAGAGTCTCCCCTGTAAACTGAGCTCTGGGAACCAAAAGATAGCTCAAGAAACAATCATAAATAGCTGACCAGTGACAAATCTAAAAAATCCCTGTAATATGCTGTCCTGTAAGCATACACTGTCTCCTCTCTGGGCGATGACAGAACCTGTATCTGTCTCAAGACTGAACTCTGAACAATGCCTCAACGGCCTGACGCATAAGATGCAATCCAGTGTCTACACAAAGTCATACATCCTAAGGGATAAAAGTCGCCGAAGAGGATGCGTGTAGAGGGGAACTCCAGCAACCTAATCCACCTCACACTGGGTAACCCAGCCCCCAATGCTTGGCTTCAAAAAACCTCGCACACGACCCTCTCAGATGGCTCAGCAAACTGCTCAGAACTAGCATACATCCTATAATAGACCAATCACTGTCCTATGACCGCTGCGGCGGTCTGTCTGCTAGCGTGACTCACAACTAGCAGACCCACAATCACAGTACATCAATCTGCAATACATGCCAGTGGTGTCAAGCCGTCGTATGGCCACACCTCCCCTGGAACCTGGCAAGCACAAGAAGTAGCAATGCAGACTGCAATATATATATCTGATGATATATATGTGTACCTGGTCTATAGATGATGCTCTGAAGACGAATAAGTGATGTATGTCAATGTCGATATTGATGTCGACCACCTCCTGCTTGCCAATCTACACAAGACGGATTTCTTTGTGGCTGAAATCTATCTTCTGCTGTAGTGCTCAGAACGAAATTCTGAGGGCATAAACGGCTTCGAAAGGGGGGTAAAACCCCAGGTCGCCTGTTGGAAACGCTCCCGGAACGCCGAGTGTGAATTTTCGAACTCCGGATCCAGAATCTGCCGAAAAAGTGCGCGCGCGCGCCATTGCGCAAATCCGCACTGAACCAAGGCTCTGATACCAATTGAAGTCGCGGAGCGGAGCGTGGGTCGACTCTCTCTCTCACACACACACAGTGAGCTTACACAGTACACAGTACGCAGAGAACTGTTAGAAGGGTTATCTCCCAATTCCTTAGTATTCACAAAGAATATGTTAGTATATACAAAGAGTTAGAGGTAAGTGAGTTAGGCGGGCGGCCAGCCATATCCGCATAAGAGGCCACTTGGGCTTTAATCCCAACAATAAGACCTTCGGAGAAAGGCTTCCCTTTCACAATGACAAATAATATGTTTGTGGACCTCAAAAGGCTTTAACAAGCTATGCTTAGATTCTATGAGGTTTTGAGGTACTGAGGTTCTATGTCATTGATGATGACGGGGTACTACAAGGTCTATGTTGACGATGATGAGGTATTTCAACAACAATGAAGACGAGGACGGGGTACTGATGGGTCTTCTTGACAACAATGAAGACAACAACAAGGTCATGTCATGCAAAAATGCTACTCTTCTAGCTTTTCTTACTAAGAAAATGCTGGGCTGATGTTGGCTATTGTTGCATATATTGGTGCACGGCGAATCTCCTGGTTCTGTAGCTTCTCCAAACGTTCGTAGGGCTGCATATATAGGAGACTTAGGGTGGGTTGAGCAAGGTCTAATCCAGCCCCACGACCATTTAAATAATAGGCTAAAAAGTGACTTATTAACTAAGACAAGCTAAGAGGTGGTTCACATGCGGCAAAATACCTACATGATGAAATGTTCTCCTGTGCAAGAAAGAGTGTGCAACTATGATCGGCCTAGACATGCACATCTTGCTAGAGGCTCATAAAGGTGTTAGGACAAGTCCTAAGCTAAGCATTAGGAGAAAGTTAGATTCACTTTTGGGCGCTATAAGAAGTTACATGTCGGCTTAGAGAGAGAAAATGAAAATGTTAAATTCTACATTTTATGTGATGCGTTTTTGCACCAACAAAAAGCCAAAATGACATTCTTCGGTAGGTAGCCATCGTCTTTATCATTCTTATCCTTCATTCTCTTGTCAGGAATCCAACTAGCCGTACGACTAATGATTTGAAATGCCAACTTACAAGCGTTTCTTTCAAAAACATTAGCCACAAGAACTCTATCAACTCTAAACATGAGAATATATCCTTCCCTCCCAAAAACTTGAGATATTTCATGAGTTTCGAGTGTTTGTCTATTTCTCTATCAACTGTAGGAATGGAGAACGCTTCTTTTTTTGATGAAAACACCAATTTGAACTTGCAATCTTCAACTCATTCATGTTCAACACTTACCCAAAGAAATAACACACATCATCTTCATGTTGATGTATTTCAAGAGTACGCATTGTTGCAAAAATGTAGGAGGGAGTCTTCCTTATCTCAACGGGAGAAAGAACTTAGAAGGACAAAAAAGGAACATCATTTGGATTTGTGGATCGATGGGTCTATTTATCCAAAGGATCCTACGACAAATGTGCCACCTACCTTTGCTAATATCACTAACCTCTTACATTTCACAGGCAATGGCAAGGATGGGCTATTGGGATACACCGAACATTTGGAAATGAGAGGATTGAATGCGGAAAAGCAAAGAAACCTCCTAACGATGGAGAACATGTAGCTGAAGAAACTTCATGAAGCATGATCTTTGAAGATTTCATCAAACAAAGAGACAATCCAAATCCTTGAGAAGAAGATCACAAGTTTGCGAGAGAAAGACACCGTTCTTTTGGTAGTCAAAAAAGAAAATGAGATCTGTGCAACATAGAGAACATGAAGATTGGTAGTGGTGGCCTGAAAAAACGAATACGAGCTTTAAGGTAACTCGAAGTTTGTTTCTGCTTTTGTATCTTCAATGTGCTTCACTAAGAAACGGATACACTTTCCTATACATGATCATAACGCATGGTGCTTTTTCTGCAGGCCTTTACTGCATCCAAAATCGAACAATATAGGCTTCAATGTCGGAGTGCATTATAGCCGTCTAGTTCCAAAAGAAGTAGTTGAAGAGATGATAAATCAGGAAAAATTTCATAAGTTGAAAGGGAAGCTCCTTATCTCCTTCATGAACAAGAATCAGCTGGAACAAATGGAAGTGCAAGAAATACTTGATGAGAGTGGCATTTCACAGATGGGATACAGAGCACTCTTCAAAGCATTAGCTAAAAAGTCTCAAAATAAACTATAGAGAGGACCATTACTGCCAAAGCCATCACATGTAAAGGTTTCTCGTCGGCACTAAACGATGAGGTGTTTGAGAAACTTGGGTCACCATTCCATATTGAAGCAATGTTCTTAGGCAAGGGCGACAGAAAAGTACAGTTTAATGAGCACAACAACCTCTTCGTTGATCTTGAAGCATTGCAAAGGTATGCATTTCACTTATTTGACATCAGTGAAGAGGAGTGCGGTGGGGTTCTCAAGTTTGTTTTGAAGCTCAATGAGTGCGAGGTCCTGAAGAACAATAAGTTGGAGAGAATTATCATTACCCTCATGAATAGAGCTCTGGATCCATCAATAACAAAAGAGGATCCACGATACTTTAGCGTGCAATCCCAAACAACATTCTAACTCTAGGATCATTGCAGGTATACTTAGTTCACTCTATAATAACAAAAATATTGATTATTTGGTTGTTGATTTTCTGTTTTTATTTTTCATTGCAGGTTGATAAGGAAGATTTTAAAATCCTCGATTGGGTTTAGTCAAACCCAAATTCCTTCTATCATTAGTGAGCAAAGAAACGGAGTCATACTTTCAGTGGAAGGATTTGGTGACTATACAGTGGAATGGCACATGGCAGGTGAGTTAAAGGCTCTTAAGTGTATGAACAACATAACACATGGTGCACCTGTGGCAAATCCATGCTTATATTGCATGGCTAATGCACAATCTCTTGAGACTGTGCAATGGAATAGAGCTCCCAACAGACACCTTCAAGATCAAACTTTTAGGCCAGTGCTTGATATTCCTTTAAGTAGAGTTCACGTTTGTACACTTCATGCACTCTGTCAAATAATTGAAAAGGTGGTTCATTTGTACATATGTTCTACATGGACATTAAAGCCAGAGAGTGAGTCAAAAAGAGTGATCAAAGCATTAGAGGGAGTGCTCTCAAACATTAATTTGCATAGAGGCAATGTCAAAATTGAAGAGGACCCTAAGATGTCTCAAAGTTGTTACAAGATAACTAGGAAATCATCGATAGGTGGCGTGAAGGCCAGAAGGTTTCTTGGGTTTAGCCTCAAAGATTCAGATAGAGAGGAGAAGAGAAATTTGTTCAACAAATGGAAACAGTTACACAAAGTGGTTAAAGACAATGCTGGTGGTGGGGCAATCCAAAATCACAAGGCGAACGTGTGGAAATCACTAGATAAAATTTTTCACTACGTTGAGAAGCATTCTTGGGACCAAAGTAAGCTCACATCATTTCAAGCAGCCTCATTGGATTGGAAGAAGGCTTATCTTACAGGTTGGGGTGGGCAACATATCACACATTACATGGTGGGTTAGCATGCTACATATACAAAAAAAAATTAAAATTGTACTCTACTCACCATTTTGTTTTATTTCAATGCAGCACATACTGTTCAACCATGGTCCATATTTTGCCAAGACATATGGCTCACTATCAATATGGTCCACACAAGGCATGGAAAAAACCCACTACATGGCAAGAATAGGTTACTTTAAGCACACTAGACATGGGGGAGAAAAGGATAAGGCCAATAGCCTATTAGAGTTACACCAATGGACTTATAAACAACTTATTCATAGAGCAAGGCAGAAGGAGCTTCTGAAGAGTACAAAAATTACATGGTCTTTACAACACATCCGCAAAGAGAAGAAACAAATGACTTGGGGAAATTCAAATGTGGGGGAGTGCCATACGAGGTGGCAGCAGTCACAAGTAAGGAGCAGGAAAAGATGGACCTAAGCCCATTGTTTTTATCCTCTTCGATGCACCTCCTTCTTCCTCACTCTGTACCTCTTTGATGTGCAAGCTCCGTAGACGAGCTCGTTCCTCTATTGATGGCAGCATCCCCACAGGCTTCAGGTGTCTTCTTTCCCTCATAAAAATCCGCTTGTTGTATGGATTTAAGCTCTCTAGGTCTTCAACCCTTGCATCCAGAGCCTGAGCTGTGTAGGACATGAAATAGGGGGCTCTGAGTGCTTGGCACCAATACCCAATGCCAAAGACGCATAGAGAAAACTTTTTCTCAATCAAAATTAGTCTTTCTGCGTTTAGTGGGAGGGGGTGCCCACCACACAATCTTGTAATAACTTTCATTGCAAACAGTGGGAACCTTGCATTGTCCTAGGAGTATTCCTTATGGTATATTATGATCTACAAAACAAGATTAAAACATTTATGGGCCGTAAGTGAAATGAGTACAATTTCCAAGTACTTGAATTGTCTCTACAAACCTTTTTGTGGTTTAAATGCCCGATGTAGTGAGACAACACCGCATCCTTGCCTTGTACTCTAGTGGCAAGTCCTTGCCGTGAGCCTCCCGCTCTTCTAAGGAAACTATTGTCATACACTAGCACCTATCAACAAAAAGATTGATCATGATATTTCATTAATGGGCCATCTCCATACTATCTGAATGTCTTTAAAAATAACCAACTGATTCGCTTCCATTTCCAGCATCAACCTTCCCCACAAGTGAATAGACTGACTATTAAGCACCTGAGCTCTGAGTGCCATAGGCCTACCCATGTTTTCCAAGCCGAGTTGTTTTTTTGTCGGTTGGAACTGCTCATCGATTGCCAAATTTTCCTCTCCGCACTTCGCTTCATTGAATGTATCTTTGATCAGTGGCCACCCTAAAGTGAACTGTGATTCGTGGACAATTGTGTCAGCAAGAAGATGTTGGTCCATTCCATCATCATCCACAAACCATGTCTGCCTCACAAAAAATTACAATTGAAGCTAGGCAGTAGTCCTTCCATATATTCAGCTCATGCATGATATCTGTGAGCAAAATGTAGTGGGTGTTGCCCGCCATAGCAAAGTTGGGAGCGCAATTCAGAGGCAAAGTCACTTCCTTATTTGGTCTTTCTTGCTTGCATCCTAATGCTACATTCACAAGAGAAGCAAGAGTTAAGCCCGCATCAAATTTTTCCTTTAATACCTCTACCCGCTCTTCTTCGGGTCAAACTGCACCTCCACATCCTCTACCTCTTCCTTCGGCGCCAATGGGCAACTACCAAAAGTTGATGACTGGGAAGTCTCTTACTCACCATCCGTCTGCAAGTACAAGTAACAGACAAATCCGTCGTTGAATTCCACTAAGCGATAGTTTTTTAAGTGCTTCATACACCTGTCTTGTACAAGTAGTGCATTGGAGGGACACTCTTCTAGACAGTGATTCAATCTCCTTGCTGCACTCTTGTCAGGGTCAAGGCTGGTTGGGTGCATATATCTCATGCCATCAATTGTCATGGAATTGTCACAATGACTGCCTCATACTATTTCAGATGGGTTTGTAGGTACTCAAATGAGAAATCAATCACTACAAGAGGTTGTGTGCTCTTGTGACGCTTTTAGCGACGGAAATACATTGGGTTTTTATAACCCCCGACGTCGCTAAGAGCATCGCTAACAGCGTCGATACGGGAACGTCGCTATAAGCGTCGATATAAGTGTCACTATATAGAGACGCCTATAGCGACGATTATAGCGACGTTTGCAGGCCATCTATAGCGACGTTTATAGCGACGTTGCAGAGCCTTATATAGCGACGTTCATAGCGACGTCCATAGAGGCATTCACCCATCAACAATATTGAATGTTTCATTCATTGATTCACCTTTGAAAAAAAATGCAAAGGTAGATATAGACCCAACTAGTATGTGACCCGCGCATTGTTGCGGCTAAGAAGAAGCGATTGTGGCACTCTCCTCCCTCACCTTCCCCCCCAAAGGTGGCAACATGTATATATATACAGTAGTATGTGACCCGTGCATTGTTGTGGTTGTGAAGAAGTAATTGTGGCACTCTCCTCCCTCACCTTCTTTGAAGGTGGCAACATATGTGTGTGTGTGTGTGTGTGTGTGTGTTTGTGCGTGTCCAATGAGTCACACACACACACACACACACACACACACACACACACGCACGCATGTACGTGCATTGACAACGGCCCAACCATGATCTTAGAAGATGATTCACACAATCAAATGCAGTCTTGTAAAATCTGATAATGGGATTTTCACAAACCTACTCTCTTTACCAACTCTCTCTCTCTCTCTCTCTCTCTCTCTCTCTCTCTCTCTCTCTCTCTCTCTCCCCCCCCCCCCTTTCGCCCTCGTGACAAACTTGAACTACATTTGGAGTTGGTATGTGGACGGATTAACTTTGCCATAAGCAAGCGAGTCCCTCTCTATTTGTAGGAAACACACTTAACCTTCGTGTTTTCCTTAGTCTCTCTCTCATGTACGCACGTCTAGTGTACGTGTGCGTACACACACTCATCACACAATCAACAACTCAGTGGGGGAGGGGAGGGGACGGGGGTAGCACAATTGCTCGTGACTCATGGAGATGTCAATTCTTCAAGAACTTTAAGAAAGAGTATAGGAGTACCTCTTTAGATTAATTTTTTAAAATTTTAAAATTACACAGTTTGTTAGAATAATATCAATATTGGTCTTGAAAATTTCCCTTTTAAAAAATCAAAATATATCTTCAAAAGCCAAATTCGCATTCAAAAGAAAAATTCCCCTCAAATTTATCTTTTTTCTATGATTTACTCTATTAAAGTAGAAAGTCTTTTGTCAAAAAAAACAAAGTAAGTTTTTTTATTTTTCATTGACAAAAGGCTTTTCATTCATGTAGTCTTACCCTTCACTTATATATATATATATATATATATATATATATATATATATGTATGTATGTATGTATACATATATAGAAATATTTAAAGAGAGAGAGAGAGAGAGAGAGTTTTTGCAGAGTGTGGTTCTGGTGGAACGGCCTATCTTTCAAGGTTGTTGTCATCCTCTCTCCATTTAGCTTACCATGGAATTTTACTATCTTTAGGAGAGGCTTTTCTTATAGTTTTTGGTTTTTTTCATTTGCGCATGTAGCTAGTTGTACTTGGTTATCACAATTCCAATTTGTTGCTTTAGTTCTCTCAGATTTATCATCATCTGGGCATTCTGAGAGATTTTTCAAGTAATACGAATAAGCCCTTTGTGTGTGTGTGTGTGTGTGTGTGTGTGTGTGTGTGTGTGTGTGTGTGTGTGTGTGTGTGTGAGAGAGAGAGAGAGAGAGAGAGAGAGAGTAATTAAAAATTCCTTTTTATTGCCAACACGAAGTAGATTGGTTATCCAAATTCCCTTCTAAGGAACAGATTCAGAGTCCCAGATTTATTGAAGGTAGAACTAATCTTCTTCTTCTTCTCCTCTCTCTCTCTCTCTCTCTCTCTCTCTCTCTCTCTCTCTCTCTCTCTCATTACACGCAACATCCCCTCAACCCTCTCTCTCTCACCCTCACCCTTGGCTCGCTACTCCCCCCACTCCATTGACCTTCCCCCTCCCCCCCCCTCTCGTTTCTCTCAGCAGCAGCCCAAGCCTGCTCTCTCTCTCTCTCTCTCTCTCTCTCTCTCTCTCTCTCTCTCTCTCTCTCTCAAAAAACGCAGCCATTTTTTGACCTAGTAGACAACAGTCCACTCTTTTGATCATAACTTCTTCATCCGAACTCCGATTTGGGTGATCTATAGCCTCAATCGAAGAGCACGAAGTCCTCTACGCATTGATGTAAAGACAGAAATTTTCAGAGTTATGGAAGGCATTTCTGTAGCAGCATTTAAGAAGTGAACAAGTTCAACAAAATTGATTCTCATCTCCTATTTTACATACAATGTCTTCCGGCACTCGCAAGGGTTCTTCTTCTTCAACAAGGTCCACAACCATTGTGAAAAATGATCCAAAATCTCCTAAGTGTGGAGATAGCAACACAACCACCCAACCAACAACATCGGACACCATGATCATGGCGTCCTTGGTATCATTGCAAGAGACTGTAAACAAACAAGGCAAAGACTTACGAGCACTTGCAATGGAGAATGGCACACTAAGGGTACTTGTGGTTGAGAATGAGAATCTCAAGAGGACACTTGAGATGCAAACAACACGTTTGATGCAACTTGAAGAGGAAGTCAAGGAATGTAAACGCTCTCTTGTGGACTTGAATGCTTTGAAGGAGCGGATGAGCAAAGTAGAGCATGACCATGTATTGAAAGAGGAGAAATTTGACACTATGAGCCGGGATGTATGCGACATGAAAAATGTATGCACAAACAAGTTTTGGGCTGATGTATGTGGTAGCAATGTGGTTTCTAATTCCTCACTCATGCAAGCTATGGTTCAAACAAACAATGTTGAGAATGTGGATGTGGAGGAGTTGAAGGAACAGGAGCGACGTTCCAAGAACATTGTTATTCGTGGAATTCCTAAAGAGAAGTTAGAGACACCTCCTTCTCTTGCCATTGTTATTGAAGATTTCTTCAAAACCCACTTTGGCATGTCCGGAGTTATGGTCTATGGAGCACATAGAGTGGGGAAGTAAGGAGCTCCTCGCTCGGGAGAACGGCCAATTGTATGCACCATGCCGGATGAGACCAAGCGAAAGATTATCCTTGATAATAGTTGGATCTATTTGAGGGATACAAAATGTTTTGTATGTGAAGATCGCACTATTAAGCAACAAAATATGCGTCGCAAGGCATATGAGGAAAAGAATAATAAAAACAAGGAGATCTCTCATGAAGAAAATGTGCCCAAGGAGGAGGCAAGTCTCTCAAGCAAATAGGGATGCGTGACCTATGAGACCGAGTTACAATTGAAATTATGCTTTTGGAATTGTAATGGATACCCATGGAATACGGGGGTTGGCATTGATGAACTAACAAGCAAAGCCGATGTTGTACTTCTTGTTGAAACTTGGGAGCATGATACACAAAGGATTAACGGCTTGGAGGATTACAATGTACATTCATTGATGTGGTCAAAGAATCTCAAGCAACGAAGAGGACAAGGAGGGTTAGCATGTATGGTTAAGAAAGGATTGAAAGATTTTGTATCAATTGTGAAAGATGACAAGTACAAACTTCATGTATGGCTGAAAATTATGACACCAAAAAGAGCACCCATTTTTGTAGCCGGTTGCTACATTCCTCATCATGATTCTCCCTTTTATGCTTGCATGGATAGAGATCAACCATTTTCTGATTTGGAAGAGGATATTGCTTATTTCAAAGGTGAAGGTGATGTTATTGTATTTGGGGATATGAATGTTCGCACAAAAACATTGCAACATGATACTCAACAATTTGATATGCCATACATTTCAAGGGAGTTGGAGGAAGTTCACTTGTATGATCGTACTTCAATGGATGAGAAAGAGCCGGATCACTATGGAAAGTTACTTTTACACATGTGTAATAGCACGGGTATGCTCATTGCCAATGGTGTATCTTTGTGGAGTGGAACCAATGGATTTACATGTAGGAGACATAATGGGGATAGTGTGATTGACTATATGCTACTCTCTGAAGCCATCATGTATCGCATAAAGAGTTTTATGTTTGGTCAATGGACCCCAGAATCCGACCATCGCACCTTATGTATTGACCTTTCATGTGGAGAAGCAACTAAGCATGATAATCTCAGCCAAAGGAAAGAGAAGTTATCACTATGTATGGATTTCAAACGGGCACCAATGTACATTGAAATGGTTGAGCAAAAATTATGGATGACAAAGCTTCAATGTGATGCACTATTGGAAACTAAATGGGAAGCTTTCAAGAAATCTATTTGTTCTTGTGCGGAAGAATGCTTTGCCATAAAGCATCTCCATGGTATCAACAAAGATAGATCACGCAAAAGGTGGTTTGATAAAGAATGTCAAGATGCTCGAAAGTCCTTGATAAAGCTTGATGAAACTATGGACAAATACAACTATCAAAGTCATTTGCATACATACAAGGCATTGATTCAAAAGAAGAGAAGAAGATGGGAAGTAAAGCAACAAGAATTTCAAGTCCAAGAAAAGACACATGCATGTGGAAGATTTTGGAGAAACTTGAGAGGCAAGCGGGTTGAGAATTTTGGTAACTTGAGTCTAGTGGATATGAACACACATTGCAGGCAATTATATGAGCAAGCAAATACTGAAAAAATGTCATTTTATGGTTCACTCCCATGTATGCCGTCTTTTTTTACTATTGAGGATGTATGCGGTGGGCTTGAAAAGTTGGCCACTCGCAAAGCGGGAGATCTTCAAGGTATCAAGCCAGAGATATTCAAATGGACGAGAGATTTTACCCATGAGTAGATGTGTGATATGTTCAACTTTGCACTTCAACATGGTATGCCTTATGATTGGAGTACTAATTGGGTTAAGCCTTTGCATAAAGGAGGGGATGTAAAGAATGTAAGCAACTACCGGACTATAATGATTGGGTCTCTTATGGAAAAGTTGTTTGGGTGCATAATGGAGATAAAATTGAGTGATTGGGCTGAAGAGAATGACAAACGTGCAAAGGGACAAGCGGGTTTTCGTCGATGCCATAGCACCAATGATCATCTTGTCACTCTTCGTGTTCTCATGGAGGAAAGTCGGTTGAAAGGCAAGAGATTGTATTGTTGTTTTGTGGACTTTAAGAAAGCCTTTGATATGATTCCACGTAACAATTTGTGGAGAAGGATGGAAGAACTCCAAGTGCCAAGTGAGTTTATGCTTGCGGTTTCTCGAATCTATGAGAAGGTGATTTGTCATTGCACATGGGAAGAGAAATTTCAGAAATTTTTGTAAGCACTATTGGGGTTAAACAAGATGTCCATTGTCACCAACTCTCTTTGGTCTATGCATCGATCAATTGGAACAAATGGTACTTGACTTTATGCAAGAAGAAGGCATTGAAGAGGTCACTATTTGCAATGTGATAATCATACTTTTGTTGTATGCGGATAATGTAGTGCTTCTAGCACACACTTTAGAAGATGCACAAAAGCTTATGGTTATCCTTGAGAACTTTTTCTTGCATAGTGGGCTGATTGTAAATGAATCCAAAACAAAGGTTATGCTTGTGAAAACCAACCATAAGGAGAAGCCATGCATTGTGTACAACAACGAGACACTTGAAGTTGTTGAGAGCTTTAAGTACCTTGGCCTTGAGGTTCCATCCCATCACAAGTGGCATGAATGTGCTATGCGTCGTATGGA